>NC_089879.1:5757500-6105000 GCF_040182565.1 Anser cygnoides | reverse complement strand
TACAAGCGTTGGAGTAAATTATCTGCAGTATCGGTAGGTGTTGAGTGGTAAGCCAGTGGTGTTGATTCCCAGTCCTTTCTGAATCCTGTTACTACAGGCATTATAATACTGCTGTGACAGGGCATCATTTTCTATTTTATCTTCCATAAGCAGAATCCAAATAAATTAAACGAAACTGAAGGATACATAGCTACATAAAATGATATATTCCAAGTGAGAATCAAATCTGTGACCACATTTAGTGTTGCTAGTGTTAAATTGCATTTGCCTGTGGATGCTATGTTTGATTAAAAGCAGGGTAGTAGCATCTATTTTAAGATTGTTAGCAAATTTTAAATACAGAGTCTGTATTTATCTTTTTCACAACAGTTAACATTAGGGCTTGAGGCAAATCAAATCAACCAAACAGAACAATTGCATGCATAATGCATTAGCTGGGCTCAGAAACCTCATTTGAAACCATTTTTGTTGAACAGTTACTTGGGGACTTGGTCACATTTATTTTCTCTTCCTCTTTTTCTTTTTTTTTTTTTTTGTTCCTCCGCACATTCAGAGGTATTGGTTCTGTAAAGGACTAAGTGTGGCTGAGCAGGAAAACATGGAATGCCAACTTTTTGTCTTTTTTTTCCCATTCTGTATGTGATTTTTTTCTTTACATAGCTTTTTTTTTTTTTTTTTGGTAAACTTTGGAAAAGGTTTTAAAGGATGCATGGACTACAGATGCCTAGAAAGACAGCATGAGTAGCCAGCCCAGAAAGAAATAAAACTCTTGGGAAAGAGGCACTCATTGTCCTGAAATTTGCCAGTTATACCACTGCTAAACAGAATCTGGATGCTGAAGTTCAGTTTGCACATTATAGACAATGAGGCAGGTTTAAATTAAATAACCTCACCAGACCTGAGGTGAGGACATGACACTAAAACCATCATTTTGAAAACTCAGAAGCCAGCTGGGAGAAGAGCAGCAGGCGAGGAGGGTAAGGTAGCATGAACGTTGCAATTTCCCGTTGACTAACCATTTGCAGTTCGGTGGTGGTGGTATACTTTGACAGGAGCCACTGCTAGTACTTTATAGATATACGCACAAGAGAAGACAGACAGAATGGGATGGACATGAAGAAGGTTAAGAAAATGTGTAGATGGGTAAAGAGATTAAGATTATATATATATATATATATGGTTGCAACAAATCATACGAAATTGTGAAAAGGAAGCGATCACATTACCTCATTCCCATCTTGCTCAACCTGTACCTAAAACCCGCTAGTGGTGAATATTGCATGGCTCATATTAGTGAGCAGTCTATTCCTGTGCTTATTTATCCAAGCTCTCACTTTCTGCCTAATCTAACTCATCCTTCCTGCAATCACTACTTTTTGTATTATCTGGGCTAAGAGTTGGGATTGTTTAGCCTCAAAAAAAAAAATGGCTTGGCGGAGACTTTATCAATGTGTTTAAGTGTCTGATGGGAGGCAGAAAAGAAGGTGGGGCCAGAGTCTTCACAGTGGTACCCAGTGACAGGACAGGAGGCAACGGGCACAAACCGAAATACAGGAAACTCCACATGAGGATAAGAGAAAGCTTTTTCATTATGAGGGTGGTCAAACCCTGGCACAGCTTGCCCAGAGAGGCTGTTGAGTGTCCATCTTTGGAAATACTCAAAAGCCCAGCAGACATGTTTCTGGGCAACCTGCTCTAGCTTCTCATGCTCTGAGCAGAGGGTTGGACCACCGGAGCCTTTCAACCTCCACCAACCTATGATTCAGTGGCAGTGGTCATAGAAAACAGCTATTCTTCTCCTCTTTCCATTTTTTTTGTATATTTCAAGGCTTTCCTCTTTCCCATACATCCCTAAAGAACTGTAATTCTTCAAATCGTAAAACGTATCTCCTAAAATTCAGAATATCCTTTGACCTATTTTCAATGGATTCATACAATTCTTGAAATGATGGCATCGAATAATATAGCACCCCCATTGCGGCCTTGCTAGCAGTGGAGCAAAAGGATTATTGCACAGGTCTTATGTATAATGCTCCTGTGTATTCTTAGCATAACTGGATTTTTTTTTTTTTTTCCTGCTGGTTGGTTGATCCATTTGTGATCTAGGATTACCCCAGAACTCCTGATTAACCAGCTGTTCCTCAGTTTGTGTTTATACACATGATCATTCCTTTTCAAAATTTTCCACTTGCTGCCATTTCATTCATTTGGAACCATTTCTTCAACTTGGCACAGTAATCTCATAATGGAATCCTGATACTTGGTGGGCTTTCAGGCCCTCCTAGCTTGATGATTTACTAAATACACTGCTTATTCCATTATTTGAGCCATCAATAAAGACACAGACGAGTACCAAAGTTGTGAGTTAATGTGACTGGTCCCCACTGCTCCTGACCCCTGGTAATACAGGTAGCATGAGCAACAATAAGGAAACCATCCATACTGAGGAAGTGGTCTGATCACGTAACGCATTCCCCGCTTCTCTCTCCTCCTCTCTGGTGACAGCTTGTGGGGACACCCACTAATAGGGTGCTAAGGCCGTTAGCATTATCAAGACCCAGGTGCTGGGTCACCAGGATGTGGTGATGTCCATGATGGAACAGGGAAGCACAGGGAACACCATTTATAAAATCGGGCAGCAGCAAGCCCTAAGTTGGACTTGGACTGGAGTTGCTGCTGGATGGCAAAATCCATGATCTGGAACTGAGAATTCCAAAAATTCTGTGCAACTGTAAGCTATGCTTCATGCTATAAATTGCAGATAATAGGCTATACTGATTATTATTATTTTTAATGTAATAATAAGTCTCTAAATATAACCACAACCCTGTGGCCAGTCCTCATTCTGCCAAGAACCCCTAAAAGAGCCTGCCTGTCCTCCATAGCATTGGGTGACAGTTAACCAATAGCAACCACTCTACAGGAAAAATCCTAAACTGGATCATATTTCCTTATATAATGATGGGAAAATCACAAGAGGCAGGATCAAAGGTCATATTAAGTCAAGACTTACACAATCTGCCCAGGACTGCTAGACTGTCATAAGAGGAAAGGGTATTGATTTGATCTTAAATTTATTATGTTAACTGTTCTTTATTGTCTTGCAGGTACCTGAAAGTAGATACTTTGAATTGTTTTTTGATTTATTTTTTCTATTTTTGTCATGTAAGAAACAAGGCTGACTGATCTAAAATTCTCCAAGACTTCCTTCATTCCCTTTTTTAAGCCCTCGGATGGTGGTGCAGATTCTGCATTATATAGAGAGTTATAAACTTGCACTGATTTTTCCAAAGTTGGAAAACATTTGGTAAATTAGAAGCCCAAATACTTTTCCTGCCTTGTGGAGTCTCACTCATCCTCTGTTAGTTTTCAAAGATCAGTACTTACCACTCCAAGGCCATCACATCTTCACCTGATCCTACCAGGTCCATGACGTAATGTAGACTCCTGCAATGACAACACACACTTGTCATTTTCCCTTCAGTAACTGCTCAGAGATCAATCTATTTCTTCCTGCAGTGTCTATGGCAGGCCTATGGTGCCTTCATAAATAAAAGGGTGCCTTGCAATTCTTTTTGTCTTGTTTTCCCCCCAAAGAGATAATTCAGTATATATAAGTATATATATATATACTGAATATAATATATATATATAAGTATATATCGCTTGTAGGACATCTAAAAATTTTCAGGAATGACTTTGGTTTTTTCTCAGAAACATCTTTTGGTAAAGCTGAGTCATCTGTGTAGCTACGTTATCAGTCACAGCGCTACAGCTCTCTGATGTATCACGCACAGAATTAGGGTATAAAGCTGTCATAGATATGTAGTGTATATATTGCACAAATACATATATATGTTGTAGCATAATTAACATGTCAAACAAAATGAAAAGCATGTTAGTAGTTACCAGGCATTATGTGAGGCTCTGATTTCACCTTGGCTTCTTACTGGTATTTCCCTTCACGAATGACTCTAACAATACAGAACTTCCCAGATTTCTCTGAGGTACCATCTTACATATTTTTTTCTCTCTTATTATCTCCATAGAACACAGAGCTTTCACTTATCTGCAAATTATTATGATTGTAATCTCTTCCATAACTTCATTTACAACCATTTTGCACATATCGGTGTACTTAGGCTATAACACCTCTGCACAGTAGAGAAATATTATCTTCAGTCGTGTTTGTAAAACGAAGACAAGTAATTTATCCAGGGGTAGACAAACAGAACAAGGATTCGTATTTTCCAATTTTCAGCCCTCTTTTTCAATCTCATGTCTATCTTCGTTCCCTGGGTTTTACAATGACCTACATATCATTGCACAAGAAGTGCAAAGCCAGCAATAAACACTTTTAGCCTGTAAATAGCAATGATCATCTATGCTAGTTATTTAAGCACAGAACATTTAATCTCTCAGGAAAATAATGTTCTTTTAATCTTCTGGTTTAGCCCGTTGAGAGTCACAAGAATTGTAATTACTGGCATGGTACTTAACTGTGCATCAAGTGCTTGAGCACTGCAAATTTTATACATCCCTTTTTATGCACAAACCACAGATGAAGGAAAAGCTGACAATGTTTTTTGACCTAAATCATCTCCTAGCAGCTGGAGAGATTCTGCTCTCAGGGGAAAAGGGCTCAGAGTCACCCTCAGCACTTGATACATCCCGAATCCTTTCTCACACACTGCTGTTCTCTGCAGTGTAAATGCAGCTCGATGAGGACACTGAGGTTCTGTAAACATGGGATCTGTTGGAGAACAAACAGTGGGTGCATGTGGCAATGAGGCACGCTCAGGGTTTCGCTGTGGCTTTCTGTGTCTGCTAGAGTAACTACAATAGTGATGTTAAAAATAATCACCTCTTCAGCCAGCATTACGGTGCTGGCAAATCTGGTTTAGATACAGGGAGGCATGGTGGGCACCAGCGTATTCCTAAACCAGACACGATCTGACTTGGCATTGCTTCGCAACTCATAACGAAGTGCCAAATGAAGTGCCAAATGAACGACATTGAGGGAAATCCTGACTAAAAAATTAAACTGCTGCTGTTCAGTAAGGGCCAGCTACGTTCACTATGACTCTGGTTACTGTTATGTGGAGCCCAGCTTCATAAACAGCATTTTAGGAGGTTGTTCAGCAGCTGCTTTAGTTCCCCGAATTCAGTTCGCCATACGCTGCACAAATGCTTGTGGCTGTACAGTGCAGGCACAGTACAGGAATAGAAACATACAGCTGGGAAGGAGGAAATGGTTATTTAGGCTGGCTTGAGCAGTGCTGCCGAATGTCACAGGATGTCAAATATTACCCTGAAACGTTCCTCTGGAACAGCAACTTCCAAGAAACCACTTAAGAAATTGATTCAAATTGGCTAAATGGTATCAGATGAAAAATGAACTTCTTTTTCTCTGAAAGACATTATGTTCCAGAGATCCTAAAAGCCTACTTTTTATCCTTTCTAAAAGGAAAAGTCTTGGTTTTTGTTTTGTTTTGTTTCTTAATGTGAACTATTTTGCTCTTAAAAAGCAACCTAAGTTTAAGAGTAAAAAAGGAGGTAAACTCTTCTAAAGGGTAATAAGCCTTTTAATTTGCTGTCAGACTATTTTAAAATCTTACTTACTGAATATCTCTTCAATGAGGTGCTAACAGGTTTCCGTCCTATGTTTTATTAAATTTATTTTGCTGACACAGTGTGAGCAAAACTTTATTGTGTCAGCAAAAATTTATTTTCCAAGACACCGAGTTTAATACTGTTTCACAAATAGAAGCACGAGCAAGACAGTATTGTCTTTGAAACATTTCCATACGAGCCTAAATTCTGACCTCACCTCACCCTAATATAAATGCCTGGTTGTGAGAAAGCCTATTTTACAACACCTACACTGAACGTTTCTTTTATCAAAAGGCAGGTTTGTGTAGGTCTAGAAAGGAAAGTTTCTTGTACGACAAATGTGCAAAAGCCCCCACATGGGGAAAACGAGTCTGTTGTGTGGATTTCTTTGATGCTTTCTGAAAAATGGGATTAATGCTCAAGCAGCCCTTAATAAATGAAAAGACTAAACTGGGCCTGCGCAGTAAAAAATATAATCTATTTAGTGAAGGGTTTTCTGTGTCTGAAATAGTCTACGCTGTACACTTGCAAAACTACCGGAAAAACACTATGCCTGTGTGATCAAATTGGGAAAAACAAGTGGAATCTGCTGTAAACTAGCTGCGGATTTTATTACAAGGCTGGTGAAGATTGGCGGTCATCTACCTCGGAGAAACTAAGAATTACACGTAATCTTGATACACTATAAATAGTATTTTAACTTATGAAGGTGGACCAACGACACAAAAAACAATCCTTCCATGTGTGATTGCGCTTGCCTGGTAGACAAGTGAAATCTGTAATTGTAGAATAAAATAAAACAACGTAATTGTAGGCAGTCAAAGCATTCCCATTTACTTTTGCAAATGGTCTCATTGATTTGATCTTAACAGAAAATGCAACACGGGGAAGTCAATATACTACCCATAGGGCACATGGCATGTTGCAGATGTTAACCACATGCACATTGTTTTGAATAGAAAATCGTATTGTTTTCCTACGTGCTCAGTGGAGTCAATGGAAATGTTCCCATTGGCAAATAAGATATTTCCATGGGAAAGGAGGAAATGCCAGAGTCCCTCTGCCTCTAGAGATAACAACTACAGCTGCCATATGAAAAAGTTATTCCAGTGGAAAAAAAAGTTAAAAATAAATTCAGGCAAAAATTCTTATGGTGAGCTGCTTTCCCTGGTTTTGAGAAAGTTTTCAATTTGTTGCCAAAAGGTATCATTCATGCCAGTGGTTTTGTATTTTTCTGTTGTAAAACAAAATATAAGCATTTTTCAGAACATTTAATATTAAAAAGACTTTTACAGGTATCTCTGAAGTGTTCTGGTGCCGACTGTTGGCTGTTGCAAATCTCTTTTTATCTGCTTTATTGCCAGTCAGAAGAGCCTTCTGTTCCTTGTTCTGTGCCTTGTGTTACTTCTGTTCTGAGGAGGTTCCTTTCCAGAGCAGGCTTTCAGAGCATCCATTTAATGCCTAACACAACCCATCTAAAAAGTCCATAGAAGGCATTTCAAAAATATTTTAGTTGGGAAGTCACTCGAGCCCTTCCTGCATCACAGCTCATTGCCCATGTCCCACAGCTGGGGAGCTGCCGTATCAGGTTAGTAAATATCTGATTAAGGATTAGGTAAATTAAGGAATTTGACTGGAATATTGTAGAAGCCCTCATCCACAGACGTGATTGAAGATAGTAAATCATCGTGGATTTATTATTCGTATTTCTCTATTAGTGGGAACACATTCAAGCCATCTGAGTTGCAGAAAGAGGCAAACCAGTCTGTCTTGTCTGCAAATAACCAACCTGCAAGAAAATCAGCAGGCAGAACAGGAGGCCAGCTGGACCGAACAGGGAACGCTCACATGCAAAAAAGGAGCATATGGAAAACCTAAGTGCATATGGACTACCAAGGAGGAATACAGATGCATCGCCTGGGCACACTAGGATGGAAATAGGAAGGACAAAGCACAGCTAGATTAAAAACTGGCAAGGGGTATGATGAAGAAAGGCTTCTATAGCTACTTTGGCATCAAGATGACCAAAGGTAGGTAGGAAGAGGACTGACATAGGGACTACTTAAATAAGCTGACATGCAAGTCTGTGGGAACTGTTGGGATGCATCCTGAAGCGCTGAGGGACCTGGCTGATGTCACTGAAGGACTGCTTTTTTATCATCTTCATCACAGCACTTGACAGTTCTGTAAACTACTAGACTGAATATGCCTTAAATAAATCATAGGGTAGCAAAAATTACTTCCACTCCTTGTCGGATAGCTAAATAAGTGATGGCTCAACTTGGCAGTCCAAAGCGAAGCAGTAAATATCCGTACCACAAAACTTCCACCAACTGCACCTGTGAGCTGGTATCTCTGATAGCAAAGGAGGCACGAGCTGAATATGACAATATAATACTGGTAAACAGGATTGCTTCAAATATGTTATAGGCATACTGACTGCCGAAGACGATTTTTCTGATGCTCATCTGGAAGCTACCAGAGCATGAAAGTCTCTCCAAACAAACAAAAATATTCCACCATTTCTTAATCACAGGCATTCATAAATAAAAATCCTCACGTTCTCTTACACAGTTGTTTCTGAAACTGACGGCATTAATCTCAGGAAGAGCTGTGTATTTATCCAGCCTACCCAGTCAATTGTACTTGCAGGTACGGACTGTCACTATATCAGATCACTTCCCATTAATCAACATTTAAATTTGAAATCAAGCTGTGGGCAATCAGGTAATACTGAGAGTGAGAGTGCATGACTAATGCCTGTGCATTTCCTTCCTGTTAGCTATTGTCAATGAATTGCAAAAATGCAAAGTTCCTTCTCCTTTTTTTTTTTTTTTTTTCTCACTAGCTGAGGCTCACAAGCTTATGAAAACACTGTCCAGCTGTGAATCTAAGGAAACCGCATTGAATGTAAACAGAAAACTACCCAAGGGGAAAAAAAAAAAACTGATCAAAGGGTGAACAAGGGCAAAGCAAAGTCCGTCCTTGAATTCCTGCAAGGAGCTCTGAATTATTTTAATGGCAACCCTACACACTGCACTACAACACTGAACTGCCTGGAAAATGCACGCAGAACGGAGATGCTGCTGCAAACGGCAGTGAAAAATGTCCAGCACATGATCGTGCAGACTGCACAGAAATGGAGAAAAGAGATGGGAGCAAATCCCATCAAGGTATTTAGTTCCCAGTCTTAAACCAGGAAAGTTCTGAATCCTGTGCTCATCTTAAAAGGCAGTAATGTCTCATTAAATATAATTTAATTTCTACATATAAAGTCAAGCATACAGTAAATGCTTTTGCAGACGGGATGTTCAGCACCCTCCAAAATCAAGTGCTTGCCTGGGTCTTGAATGTGAAGGTGCAAGAAGGAGATTTCTCATTTCTGAATGTCCTTCAGTCACGTGTTTTGTAGCATAACAGACAGACATGTTTGATTTATACGCTAGTGGAGAATGTTGTGTCAGAGAGAAATCAGCCTTTTCAGAGCAGAGTTCTGAAACAATGCTGTTCGATGCGAGGGAGTTGAACACCAGCTGGTGTAGCTGTGTATTGTGCTGTGACAAATACCAAGTCCAGTTCAACTCTAACTGACAGGGTGGAGTCCACAGCAGGGAGCAGGACATCTTTCTTCCTGTCATTTAAAAACTAAAAAAAAAAAGGAAATGAAGGAATGGTGGCACTGAATAAGGTGTCTACTTGCACTGCCTAGAAGACGATGACAAATATTTCAGGTAGGCAGGTGTGTACAATCGACAGCTAAAAGAGAATCTTCTACCTGCTGAGAGTTCATTTCTCAGATATCTGCCTCATCACCTGTCTGAGTGAATCTGGGCCACAAACCATTCTCAAATTTCTTTTTTCCTTAAGGCATCACACATTTCTCTGTGAAGCTGGGAGCGCTGGCAATGTTGCGGCTACTGCTGCCTGGGACTTATTAACAGAAGCACCTGCTCTGCCCTGCTTGTGTACCAGGCAGGGAAGTGAGAAAGGAGGAGAGCAAAACTCGAGAATCTCTTTTAGTTGTCAATTGCCAGCTTCTTTGCAGGGTCACAGAGTGACTTCTCTCCAGCAGAAGGTTTCTACTGAGCAGAGCATCTGAAAAACCTCAGGGTCTTGCTGCTCCTCACCCTTTCCTCTTAAAGTGAAGGCTTAAAGTGAAGGCTGCTCCTCACCCTTTCCTCAGCTAAATGTGAAAGACACAGCTTTCTTTGCAGAGCAGGAACTTTCACTTAGAACACAAACTCTGTCCCAGTGCAGTCTATTTATTCAACTTGCAGTTTTACAGTACTTTCTCTTCTTGGGCTAGGCTTCGTTTTATTGCACTATAAATGTTTCTCATTTACAACTAAGGAAACAGCACGATGGTGTTCTGCTAGGAGAGCTGCCTGCATCCGTCTGTTGCTAAGAGTCTTTCTGTGTCTGCTTGCCTTCCTCCCCTTCCTAATTGTTTTTATCTATTTATCTCCTTGACGTACATTTCAATTCTAATCAGCAACTAAAAACTCATGCCTGAGGTTTATGACATTCTTTCTTTCTGTGCTCTGATTCAGTTCAGATTTTGCTGTACTTAACACATTTTTTCCCAATCCTTATCCTAATTTTTCCTATTTGAAGGAAGTATTTCTTTTTAAAGAAATGTTATACAGAACCAGTAATCTTTCCTAAACCCTGCCTGCTTGCATCATTCAAGCAGTATAAAATGTCAGAGCCTGGCAATCATCGGTCAGGTTAAAGACTGCCTGCAGAAAGCCAGAAGAGCTGACTTTTTTCACCAGCCTTCTCCCAGGACTTTAAAAAGTGCCTCAGGATAGAGATGCATAGCAGACTGAAAAGAAGGTACCTGAAGCCCATGTTCCTAACAAGATATCCTTGAGATGCAAGTTGCAGTAGCTACTGTGTTAAGGCTGATGCCAGAATAGGTACAGAAAATAAAGAGATGTACCTTTCCTTTTGAAACTCCCATTCACTTGACGTTAACAGCAGAAAAGATTTGGTAACCATCTAAAAACCTTCTGCGTGTTCCGGCTGCCAATACTGTTCAGGCATCAGAAATACTTTTCTTCTGTCCCAAACCTGCTCACAGCTCTTCTGGCCTCACACCCCGAGTGTACCCCTATTCAGCGAGACAAGAAAGAATGGGAAGAAAGTAAGGCAGGAGTTAGTCCATGAATGCAGATACTACAGGTAACAGGGAGAGATAACAGGAGAGAAGAACAGGAAAACGGAAAAAGAGAGGAAGAATTTGGAAAAATGAAAGAATGACCAAGAAAATAAGACAGAGAAAAATTCAGCAGGAGCAAATAAAGGGAAACTAAAAAATTATCTTTTTTACAGAAATATTCAGCAGCTGTAGGTTGTTTTTGTAATGATAAACACTGTATAAAGCATTTCACCATCAAGAAATTAGAGTATTTGTTAAATAAGGTGAGCAGAGGAGAGAAAGGGAAATGCATGGGAAAGAACAGAGGAAATGGTTTTGGGGGCAAAGGAAGAATCCCACTGAAACATAAAGCCCTCATCTCTTTTGAATACAGATCTTCTCTGTTGTCCCTAAGAATAATTCTTAAGTGAGTATCTTTCACATTTAATTTATACAAAGGCATTTTTAATCTAAGAGCCCGACACCCTTTCTCATCTCTGCTTCTCCTATTTTAACTTGCAGGGCAGAGGCTTTATGAGCTTTAATGCATTGTGGAAAGGTCAAAACTAAATTTCAGGTCACTAATGCTGTCTGGTACAGCTGAACATGCAGTCTCATTCGGACCATTTATTAGGCAGCAAAATTTATCAGAAGTCAAATGTTTTCAGTAGCCCTGCAATTGCAGAGACCAAAGCCTTATGTACGCATTTCCTCAGAAAGCTTCTGTCATGAATATGACTTTTTTGTTTCATAATTTGTAAACAGTCCCAGAGAGTGAAAACTTATTTTTATTTTTGTTTATGCAGGGCCGTTTTTCTTCCCAGACAGTAAAGAATCTTCTATAGAAAGTTGTCTATGAAGAGCAGTCAATATGCCCATTTTAAAATTTATTCTCATGAATATAGCATTAACTAATATCAATACTGCAATACGGAGGAAAATTATGTCTGTTAAACAAGCTACCAGAGCTGCACTGGGAAAAAGGCTAGTCATGAGAGACTAGAGATCACATCTGTCACTTGTAAAAGGACTGCATGTTGTTATATCCACTGCCAAAATTATCTGCTTCCCATGTGTTACACTAATAATTCTGCATCTTGGCTTCATTTTCCTAAGGTCAACGAAAGATGAGTGGAAGTTTCATATATGTTTGTAGAACCAAGGCCTGTGGATGCTGTGTGAAGCAGAGGTCAATTTGACTAATATTATTTAAGTCATTTGCCACTCAAGCTAGACAGGACCTAGGACAACTATTGCTGAGGTTGTTTTATAGGGAAAACAAACAAAAAAACAAAGCAAACAGCTGTAATAGTGCCAGCATGAACTACAGAAGAAAAATACTCACATCTAAATGGAAAAATAAATTTTTCTTCACAGAATACCACGTACATTGTTCTTCTGGATATACACTCTTTGCCTACAGGATTACCCTGTAGCTTTCCATAAAATACTTTTAAAGGTATTGTAGGAATTACTAGAACATCCTTGTTGGTGTAACTTTTTTCAAAAAAAGTTTATTTACATTTATTTATAAATGTATATGCAAAGGACTTAAATAATACCAAACACTTGGCATTAGATCCTTTTTTTGGAGCTTAGAAAAGGCCCATCTCTTCCTTCCAGCAACTTTCCACTGTCTACAATGATGAACCAAACAAGCTAATGAGCTTGATCCCTCCTGCCTGTCTTCCTTGCGTGACATAAAACATAGATCTATTTTTTGTATTTCTGTTGGAACGTCAAGATTGTTTCAGAAAGCTTCAAGAAAAACCTTCATCTTCATGACATTCATTTTGATTTGATTGCAATGTTACTAAATTAGTTCTGAAACAATTTCTCCTCATGCTAGATACTGACACTGCAGACAGCAAAGGACAGTCCAAAGAATCAGTGCATCAACAGAATTCCCTCTGACTTACAAGGTATCAGTGAAGAAAATTGATGGGATGGAGGATGAAAGCAAAACAAAATACACTGAAGAGCTTTAAGTCTCTGCTTAAGGTCTATTTATTACAAAGTGATTCAGTAGATTGCTTAGCAAGGATGGATTTAAGTATACAATAACTGTTAAGCAAATGTTGAACTGGAATTGACAATTAAGTACTTAGTTAATTGTAAAAGCTCATGTTCCATACTTAAAATGCCTCTGAAATTTCAAACTCACAAAGTCCTACAAAAATGCTGTCTTCGGCATCTTGTATTTGTCATTTTCCTGGTGTGTTTGATAGCTATGTACCAGCAAGAGTTTAGAAAACTGTATGTGAATAATCTTTAATGACGTTATTAGACACACAATTAACTCTTTAAACATATAAGCACTTTTACTATTTTTTTTCACCCAAAGAACCAAATGATTTTATTACCTTGCTTTCAGATTCCTTTTTGCAGTAAAAAAAATCCCTCTTCAAGGATTCATATTGGTGTAACACTGAAATAAAAAAAAATAAAAATAAAAAAAATCTACATCTTCTAAACACTGCGAAACACCAATTAATCTGAACAATAATCCTTCGCAAAAATTACAGTAGAGCAAATAAGATGTGAACACAAAATACTACTTTTTATACAAAGGATAGCGTAGCTTCTTTTGCTGTGTACTTTTAGAGTCTAATGAAACAACAGGAAAGTAGTGCACCGTAGTGAATGTGAAAGCCAGACCATCAGTCCCCTTGGATATGGGCATGTACAGCAACACTGAGAGAAAGCTTTGATTGCTTGTGTTTACTTAAATGCAGTTTTAAACATACTCCCTCTAAGGATGTCTTTTAATATCAGACCTATGCAAAAATCCACCCCTTCACTGCCTTTCTCTGTACGTTTGATAGGCCTTTGACAGTAGACGACATTGTGCTTATCATAGAATCACAGTGTCATTAAGGTTGTAAAAGCCCTCCAAGATCATCTGGTCCAACCATCCCCCTATTACCAATATCACCCACTGAGCCGTGTCCCTAAGCACCACGTCCAACCTCTCCTTGAACACCCCCAGGGACGGTGACGCCACCACCTCCCTGGGCACCCCGTCCCAACGCCTGACTGCTCTTTCTGAGAAGAAATGTCTCCTCATTTCCAACCTGAACCTCCCCTGGTGCAACTTGAGGCCATGCCCTCTAGTCCTATCGCTAGTTACCTGTGGGAAGAGGCCGACCCCCAGCTCCCCACACCTTCCTTTCAGGGAGTTGCAGAGAGCAATGAGGTCTCCCCTGAGCCTCCTCTTCTCCAGACCAAACACCCCCAGTTCCCTCAGCCGCTCCTCACAGTACTTGTGCTCCAGGCCCTTCACCAGCTTTGTGGCTCTGCTCTGGACATGCTCCAAGGCCTCCATGTCCTTTTAGTGAGGGGCCCAAAGCTGAGCACAGCGCTCGAGGTGCGGCCTCACCAGAGCAGAGCACAGGGGGACGATCACCTCCCTGCTCCTGCTGGCTGCACCATTCCTGACACAACCAGGATGCCGTTGGCCTTCTTGGCCACCTGGGCACACTGCCGGCTCATGTCCAGGTGAGCACTGACCGACACCCCCAGGTCCTTTTTCACTGCACAGCTTTCCAGCCACTCTGCCCTGAGCCTGTAGCGCTGCACGGGGTTGTTGTGACTGAAGTGCAGGACCTGTCACTTAGCCATGTTGAACCTCATCCCCTGGGCCTCAGCCCATCGATCCAACCTGACCAGGTCCCTCTGCAGGGCCTTCCTACCCTCTGGCACATCAGCAACTGGCTAAAGTTGCGCCAGGGGAGGTTTAGATTGGATATTAGGAAGAACTTCTTTACTGAAAGGGTTGTTAGGCATTGGAATGGGCTGCCCAGGGAAGTGGTTGAGTCACCATCCCTGGAGGTCTTTAAGAGACGTTTAGATGTTGAACTTAGTGATATGGTTTAGTGGAGGACTTGTTAGTGTTAGGTCAGAGGTTGGACTAGGTGATCTTGGAGGTCTCTTCCAACCTAGACGATTCTGTGATTCTGTGGTTCTGTGAACACTTCCTTCCAGCTTGCTGTTGTATGCAAACTTACTCAGGGGACACTCAATTCCCTCATCCAAGTCATCAATAAAGATATTAAAATGGGAACATCAAGAAGAAAACATTTCAAAAGAGATCTCTTTATGAAAATGCTGAGAAGCCGTTTAGACTCGTCTCTTGCCTAGTACCTGCTGGCGTGGCCTGACAGACTGGCACGACTCTGCCCCTGACACGGATGCCACACACAGGAATGCGGCAGGCCAGCACTGCGCTGGAAGCTGCGGGGCAGTCACCAAGCTCAGCATTTTCAGTCAGGATCTGAAGCCAAGAAAGGGAAGGAAGGGTGGGTGTCCTTTGCATACCCGCCCTGTGTCCTTTGCATACCTGCCCTGGGGAAAACATGAGCAGGTGCTAGCATCTATTACCAAAGCAAGTAGGGTTCAGTTCCCCTCATAGGGTTCCTGCGTTAGTCACATGTACTTGGGAACGACAACAACGCAGATCAGAGGTCTGATGTGACATTTAAAAGAAAAATCTTAAACTGTACACAGAATTATATAAAGCCTTGGAAAGGGAATAACCGTCCTAGCAACATTTAAGAAAATCAATCATTAAGAAGGGTGGACAGTGACAAACAAAAGATGAGCAAATCTCTTTTCCAGTGCTACATACAACTGCTTACATGGGACACGACTTAATTTTCAGGACGAAATTTAACTTTCAGGACAAAATTTAGTTTTCGGGACACAGCGAAGCCAACGAGCCCAGCCGTGCCCCACTGGCTGGGTGCGTGGTGGGGTGTTTTTTGTGGAGACCTCTTTGTACTGGGGTCCCCGGCTCCTGGGAGGGAAGAAGGGAAGGAGGGGAACCCCTGAGGCAGGGAGCCTGCGGCGCTGAGGGGCTGAGGCGCTGCGGGGGCTGTGGGGCGGGGACGTCCCCGCGCTGCTCCTTTAAGGGCTCGGGGGCGGGGCCGGCGGGCGGGGTCACGTGCGGCGCGGAGGCCGGAACCCAGGGAGCGCCCCGAGCCCGGGCGGCGCCGGGACCCCGAGGGCTGGAGGGAGCTGCGGGGAGGGGGGGGGGGCAGCGCGCGCGCGCGCGCGGCCGTGCGCGTCCCCGAGGCCGTGCCCGCGCTCGCGTCGGGAGCGCGCCTCCCCCGCCCCTCCGCCGCTGCGCGCCCGCAGGCAGGAGGCAGGCAGGGAGCCGGGAGGGCGGCGGCGGCGGCGGGATGGAGCTGTTCCAAGCCCAGGACCACTACATCCTGCAGAGCGGCGAGCGGGCGCTCTGGTGCAGCCGCAGGGACGGCGGCCTGCAGCTGAGGGCCGGTGAGGGAAAATGGCAGCGGCGGGGGGCGGCTCGAAATGGCGGGCGGGGGGGGGGGGGGGGTCCTGAGGGGAAGGGGGCACTGAGGGGGGGGGGGGGTCCTGGGGTCCTGAGGGGGGTCCTGAGAGAAGAGGGGGGCCCTGGGTTTCTGAGGGGGGTCCTGAGGGGAGAGGGGGGTCCCCCGGGTCCCTGAGGGGGGTCTCTGGGTCTCCGAGGGGGAGTCCTGAGGGAAGGGGGGTCCCTGGGTCTCTGAAGGGGGTCTCTGAGGGGAGAGGGGGGTCCCCGTGTCCCTGAGGGGGTCCTCGTGTCCCTGAGGAGCGCAGATGAAGGGTTCCAGGGGAATGTATCCTAAACAGCTGGGTATCTCGCGTATGGTATGTTACGCAGCTGTTACTTACAGCTTTCCAAAAGTGGGGTTTGTGTTAGGCAGAAAAAGCCCCATAAACAGGTATAGGACCAGCGCTGGGTGAGTACAGCCCGCTCCGTGAGCCTTAAAAGGCTGGGGTGAGCTCCGGGTTAGCAGCGGCTCTCCGATGTTTATCGACAGACCTGTTTTTCACACCGGTCCGTCCCGTGTCGTGTCCTCACGCTTCAGTCACGGTGCTTTTGTCTTTTCAGTGCTGTTCGTTTGCGTCTCTTAGGTAATATTGCAGTCCGTCTGATGTAACGTGACGTCTCGCTCCTCGTTTCAGGTTGGAGGTCTGGCAGCGCTAAGCGGATAAATCACCTCACAAAATACCTCATGTTCAGCTAGCGAGCAATGCTGCTGGTCAAGGAAATGCGTGTTTTCACACACACTCAGTCTTAAATTTGCTGTATTATAATAGGCATAAAAGCTCTTATTCTACCCAGAGTAACAAAAGCACAAACTTGCGGACTGGTTCTGGAGGCTGCTGTTTGAAAGCTTGGTTTAAAAGCATCGGTCGCTTGTTTTCATGCAGCTGCTGCTGTGATTTCCTGGAGCCCATCGGCTTCGTGGAGGCTTTGCCAGGGCTCAGCAGTCTGTCTGCGCGCTCTTCGGCAGGGCTTTGTCTGTAGTGGGACTCTGCGCTTCCGAATAAATGCGATGCCTGTTGTGCGTGACCGGCCGATTAATGAAAAGTAACCTGATAGTTAAGTCTCCTAGTCTGCTTGACGTTCTTGCTAGTCACTCTTTCTTATTTCACAGGATTTTTAGTTTTGTTTTTCCAACTCTCTGGCTCCGGATGGTCTTATTGAAAACGGGTTCTAGTAGGATGAAATGGAATGCCTTACTGGGTAGGCTGAAAGTAAGCCTCAGAAGGGAACGCTTTGATCACAAACTGACTTTCTTGGGTCAATAACTCTTCTGTATGTTAAGGCAAAGTTGGATATCTCCAAACTGGACAGTTTTATTACATCGGACAATTATAATCAAGGCCACTGAGCGGAAGTGAGTAAATAGATTGCTGTGTGATGAGTCACTGCTGAATTAAAAAAAACAAAGTCATAACTTGTATCCGTTGACATGTTGAATAGTCTCTCAAAAGGCTATGATCTAACTATGTCTCTACCAGTTTTCGGAAGCCTTGACTTAATTCTGAGCAGAATTTTGGGGACAGAGTAAATCATTACACATCTGTGGGTTGAAACGGGCAGTACTGGCAAGCGAAGTATTGCTTTATATGACAGGCCTAAGTCTAAGGAGCTGCAGCTGAGCTTTATAACGCTCTCCTCCGTCAACCATAAGGGCACATTCAGAAACTTGCTAATCTTGAAAACTGTATTTGTGACTTCTGTGAATTGTGGCAAGAATTTGAATTAAAAAAAACACCACCAACAAAACAAAACAGCGAACTTGTAAATATTTGCTGTAAACAAAATCTGAGGCTGGCCAAGGTCATGCCTGCGTTTACGTGATGTCTCTCTCTGTTGGTGTTTTTTCTGTGAAGTGCAAGTGGTAGTTGAGTCACCTGCAGGCAATCTGAATCCTTTTGGCATCACAGATTGTTAGGGGTTTTGATGTTCGCAGCGTACCTTTTTCAGTGTGGTAGAAAAATGTTGTTTAACCCTGCTGTAAGCACCTCGCGTCAGATCTTGATCTGGAGTTTGTTCACGCATAGCTTACCCTGTTTATGCTCTGCTCGGCTGCTCTAGGCCAGCAGTTGTGTGTAGATTACAGCATGGTTTTATTGCTGTCACGGGTGTAATTTATATCTGCGTGTGTATATATAAAAGAACAAAAGTAGTTAAGGCGCTGAATTCTTCTGTCACTAGAAAAAGGACAGACTCTCCTGCTGAGTGAAAACTTCACTTCTCGCTGTGTCGGCCTTGACAATCAATACCTTGCGCAGCGGTGCCAGACTAAACGAGACCGGGAGGGAGCTGTTGTTTCAGAAAGCAGGGCAGCGGTGCTGTCCTTTCCACCCTGCCCAGCCTTCTTCCCACCCCCGCAGGAGAAACAACCACCACAAGTTTCTGAGCACTGCTCAGACAGGTATTCCTCGGACCCAGCTTTTGGGCACTTCGCGCTCAGATTCCATGACCTGCTTGTAAGAGGGAGGCGGTGATAAGATGTCTCACCTCTGGAGCTTAACTAGGGGCAAACGAGCATTCATGTATTATTAAATGCGTTAGGGAATTAGTGTTACCGTGTTGGTTTTCAGCTGTTGGAAATGGTTGTGAATGGCTGGTTCAGCAACCGAAGCGATACCTCCCTCTAGATATAATACATATTAAAAAAAAAAAAAAAAAGCTTGCATATATATACACATCTTTTTCTCTAATGAGAGGCTCGTTACCAAACAGTATTTTTCAGAGTATTGAGGAAGAGATGTCAGGTTAGGTGTCTTCATCTGATAGCATGAAATCTGAACTGAGTCACAAGTTATAATGCCACCTAACGTTGCAGCTCTGTGTGCGTGCCCTACTCCTCAATGGCATTACAGAGTCATGGAAAAGTTACTTGTCGGAGTCCCTGATATTCTTCTCCTCCAGTCAAAAATCGTGAAGAAAATTCATTTGTTTGAAGTCCAATGCCTGTAAGTGCTCAGGTGAAGGCCTTGAGGATAGAAGCCCACATCTGCTTTGTGTGAGGAGTGCTGCCCTGATCCCAGGGGATTTATCAGCAGCTTTAAGGCCACAGAAGGGTCCCGAGCATCTCCCTGGGTGGTCCATGTGTTAAATCTCGCTGCTGAATTAAGTTTGTCCCACAAAACTGACTTCCTGAGGTAGTGTGCCTTAGAAATGGCCTGTCTATTCTGGAAACTATTCCATGCCAGAGACTTGCAGTTTTAGAGAAGTTCTCTCTGTTTTACAAGCTACTTCCTATGGGACCTCAAGCTGTTTCTTTCTGACACCTTAGTTTCAGCCGTAGCGGTTACGGAGCTGTTTCTCACCGGTGCCTGCTCATGCTGTTTGGTCCCCGTCCTTAGCTGTCAGCACAACACACTTGTGATACATGTGACAAACCAGATGTCAAACTGATCTGTGTTAAATGCAACACAGCAAAAAAGGGTGCTCAAAATCAGTGAGCAGTTAGTTCCCTGTTGCTGCTTGTTCCTTCCTACAGAAGCGAGCAGGGACTAGAGGAGAGCTGTGGGCTGCTGCATGTCCTTTATCTACTCAAATACACAAGTTAAAGAGTTTTGTACTTTTTGTCTGTGAGGTGAGATCTTCAAATGTATTTACCGGAGATTTTTTTTTCTACTTTAATTAAATAAGATCTACTTTGTAATTTCACCCACTTTTTTTTCTTTTTCTAAATGGATCGTAGTCAAACAAACCCTGGGACTTAACTGGGTTGATAGTATGCCACATGCTGACCTAGTTAGAAATAAATGTTGAGGTGAGGCATTTCTGGTTTAGTTTCCTGTTGAATCTTAGTGGCAGAAGAGAAGCTGAATATAACGAGGCTGTTCCTGTCTTCCCCCTTCTCGTCCTGGCTCTTTCACATATGAAGAGGTCTGGAATTGCCAAACTGGTCCTAAGTCAGATGGGTAAAGTGTCCTGGAGCTCCTGCCTGCTCTGAAATGACTTTTGGTTTTCAATAAATGAAAACCCATTTAAGCTTAATATGCTGTTTCTTGTGAGTTGACTGTTTCCTTTGTAAAGGAAAAGATAACTACTTTTGGAGTGTGCGTGGCTGAATTTAATCAAATCTGCAGTTCAGGTGGATTTGGGGCTTGTATTTTGGTAGCAGAGGTCCCACATCTTTGACCTCTCAGAGGTTCGTACTAACTAGTGAGAAGGAGGAAATCGCAGACTTCGCTGCAACAGCAATATTGACAGGAAACAGCCCTTCGTTTAGGAGGGGTCTGCACCTATACCGAAGAGCTTGTGGCTTTTCCATCTGTGAATATCGATGTTCTTGTTACAGGCTCTTTCACCGAGAGGTGAGGAGGGTGTTTCAGCTGTATCTGCAAGTGAACACGAAAACTTTGTGGCAAGCTTTAAAAAAACAAACAAACAAGTGTCTGAACTGTAGGGAAAGGCAAGTATTTCTTTCATGTGCCACTTAGGCTCTTTTCAAAGCAAATTCTTTGTTTTGGAATGTGATTTTGTTGTTTTTGTTATTTAATTGATACCATTAAGCGTGCAGGAGAGACCTCAGGTCGCTGAAGTTCAGCTACTGAAAGCTGGCACGGCTACGCTGCACCTGTGTGTAGGGGTGATCTCTGGTTTGACTCAGGCAGTAGCTACTCTGTCCTTGACTAAGATAGGGAGCTTTTTCTGGCACTGTAAGTGGGCAGTATGAAAATACTTTCCTTTTTCTGTTGAAAAACAAATGTTTTATGATGAAATTATCATTATGAGAAACTGGTGATGCTGTAGCTTTTGAGAGACTTTTAAAGGCGCTTACCTGAAGGCTTTGGTGACCAGAGGAAGCGATTTGGTGGGCAGCTGGGCATTTCCTGGCAATAGGGGTGAGGCTGCCAGCAAGAAAACATTCCTTCGCTTCTGTTCCAGCCTGTTGCATGCCAGCTGCAGCTGGAGTCCTGAAATGTCAAGGGACTTGGTCATAACTTCCTCTAAACAGTTATTTCCAACTGTGAGACGTGTTGGATGGTGGCTTAAAGCTTTCTTTTAGAGGTAAACTCTGCAGAGTCATATCAAGCAGCTCTGAAATGTAGCTTAAATATTGAATGCTGTTGAAACTCATTGTTAAGGCTCTGTGCTGAGACTTAAGGCCCGGAGTTTGTCAGGCTATAATTTTTCCCTCAAGTGCGTCAAAGGTTCTAGACAACAGATAAAAGCAATAAAAGCTTCTGTCAGTGTCTAGAGGTTTCATGATTCATGCTTGATATAATAAAGAACACAATTTTTTAATATACTTAAAGGTTTTGAGAGAGCACAAATTTGGTAGCTCAAAATTTGCTTCTCGTAAGTGTTACATTTGCTATACACTTCTGCTTCTGAAAATTGCTTGTGTTCATTGAACGTTCTATATTTGTTACAAAAATGCATATGGTTAATCCAACAGAAATTCCCACTTGCAATTAACAATCTGTATTTCTTGAAAACCCAGCGTTCTGCTACACTAATCTAATTTGATCAGGGATGATTTAACTTGTTTTTCCCAATTTAGAGAGCTTTCACAAGCTTATTTTCAGTCATGATTTAGCCATACTGCTTACTCTTGTAAGTATCACTTGGAAAATCTTAGCCAGGAAATAACACATGGCAAGATGGAATATGAAAACAAAGAGCCCACTTAGGAGGGGGTGAGGATGGATACATACAGGTTTTGCTTTTCCCTCTATGTAAACTTTTTGTGTAGTGCTTCAATTCTTGTAGGTGGGACTCACGTTTCCAGCTGACGGTCTTCAGTTTTAGCAGATGATTCTATTCTAACTATATTCTTATCTTTTAGTTGCCAAAGTCACTGCACTTACGTCTTCACAGGAAACCGAGTAATAGGAGCAAATATCAAGAAGACACGAGAAACCTTTGAACAGATTTCTGGAGGAGAAATTTAGAAATAGCACAAACTTATTTCACGAAAGCTCTGCTTTGGTAAACGCATATTAGTACTCAATGATGCATTGCATATGCTTGGTCCAGACACCTCTACCTCCCAAAAATTAAACTAGGAATTATTTTCTGAAAAACTGAATTACCATTAATAGAATTTCACCTGAAAACTTTGGTCTTCATTTTAAGGAAGAAATCTTACTTGACTAGAAGCCCTGAAACAGTGTTTGTGTTGTCTGTGGAAAACTGAAAACAAGCAACTTGAAAGGGCTTTAAGCTTGAAGCTTCGTGTGCCCCAAGTCTTGGTCTCTGATAACATGCTAGGAACGGTTGGCAAGATCACATGAACATGCTGAGGTAAATACATGGCTTGAAATGTGACAGTGCCGTGGTTTAAAGAACAAAACAGAACTCGGAGCCAAATTTAGAAGTGCATGACACTGCCTGGGGGCAGTTGCGAAGTGTGAATGACAAGTGTGGTTGGTCTATTGCTAATTGGGAACTTGGGTTTGTTTTTGCCACGTTTGTTTAGAACAGCAGCGACGTTGCCACAAATGACCGACGTTTAGCTTTTCTCAGTGCTAAAATGTTTTAGTAATGTTCAAGTGATATATTGCTTGTTGTCTTTTGATTCTACAGTCTGTTCCCAGCAGTTATTTAAACAACAAAAATCTACCTAGCGTGGCATGAAATCCTTTCTGTTCAAATCCATGAATTAAGGAATACATGAATTCAGGAATACAAATACATGAATTCAGAGTATGCAAATCCAGTTTGTTCTGCAGTATCTCCTGCAGTTGTCCTCTGTAATTCTAAAATGATCGTACTTGTTCTCTGTTGAAATATCAAACTATTGAGAATACAACTTATATAGAAAGAGGCACCAAATTAGTTTAAGTTAAATTTTGAGGCAGCTTTCCAGTCTATGCTGTTCACCGGTGAACACTTTAAATATGATGGGTGATAGAGGACAAGCATGTTCTTAGTTTTTAGACATTTCTAGTAACTCATCCAAAGTATGTATACAAAAAGAAACATTTGAATAAATGTTAAAGAGCATGCATACTGTTAGAGTTACTTAGTCACGGTTACTGTTAACAGTAACCATGCATTCTTAATGTCATGCTTTCTTAATTTGAAGAAGCTTTTCAGTCAGCTACAAGATTTTCCAGAATGCTTATAGCCTAAAGCAGAGATGTGCTTTCTGAGCAAAATATGCTGACTGAGAAAAACAAGGAAAGAGGATTGAATAGGGTGGAAATCTTTGGCTAGAAGTAATTCTTACGGGAAAGGTTTCTTAGTCACTGAAGCACAGCCTGCTTTTTCCAAGCTGTTTCCTCCTCAGCCTTTTTAAGGGAGCAAGGGGCCCTACAGGTGCAGAACAAGTTGAGGTGATGCTTTCTTTACAACTGCAGTCCCAAATGAGGAGTTGAGCTCCTCCAAGGATGCTAAATCTAAGAGGCACATCAGAGTAATGGATAACCTCAAAAGAACAGGCAACACGATATTGAGTGAGTGCAAGAACAGGACTGAGGATTTTAGGCTAGAGCAGAAAAACTAACTTCACTGTAGGTCTGAGATGTTTCAGTATAACAAAACCGTCCTTTGGGCAGGGGATGGGGCTGATGGCAGTCCTTCTCAAAGTTGGTGTCCATGAGTGGTTTAGGGAAAGCTTTATTTTGTTTTTCATTGGTGGAAGGAGACTGGGAGTTGCATTCAGTGAGTGTGACGTTCAGCTTGCTCCTAACGAGTTGGTGGGGCTGCGTGTGTAAAAGAAGACTGCTGGATCGCTTGTTAAGGCATGCTAATGGAGTGTGCTGTGGTTATTTTGTTAAGTAATCCATATGTGGGGAGCAGGGGCAACCAGAACAGCCTCCTGAGGTGGTTTCTAATACTTTATAATTAGCAATTAGAGTATTTTTTTTTTTTGGTTTAATTGGATCTGCCATCACTGTATGCCTTAGAACTGGCCTCAGAACAACTGCTAATAGCAGTTTATCACGTGTAGTACAGGAGTTCCTTGTGCAATTACTTGTAATATTGGGTACTCTCTAGACAACTGAATCTCTTCCATATGCTTTTATGGTTTCCTGAGCAGTGCCTGGTGACTCAGGGGACTTTACAACTGCAGCAGAATACAAAGAAGTGTATTTATCAAAACAAATAGTAAGGACTCGTTTGTGAGGCACTTTCTCAGGGCTTGCATCCTGCTTACTCTTTTCAAAAAGTTTTGCCTTGATGAGATTAGACCTGTGTTACATGCCCACATTCCCACTGCTTTAAATCTTGTCGCTGTCCGACCTGAATTGAACTCAAATTGTTCCTGTTCATCCGGTCCAATGTTGGGATACTTAAGGAAAGCGTCCAAGGGAACTGAATTACTGCTTCACTTAGACACAAGCCGGATGGATGCATGCTCTGTAGCGTGCCGGCTCAACTGTAGGAGCGCACACACTCTTTAAAAAAAACTTCCACTGAGTTGCTGTTTGGCAAGCGTGCTTCCAATCCTTAGGGGCTGGAGGATGAACAGGCTACTTTAACAGGGCTCTAGGGTGGAGTAGCAAGGAGAAGACTAGTGGGGATTTTCTTTTTGAAATCCTCGGTGTTTAGAGTAGCTGTGGGTTTCTAAAGATGGGGGGAATGGGGATTAATGGTGATCAGACTTCTCTGTTAAGAGGAGCACTTCAATTCTGAGTGGTCGAGGGCTCTCAGGTCTCCCGTGCAGACTAAGCAAGCTGTCTAAATGAAAAGTTAAAGATAATTAAACAAATTATCCCTTCAGCTAGCCACCTGTTTTAAAGATTGGGCTGGAAAATAAGCAAGTAAATAAGGATAATACTTCATGACCATTAGATGCTAGTAGTTGTAAGACTAAGTGTATTAATATTCCTCCATCTTTCTGCAATTATAGTAGATTAAACGTGAATTTAGGAGTCTGTGCTAGAAAGAACTTAATTAGCCTAAGTTTGCTTGCCAAAGTAGCACTTGGAGTCCTTTGTCTTGTAGGAAATACTTTATACTCTTAAGTCTTCCCAGTTAACTTGTAATCTTTTAATCCTGGCTAATATTTCAGAACACTATTCAAAGATGAACTGGAACTTGAAAGCAGAGTTAGTTCCCTTTGAAAAGTCATAAGGGTACAATAGTGCTAGTAATGAAGGCTTGTGGTTGTCTTTGATCTGAAGCAGTCAGAACTTAAAGGGGAAAAAACTTCAACTCCATTAACATTGTTTTTTTTCTGGAAGTTTACTTTTGAGGGGTCAAGTACTATATTAGCAGAGCTGAAAAATTGACGTTGAACACGTACAATAGGTTGCTTCTGCGCTTTTTCTTTTCATATGGAAATGTCTTGTGTTTGTGTTGGATGCTGAGAATGGCTGGAGGAATTGCTTCCCTGTCAGGCTACGGTAAGAATTCATAAACAGTGTGCAGGTTTGGATGGTTATGTCTCTATACAGCCCATGTTTGTTTATAAATACATGTTTATAAGCAGTCTGTGTTTATATAGATACATGTAAACCGAGCTTGAAGTTCCACGATGTTCAGTCAATTTTTATACGGAGCACACTGACAGGAAACACTTCCCAGCTGAGGTCTTGAAACTCCTGGGGGTTTGAGGAAGATAAGGAGTATGGCCCTGAGTTACAGCAAAATTGGCAGATAAATGGCTATCGCTCTTCGAATCGGAGCTGGCAGCAGTAAGGGCTGGGTCAAAGTGATTCCAAATCAAATCTTTTCTTCTTCCTGGCTCCTTAACCTCTCCAGACTTGCCTGTAGTCACAGCACGAAGCCGGAGGCGAATCCCAAAGCAGCGTGTTCCCTTGTCAGGACTTGTGCCTGACCTTGGAGCGACTGCTGGGGGAAGAATGGCCAAAGGGCTAGAAAGCGGTTTTGGCTTTTGACCATCTTCCGAGTTGCTTTGTACCACCCTTCCCAGGATCACACTTGTGTAAACACGACCAGTTAAAGGAGCTTTATCCGGTGCTGCTGGCTTTGCATCGCTGCTGGTAAGTTTGGAGGGCTGGTGGTGGAAATAATCACATCAAAGCTGGTTCTGTTCCCTGTTTGTGGCGGAAGTCCTGGTGTGCTGCGATTACGATTCCAATGCAGTTGCTGTGAAGTAACTGTGTGCTCCCTGATTGCTCATCTTAGATCTCTTTTAATCAGCAAAAAAAAAAAAAAAGGCAATTTTTTCCCAAATAGCTTGAATTTAGTTAGTGGGGTAGCGGAGAGAATGGGAAATCCTGTACTTTGGGACAGAAACCTGCTGTGCAAGCGTGTACCTCAAAGTTTTAAGAGCATGTGCTAAGGTCTATCAGACCCTGGCAAGTCTTTAAATTAAAACCTCAGGAGGGCACGGCGAACTCCCAGAGGAAGGGAAGGTGTGCCTGAGCTCACACTGCCTTGGGTGCCTGTTCTGTCGGTTTCCAGCTCTTTGTGTGGAGGACAATGGCTGCTTTGGCATTGTTTCTAACACGCACAGTGCCCTGAGAAGTCTGTTGTGTGATGTTGGGTTGCAATTTCTGGTTGATAAGTCTTTATTCCTGGCTGTCTGTGTTTGAAGGGATCGCTGGATTTCTAGCATGGTATCTGTAGGAAGACAAGTGGAAAGCAAAAGTAGCTATTGATCAGTTATATTTCAAATTTCTCAAAGCCCTGTTTGGCTTTGGGTGTAGAGAATAGTCCAGCGTGTACTTTGATAGAACCTTGTGGTAGTTAATGCTTACTGATAGACATCTCTTCTTAAAAGAAAATTCAAAGTTGCAGTTGTGCGGCTTCAGCATTCAGCAGTCAAACATAGCTGAATGTCTTTTATGTATGCTATCAGAAGACTTTAACTGAGGATTTTCATTTTTTTTTATGGTTACTTTGCTCCTTGGCTTTAGAAAGATCTAGAGATCTTTTGTAACATGTATCACTGTCCAGCAACTTAAATTTTGCCATATTTTACGGTTATTCTAATCTTATAGGCTTCCATATAATGTTTTTGGATCTAAATGTATTTAAAATTGTTACACAGCCATGTAACCTTCAGTCCTTAAAATGATTAGCAAAGATGATGGCTAAAGGTACAGCAGCTGCCAGGATTGCTGGGCAGGGGATTAAATTATGGCAAACAGTCCTGAATGATTTCACAGCATTGAACAGAAGTCCGAGAGCTGCTTTTGCTGCAACTGAGTAAGCAGGACTGCACTCAACATGAAAGCCTGTATTTTTTGGGGGGGGGGGCGGGGTAGTGGAACTAGAGAAAACAATCCTTTTATTTTGGTTCATCCACCTTCTGCTTCCAGAGCATACTTCTTAGAGCAAGAGGTTCATATGGCTGTATACTTGAATTATATTTATTCAGCATGATTGGCGTCGGCTCTGAGTCAAGACAGGGCTACCAAGCAGGAAATGGAGCTATAACTGGTAACTACGTTCTAATTAGAATGTCAAATCTAGATGTGTTTTATTTAGCAAAACCAACTTTGACCCGCTTGCTTCTGTGCTGTCACACGTCCTTTCGTATACAAAGTTCTCTAGAAATACTGTCTTAAAAAAAAAAAAAGTGATACTTGCCAAACAAAGTGTGATTCTGCAGTTGGTATTTTTCCACAGCCTACAGGCATTTCTGCAGTGAGACTTGTTTGCATCTAGATTTTCACTGGATGCTGGAAGAAAAATCCCAAACACGTTAATCTCCTCCGATGTCCCTGGTGGAGCATTTACCCGCTACGTCCTGCCTTCCCCCAGGGGCATCTTCTGGAACCAGCCAGCCCTCGCTGTTGGGAGCTTGATAATCACTCATCTCAAGAGCAATACTGCCCAGCTGGCTGATCTGTATTTGCCTTTTGAACTCTTAGCGTAACGTTAGGGTTTAGCTCCAAAAAGCTCCTCTTTTTGCAAATCTTGTCTGTGCTTTAAGTGAACAGAGGAGTCGGGGGCAGAGTCAGTTCTCATCCTCTCTGCTGCAGAAGTATTCCTGCAGTAGTCTTGGACGTAGCATATGATTGTGTTGAGGGCTACATATGTCAAAGTAAACAGCACAAAATCTGGAAAAGTTGCAAAAACCTCTTTTTTACAGTCCCTGTTACAGTTTCCTTGTCCTTTTGTGGGCAAGTCTAAATTATCTTTTCCTCCTATCTGCAACTAAAACTAGATCTTGGTTTCCCCCACCCCCTCCCCTTTCTGTAAGCTGCTAGAATGAAACCTCACTTGCCATCCAGAGCTTTCCCACTAATCTTGTCATAGCAGGAAATGAATGGTTTAAAGAGACTTAGGCTGTATTCGGATTATTAGTTTTGTAGTTACGGTAAACCTGCAGTGCTTTGAAGTCTTCTGAAGCCTGGCCTTTTCTTGCTGCTTGGTTTGCCTGGTTTGGAGCTCTCACGATGAAATGTGAATGATGAAGTGAACTGCAGGTACCAAAGACAGCAGAAAGTAGATGACGTTTGAAACAGTACAGCTCTAGAAGATTCCTGGGGTGAAGATGGCTCTGGGTGGTGTCGGTGAGCTGGAGAAGGAGGTGGAAGACTTAAGAGTAGGGAAAGCTTTTTGTGTTCCTCTTTCCTGTAAGCTTTGTGCTGATTTCCACTCAGCATAAGGATGCTCTTGCGTGTTACTTGGGCTGAAGCTCAGGCTGCCCTTGAGCACGCTTTGTATAAGCACAAGATTGTTGGCATACAGGTGCAAGATGAATTGTATCCTCAGGCTTCTCTAAGTACTAAATCAAACTGTTCCCGCTGACACTTATTTCCTTGTGCTCATCTATTTCAGTCTTCTCAGAAACTTAACTAAGTGGTGGCGTGATCCCCTCTTACACGAGGTTCTGTACTAACCGTTTGTAGCGCTCTCTTACAGTGAAGCAGGAAGAACCTGGAGTTTCTCTGCAGGGCTCTTGCATGAAATGGCACAGCCGGGTTATGCACAGTGGCAGGAGCTCTGTGCTGCCTCCTGCAAACCTCTGGTAAATTTTGCTACCGTGCACACTTTGTGCTTTCACACAGACAAGAGGGAACTATGTGAAACTCCTTTTAAATGAGTTCAGTTTAGGTTTATTCTGACTTCTGTGTCTCGTGTCAGTGCTTGTGTTTCATGATGAAATTAAACTGAAAGCCAGGAATTCTTGGAACAACAGAGTTGCAAATAAGTTGCAAGGAGAACACAGTGTCTGAAAATAAGTGTTTAAAAATTATTGTCAGGTGTATGTAGGTTGGTGATTGTACTCCATGTCTTAGGGTATTGTGCGAGTCTGCTCTTCAGAATGTCTGTCTGTTTTCCCTGGGAGATAACATCTCAACTAGTGAAATACTTGGAGAATTCTGCCTCCTTGGAACCAGTGAGGTTTGGCAGATAATAACAAACTTCTTGCCCTTCTTGGTACTGGAAAACCTCGCCTACACAGGTATTAATTGCTTTTAATGACTTTTTCATTTAAGGTTTACCTTCTGAATTTTTTATCCACATTCTTGAACTTTTACTGCACTACTATTAGAAACTCTTACTGAGTATCAGCGGTGGGTACTCTGACCACAAGAGGCTTGTCGTGTTAATACCATCTTACTTGATGGTTTGATTCCCGTCGAGAGGAGTACCTTTCACAGATGGTGAAGCTGATAGTGTTGCCTTCCTGCTTCCTCTCACGCTTCTTGTGGTTCACTAGAATTCACTACCAGTAGGAGAACTGGAAGCCATAAAACTTGGTGTACTTTGGTATCGTTCTGTGTAGTTGTGAGACTTCTTTAACAGTGTACGTGTGTGTGTATCTATAAATACAAAAAGATGTGAAACTAATAGTAACTGGATGAATATAAGAGAGCTGGGACTGAAAGTTAACATCTGGTCTTTTTAGAGCTACATTAGCAGCTTAATGACCTGTATTTAATTTCACTATAACCATGTAAAATTTCAATTAAGTTACAAGTTCCAGTGGATATTAGGAGAATTAAGCCTCCTTTAAACTGAATTATGTAGCCCAAAGCACTCTTATAGTGATTTCCTGAAATAAACAGAAGGGATACAGAGTAGGGCTCTAAATAGGAACAAATCATTTGGTCAACTAATTAAAATGGCAAATTGGTAGCAAGGAAAAACTGAACAGTGTATGTAACTTATTTTGTTGTGGGAATTGTGGCATGTTTTTTTACTCTCTGGATGGAGAAAGTAGTGAGAATGGCCTGTATTGGATTGATTGTCCTGCTGAGTTCACCACAAAATATGTACTCTTTTTCCAGCTACTGATCTTCTCTTGGCTTGGAACCCCATTTGTCTGGGCCTGGTGGAGGGAGTCATCGGTAAAGTTCAGCTTCATACGGGTATGTGTTCTTTCTTTTTGATGCTGCTAATGCACTTTGGTTTAGGGTCAGTGATACTGTAAATAAAACTGTAGCTGAAATGGATGATGTAATGTTCTTTGCAATGGTGGTGTAATCCAACTGTATAAACTTGTCAGTGTTTATATTATAGCTGGGGTTTGCAAATCCCTCTTCTTTCCAGTGCATGCATTCTGGTTCGTCTTTGTCTGATTAAAAGACAGAGATCTGCATTCACAAATATTACAAGTCTGTACCCCGAAGTCCTGTCTAAGGCTCCGTGTGAGATGCACCCACTTATATTTTTGCACTTTTTTTGGATGATGCTTTCAAGCTTTTTTGTTGTTCTTAGGGTACTGCGTGACAACTAACAATGCAAGTTCTCACAAAAATCAGGTTTTCAGATGTTGAGAATAAAAGCCTTAAGAATGATCGTTACCTTGGTAGATCACTATTTGAAAGTAAAAGGAACTTTCAGAGCATTCTTTGTTAAGCAGGGATATTGTGAGATGTAGCTGTAAAATAAAAGCAGAAGTAGAATGTATTGTGGTTAATATTAAGCCTGCCTTTAACTGATTCTAAATAACTTTTTTCAGTAAAATAAAGTCACTCTTTTTGCTTTAGTCAGCTGTAAAGTCCTGTAGCCAAAATAAATACCTATTCAGATATATATCAGCTTTTATCTATAAGGGGTCTTTTATTACCAATAGTGCTCTGGATGTCTATTTACTGACAGGTAGAAAAGCTAGCCATAAACTCTGTTCATTTACTGTGTACTGTCCTTTCTCTAAGTGCTTAAGCCCTACATTTCACGTAGTGCCTGGCCAGATCATCAGTACAGGTAGAGTCTTAAGTGTGTTTGGGGTACCAAGATGGGTTAAGTGCTGAAATGGATCAGATGTTTGTGGCGTGTCATGCACACAAACAGCTCAGTCAAGGTGGCAGTGGCACACTAACAATAGAGAAAGAAGAAAAATGGGGACTGTTATACCCCTGAATTAGGCTATGACAAATCTAGTTCAGGGATTAGTTGGCTCCATAGTCACTGTAACCCCTAGCTCTCACTTCTGAGAGAATAGTTTAGAGCCCATCTCATTTCTTAAGCTTGTGATTGCTTTCCCTTTCCAGTTGCATCATTTGATCTTTGAATTTCGCCTGATGTTTGTCTGTCCTCCTTCCGTTGATCTTTTTCAACCGTCCTTCCTGATCTGATGATATGAAATGGTTCAGACTCAGCCCTTCTCTGTCGCTTTCTCTTCTCATCCAGGCCGTCTGAGCTGTTCAGCGTGTCCTGTCCATAACAAATGGATGAATGATGGCTGAACTCCAGTAATGACCTTTTTCTTCTGTGGGAAAATACTCCATGCTTGCTTGTAACATGTTTGTGTTTGTTAACCGAGCATTTAGGTCCACAAAGGCCTCCCCCTTCTCTCTAGGGAGCCTCCTATAAAAGCATTTGAAGGGGGAGACCTTGTTTTCAAATACTTTCTGGAAGTTCTCCTGTACCGTGGCAACTGAATATCCCTGCTTGTGTGCTTACTGTGAGGTGCTTCTGCTTATGGAAGCTGAGCTAAAACTCCCCAGCATGTGACCCTTGAACAAGTGCCAGCCTGCTGCTGTCAGGTAAATCAAGGTTATCAGGTAATAAGTCTGATACTGCTCTTCTTTCCTTATGTTCTTTGCAGCGACTGTATCAATTATGCTCATCCAGGCACTTCACTCGCTTGTTGCTTAGGCCAGCGGTAGCATTTTGTTTCTTTGCCTTGTTCAGGTAACACATCACAAACCACTTACAGACCATCCTTCTTGTGCATATCGAGGCATTTAGTGATGCAGCTGTCCTGTGGATGGGTGTTAATTCTCTCTCACTTCAGTGAGAGAGAATGTCTGTAGTTATTTATCCGTAGTCTTTTGCTGAAACCTCTTGGTCCCCTGCATCTGCCGACAGTTACTAATGATTGTCTTCATTGGGTTGCAGTCAAAGAAAGAGGGCTGACTGAAGTGGCTTTCATAGGTGGTCTTAAACCTATTTATGTCAATGAACTCTCGCTTATTTTTAAGTGCAGTTTTATGTAATCCTTGAGCTGAGTCATCTAACACTGTAACGGTAACCTGTCTTCATTACTTATTCGTGTATCAATCTTTGTCACCTGGAAACTTTATCAGCAAGAGTTGTATAAATATTTAACAGTGCTGGACCATTATCTCCATACTTGGTGGAGGACTGGGCTGTGGAAGCTGGATGAGATACTTTTTTTTTTTTTTTCCCCAGACCTCATATGTGTCAACAGGAACAGGAGGACCTGTTGCTCTGATTTCTTCCCTTCTTCCTTCCCCCTTACCTTCCCTTCCTGGACTATAAGGATCAGAAAACTTATTTTGAAGCTCTTCTGGCTAACTAGTCCTGTTTGGGCTTGTTCTGCTCAGCATCTTGTTGACTAATACTGGAAACTTTAAATAACTTTACATATTAAAATTGCTACCAGTGTACTTGAACTGTCACTAAGCTCATATGCACTTTATCTTGGACATAGATCCTTAGATATTCTTGAAAGATTTGCTTAATGCAAACATCCTGGAATAGTCCTAAGATGACCTTGAAATAACCCAAGACTGACTACAGGGGCATTCTTGATTTAGCACTGACAGTTGCCAAATTGCTGTAACTAGGGATGGGGTTTAATATGCTCTTAATCTTGCTGGCTCTGTTGCTGACCTTGCACGGGAGAATTTGTAGAAAAGCACTCTTGGCAGGGAAGCAGTCTTGTGAGAAACTAGCTAGCCAATATTGCATGTTTTTCTAATTCTGTAAAGAATTTTTTTTTACCCAAGAGGATCAGTTGTATATCTGGATATAATTGTGCACTCATTTCTGAGATGAATTTCTACTGAAGGTATCTTTTGGTTCTTCCCAAATTGTCAAGTTTCTCAAACAGTTCTTTGGGGGGACAGACCTATGATGGAATACTTGAAGGCTAGGCTGTGGTCTCTTTTACCCTCTGTTGGCCCATCCCAAGATGAAAAGTAAGAAAATGTGGGGTAAAAATAGGAATGCAAAGGGGAAAGGATTTTAGGCTGTCATGAAGACAACTTACTGAAATATAACATTGCATGCTTTCTTGGTAGAGATCCACAATGAGAGTAGTCTCTGCGAGTGCTTGCCTCTATACAGAAATAACATCTCTTGCATAACCATGGTCTCCATTAAATAATATTAATCTTATGTTTTGTGATACAATCAGTGTATATACATACAAAATATAAGTATAGCCATTCAATTTCCTTTAGTTGAAATTCCAATAAATAACTAAAATGAGCTTAATTTCTGTTAGAATTGAGGGTAGATACTTTATCTACTAAAGTAGTAATAGTAGCCTGAAATCTTAGTTGACATTTACTGATTTGGTTTAGCAATTTTGATTTCCCTTCACTTTGTTAGAAGAGCTTTGGCTTCTAAGTACCGAGGTTCCTGCAGGTAGTGTTGTTTGCTGGTTCAGGTGTATTTTTTTAGTGGTGTAAATTCCCATGCAGAAGTTCTAATCACTTGGTTAGAGACTACTTAGTGAGTTAATGGAATGTCGCGGTGCCAGAATATGCTCCGTATAATACTGTATATCTAATTATAACCAGGGCTGGATTTCTTAGACAGTGCCAGCCAAATTCCACTTAACTCCTTTGTTGCAACCACACATTTTTCTGTTCTGTGGTCAAAATGCATTTTCATGTCTGCACTCTTAGCATAGGAAAAGCACACAAAACCACTGGTTAATTAAGACCTGGGTTAAACACTGATGGCAAGTTTCCATGGACTCTACACAGAAGGGAAGTGAAATTCTTCCTTCCCTATCCTCAGGAAAGGAAAGCTTTTTCTGTTAGCCTGCCACTGGATCTTGATAGAAACAATAAGGGGTTCAGCATCTGAAGTCTCTTCAAGGAACTGCAACTGCTGCTGTCTCTGTCTTCATCCAATCAACAACTTAAAACATTTGCTCTGCGTTCATCTAAATTCCTTCCACTAACAAAAATAAGAAGATGATACCGTAGTAATTCTTGGCTAGAATCAAAATACTTTTAAAAAGCATCATTTATAGCAAACTTAGGCAGTTTAAGACAAGTTACTGCAAAAAAAGGTACTTGGGAGAAGTAAATGCTAGATTGTTTGGGAAATTTTAGAAAATAACTTAAATGGCAGTGGTGTGCTGACAGGAAAGCTGAATTCCAGTTTCAGTGAGGAACAAGAGGTAATGGCTTACTTTAGATACAGTGCTTTAAATCAGTTGTTGCCATCTGCTCTGCCACAGTTCATAAAACAGTAAAAAAAAAAAAAAAAAAAGTTAGGTCTTTAGATGGATGACTTAAAAACGTGCAATCTTCTGGAATGAGATGGAGCGGTAGTTCTCCTGTATGTACCATACCTCCTACGTTGGGCAGGCAGTAAGCAGTCTTTTTCACTTAAAAAACAAGTTTGACAGAACTACTTCTTTAACTGCAGAAGCACAAACTCTGGCAGATTCAGTCATCTAGATGTTGTTGGCAATTACGATAAGCTTTTATGGCCGTTGTTGAAGCTTTTACTTCAGGGTATATTTTATCTGAATAATTGCTTCTGGACTGTTTCTTTTGATCTGCCAGGAAACTCCTGTTTTCTTTCAACATTCTTTGGCTCTGGCTGTAAGACAAATGGAGTTTTGAAACAAATGCCAAGATGACTGAGTCCTTTTTTTTAAAAAAAAAAGAAAAAAAATGCACTCAAAGGATACAGAACTCACTTGACTGTATTAAGTTCTTATTACTGCTACCAGGGCTTGTTAATATAAGGCACTTTCCTCTTTTTTTGGCAATGGTGTCATATTGATTATTTTGCTTGAGCTCTAGATGGTATCCTTTCTTGAAAAAAATCTGCTCGTTTGTTGAAATACCGATCTCCTCATAGGTGTGTGTTGTGTGGCTAACTTTCTGTAGGTGGGAATAAATGAGACTCTAGACGTGCACAGCAAGCCTGTCTGGGTGCTCTACTTGCAACCTTTCTGTTAAGCCTGGATTGTGTTGGGTTTCCAAAGCCCAGATTATTGCTTTCCAGTAGGCAAAGCACAGGAAAACCTAGACCACCTTTTTAGATGAAGGGATAGAGACTTTTACCTGTTGCTGGGGTTTTTGACATTTCAGTTTTGACATTATAGCTTGAGGACGCTGGCATCCTGAGATCCCTTCCAGCTTGAGTTCTCTCTCATCCTATAGAGATTACGATTTGGATGCTGTGTTCAGGCAGTAGTGCGGGGCTCCTCTTAGAAGACTGCGTAAATTAGACAAGTGGTGCATGACTTCCCCCTTTTCTCTCTGCCTCTTCTGTTTTGGGAACAGCCTCTGGTTGTCGCAGCATGTTTGTAATTCTGGGAAGCTGTGACTTTTAAAGGCTGCTTGGTGCCCTGTGTAGTAAGCATGTCATTCTACTAAAGATAGTGAAAAAGAATTGAAGTATTGATTGTAGATACACTGCTGTGCATCACCACAGTGAATGTTGTCTTTATATGAACAAACTTGCTTAAACACTTTTTCGGCTTTGGGCAGAAACGTTGGAGATTTAATTGGAAAGATGCTCACAGCTTTGAAGCTTTAATTCTATGCTGAAAGTATATTGAGGAAAATATCCTGGTTTTCCTTGTTACAGGACGTGCAGAAATGTGTTGAAGGAGTTGAAGGCTAAAATGCTGTTCAGAATTTATTGAGCAAGAAAAACAAGCTTTGCATTTGCTGTAAAGCCTCTAAACAGACTTCTCAAAAGCTAGATATTTTATTCGAAAGCATAACACATGTTACAAGCTACTATCACAAGTATGGAAGCATATTTAAGTCTACTTAAGCTTTTAACGCTTGTATAGGACTTCTTCCGTTAAACTCTATTGACTTCTCCTCAGTTAGGAGAACTAGTGAGTTTGTCTTTAAAACTTTCTATACCTCTTCCATCTCTTAACAGACCTTTTGCTTTGACTTTTAAAATCCCAGCATACCACTAGCCTGCTGCTGATTTAGCCAAGGAAACTAATGTACTGTCACTCGTGGCTGTCCTCTCTTGCAGTTTGCTGTACAACAGAAGGTACAAAGGGAAAATCACAGCTTCCTGCCTGGTGATCCCCACTTGTTCTCTTCAAGTTGTACCACTGTTTGTGGTAGTGCATTCCACTGGGTGGGTGCATCATCCTAGAGACAGCCTAATTGCTGTAGATGAAGCAGTGATAGCTTTACTTTAATGGGTAATTCTATGAAAATGTCCGTCTTTGAGGTAGAGTAAATATATTTTTTTTTGTTATTGTAATGCAATAATAATGAAACGTGGCAGCAAATCATCATTCACTGGACTCTTCTGTCAAATAGCTTCTGGCAGGGGTTTTGCACTGGGAGAAAAATTTCTGACAGACTAGCTAAAGCAAATGACTTCACGGTAAGCCTTTACTAATCTTTCTTCAGATTTGCCATGGTGGCTACTTCTAATTCGTCAGAAAGCATTGATTGGCAAACTTCCAGGGGATCATGAGGTGTACAAAATAACAAAGATCGCAGTGATTCCACTTTCTGAAACAGAACCTCAGGATCTGGAATTGGAGGTATGATTATCTTTAATAAATCATGATTTTTTTCCCCCTTTTTTTTCAGTGAAATATAAATGTGAAATGTAGATTAAATACATGCCTCCTTGTGGTGTATGTGGAAATGTTGAACAGTTTTTTAAATGCTGCTTTAATTTAAAAATTGTTTAATTGAAATAGCAAGATATGCTGGGGAGGGAAACTAGGATAAAATGATGTCCAAATTTAATTGAAAACTCATAATAAAATTTGTTCTTGGGATATATTTTTTAAATTATTGTAATTGAGCACACTTCATGTGTGCTTTTTGCAGGGAGAAGCTGTCATATCTATCTCCTTTGAATCAGGAGGGCATATGTTTTTTTTAAGGATGTTCTTGGTTCTGTCCTGTTTAGGGATATTAATTCTATAACTTGGCTTCAAAGCCAAAAGAGAATGGTTAAAGGGAAAACATCACAAGTGAATAATACCAACTTACTTTAAAGGCTTGGTGGTAGTGGAGGTGGGTCTGGATACTCACCTCAAAGCGAGGCAGACAAACAACCAAAGGGGAAAATGTTTTTTATAAAAGGAAGAGGAGAGAACTGTGCTATAGACGGAAACCTCTATGCTCTCCCTGTGTTTCAGAGAATCTTCCCTAGGTTTCCGGACTTTGTAGACTTTCATTAGTTTCCTTGAATTTTCTAGAGGCTATTTAAATATTGGCTTTAATTCAATATCATTATCGCTTAGCTTTGTAAAAAGCATCACTTTGGGATAAACAAGCCAGAGAAGATTACACAGTCCCCAGATGACTCAAAGTTTCTGCTGAAGACTCTTACTCAAATTAAATCAAATGTGTCTGCTCCAAATAAAAAGAAGGTAAAGCTTTTTACTGTTTTTTTTTTTCCTTCCAAAATGCTTGTTTAGTAATTTGAAGGTTATGGTGGGTGGGTGATCAAGTGGAGCAGTGAGACCTGGAAAGAAAACCAGTAAGTCTGGAATGCGCAACTACCTTGTTTTGAAGTTCAGTTTCATTTATCATTACTTCACTGTTGCTTTTGTATGTTTTTCCATTTTGAAATTGTGTAATTGCTGAGTAACTCCTAACAGAACACCTTCCTAGGATTTGTCTCTAGTGGGGTTCCAAACTTCTGCAAGTTGTTCCACATATGCATCTCTTTTCAGAAAGACAAAATCTGGCACAGTTTCTCATAATTCTGTTACTGTCTTAAAAAAGCAAACACTTTTGACACCATGGTTTGGATTTGAAAGTTTAAAGAATATTAAAATTAGAACTGTTAGAGGCAGTATTTTAGTTTAGAAACTGTACAGTTTGGAAACTTTATTGAGCTTACATTCAAGCAGTATGTTTGAGCCTGAGGGCTCTGGGTGTCTTTCCCGATAAAAGTACTCAGTGATGCATGATATTAATGAAGATGCTTGCACTTGTGTTAATCTCTGCTAGGAATTTCAAGATCCTGTTCCTCAAAGACAACTTCTCACAAGGTTAGAAGTAGGTTTTGGCAAATGTGGCTAGAATCTTTTTCAGTAAAATAAAGACATACGCCATTACTTTTTTTTTTTCCAGATTAAAGAAAGCAAAGAGAAAGAGAGGCTGGAGAAGAGACTATTGGAGGAGTTGTTCAAAATGTTCATGGATTCAGATTCTTTTTACTACAGCCTTACCTATGACCTAACAAATTCTGTGCAGAGACAGAGTGCGTGTGAGAAAACTGACTTGTCACTGTGGCGAAAAGTAAGTATTCTGCATTGTTGACCAGCACACCTAGAAAGTGAGTGGTCCAAACTTGACTGGTCACATTCTCTGATAGTAAAGTCTACAGCAAGATCTTGCCTTGTTGCTGGCTTCAGTGCGTGGGAGTGAAGTGTCCAGCAGCATGTTTTGAACTGAACTGTCATATTCAAAAGCAGTGAACACTAGACCTAGATGTGCAGTTGCAGTGAATAACATCGGTGGCTTTACCAGAGAGATTTCCAAATATTAACGTAAAATGTTTCAAAAAAAGCCTTTTGTTTTTAAACAGGTTGATGACAGATTCTTTTGGAACAAACACATGATTGAAGATCTCATCGTCTCTGATGTGAGTCTTGTTTTTAACAATAGCTGTGCTTTTATATGTACTGTTCTTTAGTTTTAGTTGAAATGTTTACTTAAAGCCTCATAGAGTTTACTTAAAAACCTGCTTAGCAGACAGGTCGTGATCAGGGCTGTACCTTCTGCAGCTGACTTCCTGGGCAGCTGATGCTCCCCTCTTCTCCGTGCCAAATCTTTGGCAGCCTTTTAGTCAGTCTGCATTCACTACTAATGAGCAAACATCAACGAAACTTTAAGGAGTTATTAAAATACAGTAATGCAAAGTAGCTTCATGTGTGATTTGCCAGTTTGTACTGATTTCAAAAGACAAGCTTAAGATCTGTTTATCTTTGAAGTAAACTTTCACTGGAGAGAGCTGATTACTTGACAAGGAGGAAAAGCCGGAAAAGAAACTAACTCTGAATTCCAAAATTTTCTTATTTGAAACAGAATCACAGAACGGTTTTTGTCTTCTGAAGTGAAGAATACTGTTTTCTTCTTTTCCTCTTGGACAGAGCAGCTGATCAGCATACAGTAGTGTAGAACCAGTGACTGAACTTCAGTTTAGAGTAGATAAAGTATCTTCCTGGATGATGGGTACCTAAGAACGGTTGTTATATGTCTCTCAGTTTTTTGTTCATTGTATGATCTCACTTGATTCTGAATTAAACCCCTAGGTAAATGACTGAGATTTTAACTACTAAATATGAGGTTAGGCCAACTCCTAGCTTCTTTAAAAGATTACACTAGACACCTTGCCTTATGCCCTGTATCTGTCTCTTTCATTAATGGGTTTTTGCTTTGCTTTGTTTCATTTCCATGGGGGTTGGGGGAACAAAACCTTAAGTTGCTTTCTGTCTTCCTCCTGATTTAAAAGCCTGACAACTAATGGAGGGAAAGATGCTTGTACCTTTTACAGAAATAAGACAAGGGCATGGCAAAAGTTCCTTTAAAACATGAAAGGCATGTGAAGCAACTGTTTATAAATGTGAGAAATGGCAGAAATAATTGTAGGTGATATGAAACCAACAGGAACATAAATGTTTTTTTGTAACCTTCAGAATACTGAAGTGGACTTCTGGATTATACCCATCATACAAGGATTTGTGCAAATTGAAGAACTTGTAGTAAACTATAGTGAGTCTTCCGATGATGAGAAGAGCAGTCCTGAAACTCCCCCTCAGGAATCAACTTGTGTAGATGACATTCATCCAACATTTCTGGTGGCACTTATTTCACGGCGGAGTCGGCACAGAGCTGGTAAGGAAATGTTTAAAGTATGAGGATTTTTCCTAAGTACTGGAGAGGGGTGCAGGAGTTAAAATTTGAGTGCTGTGCTGTTCAGCAGATGGACAGCTCTTGTCAAAGTAGGCACTATAGCCTGCTTATGCGAGAACAGTTACTAAAACTGAGCTTCACAAGCTTCCTCTTGTGCACTGAATGTATCCTTGGAAGTGATAGCTCCAAGATAAATTTCCATCTTTGCAAAGAACGCTGTTCAGGACCTTGCGTATGGCTGTCCTGATGCAATATTTCAGGCCTGAAATAGGCCTGGCCTTCTTTCCTTAGAACGTATAAATCTGCTTGGGCTGTTTCTGGGATCTTATTATGAGAAGTGGAGCATCTGTCTGTACAGGTGGCCTTTAGGTTCATGGAAAACATGAAAGCAAACTCTACAGTAAAACTTCCTGCTGAGCTTGAGGGAACAGGGAGTAATGCAGCCTTTGGGGTGGGCTATATATTTGTGATTCCGCAGTGCCAATAAACTGCTTGGCCCTGTCAACTGACTTTTCCCTGTGTGTGGTACGTCAGTAAATAAAGTTTATATAGTCAACATAAGTTTGGAGAATTAGAATAAGATAAAAGAAACTCTTAGCATTGATCTTGGATTTTGGCAGGAGCTCTCTCATGTTCAGAGGTTACCAAAGTTATCCGTCTTTAAGACTAATAATTAAATGCAAATTATTCGTTGTTACTCTTTCTCCTAGGAATGCGGTATAAGCGACGAGGTGTTGATAAAAATGGAAATGTGGCAAATTACGTTGAGACAGAGCAACTGATTCATGTTCATAACCACACTCTTTCCTTTGTACAAACAAGAGGCTCTGTGCCTGTCTTCTGGAGCCAAGTTGGATATAGATACAACCCACGGCCCCGACTGGACAAGAGTAAGTATTGCAGCACCGTACTTAAAGGTCTGTTCCCTCTCTCCACCCTGTTGTGCACTCAAAAGTAAACTTTTTAAGAATGTATTTTCAAATAAACTATAGCAGTAGAACAATGCTGAAGTGGATTGAAGCGATGAAAGATGGTAAAAGTAATTCTGTAGAAGCTCTCTCTAGGTACTTTAAGCAGAGCTGTCTTTCTGAAGAGCATAAGTTTGAGTATCTGGTACTTCAAACAGAACTTGTTGCTGAACAGTCTGTTTCTGTCTAACACTGCTCTGCCTTGTAGGTGAAAATGAAACAGTGTCCTGTTTTCGTGCACATTTTGAAGAACAGCTGAAAAATTACAAAAAGCAGGTGAGGGCTACATGATGACAGTCATCGTACAGAAGTGCAGGGGATGAAAGATTGATGTTTTCAGTTTTCCTTGTTATTTTTGATCTGGGTTGGTGGCTTTAAATTTTCTTTTGAGAAGCTTGGTTTTAGACATCTGGAAGGGTTGTGTGTTAATAAAGTCTTACGGAGTTTCTCAAGTAACTCTGAACTGTGGTAACTTACAAAGACATTTAAGCCCCACTCTTGTATACCTGTCTTAGCAGTTCATAGCTTTTTTGTGCTAACATTCAGGTAACTTCTAGAGCTTATTTGATCAACCTACAAAAAGGTACAACCTACCAAAGACCATAACTTCCTCAAGGTGGCCTACAAATCTTTTTTAAATCTTTTTATCTTAAAATCTTTAAAATCTTTAAAAATCTTTAAAATTAAAAAAATCTTAAAATCTTTAAATCTTAAATCTTTTTAAACTTTTTTACTCTTTATTACATAGTATCAGCAAGTCATGTTGTGGGGGATAACAAGTGTTAATTATTTACATTTTTGACAGGTCATTATTAATTTGGTGGATCAGACGGGCAGAGAGAAGATTATTGGAGATGCTTACCTTAAACAAGTTCTTCTGTACAACAATGCAAATTTGACTTACGTTTCATTTGACTTTCATGAGCACTGGTAAAAAAAAACCTTTTAAAAAATGTTGCTTTTCATTTTTATTTGGTATGGGAGGAGAGTAAAGAGGAGAAAGTTTCATGCAGAAATAATGGCTTTCTTCTAAATAGGAAGAATATCTTCTGTAAAGTAAAACAACCGAAGTTCAAGTTGGGATAAACAAGCATTTCTTTTTTGTTAAGAGATTGGGTACAAAGTTAAATTTACACTGTTATTTATTAGGCAAAGCTTAAAAGTTGCTTTACTTTTTTAAGCAAGACTTTCCTTAACATGCTGTGAATGTCCATCTGTGTGTGACCTGCTTTTCAAATAGTGTAGCATTCTGCACTTAAGAACAGCTTATAGTAAAGAATTCTGTTCCTTTTGCTTTTCTTTTCCTGAAAGAACCCATCAAATGTTTAGAGAATTCTGGTGCTGTTGTTCAATGATTAAAAAAAAATAAATACTAGATTTTATTTTAATCCAGTATAAATAGCTGCTGTTTTCATGACTCCACTCTGGCATGCTCTAGTGCAGTGTTCACATGCCCAAGCATGTGAACTGTCAAACAGGCATGCATTTCCCCTGCCTCCTTCAAGCAGACTGCAGTTGTAGACAAATATGGAATCTAAAAATTAGGTTTTAATATTCATTTCCTAACTTAATATAGGCTGTGGATCTGTCCTGGAGAAGTGTTATTGACCCAATGTGTCACTAGCAGATATTGTCTGAAATGGGGGAAAGGGAAAACCCTCAAAATACTTAGGGCCTTTAAGAAAATTCCTTTTCTGTAAGGACATCCTGGGTTGATTTGCTACTTTACTAACGTGAGCTTTCACTTTTGTTTGCTTACTCTTCTCCCAAGAAGTGCTGTAGCAAGGACTGTGTTCACACTGAGCATGAGTGAGTAGGGAACAATACTGAAAATACAAGATTTGGCAGGGGGTGGGGGAAGGATGTGTCTGTAGGTGTGTTAGTACTGTAGGATCATCGGTAAAGCAGGGCAGGCTATCTCAATTTCAGATTCATAATGGTTATTTTTGCTGACTCTGCATAAAATCAGTACAGAATGTTACACATTCCTGATTAGTTGCATACTTGTTACTCCTTATAGATTCAGGAATGCTGAATCTCTTGCCTTGGTTTTAGGTATTAACCTGTTTAAAATAGTTCTGAATTTTAGTTGCTGTTTGACGTTTGTCAGAATGTCTGTCTCTCCCGCTTAGCCAAACCCCTATCATTATTTTATATTACTTGTAATAACAGAATTTCACCGAACTCAGTTTGAGCTAAAGTAGAGACTTTTCTCCATTTCAGCCGAGGAATGAAGTTTGAAAATGTTCAAACATTGACTGATGCCATTCATGATATTATTCTTGACATGAAGTGGTGTTGGTAGGTACTTTACTGTTTTCAGACTTGTATGAAGTACTTTTTTTTTGTGGGGGGAGGAAGTGTCTATTTAGAAGCCTTGACTTTGTCATAACTGTATGTTTTGGTGTCAAGCTTCTGCATCGGGGTTTTTGCATTTAGTGTTCTGAAATGTCGCTGTTTACAGACCTACCAGCAAAAATTCTCACACTGTTTTCTGCTTGAGGTTTGCTGCCTTTAATATTTTTAGGGCTGCTTATATTTAATGGGAAACACTCTGTATTTAACCCAAATACTACTCTTGAAACCAGTAGGCATTTTTGATCTTTAGTTTATATTAAAGTTCGTGCATTTTGAAATGAGGATGGCTGCAGACTTTCATTAAACTACAGTATATTGTTCAACGTTTTCCAAGTGTAATATTGCTGCCGTTAGTGTTGGTTTGTGTTTTGAAGTCAATTTCCTTGTCTTGAAAGCTGATATTATGTATGAATTGCATTGAACACCTGATGGCATACCATATCAAGGTTATGGCCTAAACAGGACATGTGTTTGGATATGTAGTCTAAACTAATGAGATGTGGCCTTGAGGAAGGATAAGTGAGAACAAGGGTACCTAATCCTGTGTGGCATGTAGCTGAGATGAGTGAAACTAAATTGTATTCAGTATGTAAGACTTCCTGCTGTCTGTGGAAGCTGGTAAATTAACCTGCTTTTGCTCTTTTTCTGTTGAAAGGGTTGATCAAGCTGGTGTGATTTGTAAACAGGAAGGAATCTTTCGAGTTAACTGCATGGACTGTCTGGATCGTACCAATGTAGTACAGGCTGCTATTGCAAGAGTGGTCATGGAACAGCAGGCATGTACAACTAACGTCTTTTTTTAAGTACTGAGTGCCTCACCGTTATTCACGGGGAAGTTTTTGTTACTGAATAGTGATAAATGCCTACTGGAAAGGGTTACTGCAAACTAGGAGCCTTAAAGCTGCAACTAACAAATAGTGCTAAAATAACTTGAAATCATTCTAAAACAGTGATGCCTAGTCTTTTTCTTCAGAGAAGAAAGGATTATCTGTCCACATCTTGAGATGAGTCTCTTGTTTTGATTTAGTCAATTTAAGCTGTGCAGTAAAAAAAAAAAAAAAAAAAAAAAAAAATCACTCCCCCAGATGAAATGTTAAATGATTGAAATCTAACTTTAGGTTGGATGCTATTTTAGCTACTTCTAAGTGAAATACTGTGGTACAACACGTAGGGAGATTTGTTGTCTCTCTCCATGTAGAGGAATGAGAATTAGTTCATGCTGTAAGCATCCCAGATAGCTGATCGTCTTCCCTCCTCCCCTTCCTGCCCCAGTATTTGTTTTTTTGATACAGAAGCTCAGTGATAAATATTCTTTTCTTGTAAGGGTGTTTGTAATATCTTGTAATAGTAGTTGTAAATAAAACGTTGAAGCTTCAGTTACAGCCCAGCCCCAAACAAACCTGGCTGTATGTAAGGTGAAGGATAGAAAATGAGGTGGGCCTTTCGTAAGGATGAAGAATGAATGGCTCTTACCGTTGTCTCTCGCAGTTACTGTTTGCAGACGACAGGATGAGCGCTTGTCATAAAAAGAGTATTTGGGGTTGGGGTGGGACCAGAAATCCTACAGTCATCTTAGACTAGGTTAGTTTATATCTTCGTTACCTCTGCAAATGCAAAGACCCTGTTTCTAAACTGAGAATTGCATAAATTGTGGAGAGGGCTTTGTTAATCGTTGTTACAGTATTAGTTCATGAAGTGCTGTGTCATTCTCAAATTAAAGCCAAAGTACTTCAGAATCGATTCATGCTGGAGAACTGCCCTAGGCATTGGAAGGTGGCTGAGGTGGAGTAGTTATGATTACAAGTATCTTGCCTTTGTGTTTCCTAGCAGCTATAGCATTTGTTTTATGTCAGCTGGGAATATAACAGAGTTTTCAAACTCAATGAACAGCAAAGTCAATGAACAGCTTTGTACCATTTTTCATTTAACTTGCAAATATGCTCGAGCACTTCTTGTTATAAGCTGTAAATTAAGGTTTGCCACGCTACCCCTGCAGTGGGCCTAACACTTAGCGACTACACTGCAGTTACATGTGGTAGTATTGACTTCAGAATGGGACACTGCAGCTTAAACCAGTTTAGTATGTGGGAAAAGACTTCAGTTTGTATTATACCCGAGACTTATCTTGGAAAAACCTTAAGTACTGTTTGTTCTGGAGAGTAAGTGATCTGGCTTTCAGTATCAGTGTTAAACAGTAACGGTCCAAAATACACAAGCAGTAATTATAAACACAGCATACAAATTTGCTAGGAAGGTTTTCTTTTGGGGGAGGGATGAATTTGGAGTGACTGCATTGGCTTTACTGTCTGCAAACAAAAGATCAAGTCTTCGTGGTGTGTTCTTTTCTTGCAACTGGAAAGAGATTCGACCTCATTTCCAGACCTTTGTTATGAATACCCTCGCAATACAAGACATTAACTAGTTTAACCTGTTACCTCTGTTAAAGTTCTGTGACATCTGTTCTTTTGAGAGTTTCTCATAGGAAGAGAGGCTTCCTATATCTTGAGTAACTAACTTCCTTCAGTTAATTCTTGTGAAGACTGACTTCTACACCCATACTTAATATTACTGCTGAGACCAGTGATTCTCTTGCTATGATGTTTCATGATGAATCACTAATTCATTATTAACAGTGAATTTAATCTGAGAAATGTGAAGGTTGGGCTTCTTATTCAGACCATATAAAAATTAACGTTGAAATATTTAAGCGTTCTTTTTTAATCAAGCTCTGATACTGAGAATGGCTTTATCTGGAACCTTATATTAATAAGTACGTCAAATTCCAGCTCAAAAAACTGGGTGTGATGCCACCAGAACAGCCTTTGCCGGTGAAATGCAACAGAATCTACCAGATAATCTGGGCGAATAATGGAGATGCCATAAGCAGGCAGTATGCTGGCACAGCAGCCTTGAAGGTAAGGGGTAAAGAGTTGTCTATTTTGATACTGAATAGCCAGTTGTTAGAGTTTTACCTCCTGTGGAGAATTCTCTTATATGTAAGAACAGTTAGCCAAATATTCTGCTTGTTTTCATCTCAGACACCCGTGTGGCCTTTCAGCAGAAGAAAATTTTGTATCATGCTTGGTGTGAAATGGGAAAGACTTGAGTGTCTGGGTGTCCTGTGTCACTGCTGGCTGTAGCATAACCTTATTCTGTTAGCTTCACGTCCAGATGATAAAAAAAAAAAATAAAAAAATATAGCTGAGCTAAGTTTATTTTATATCAAGCATTACCTCTGTGCTTACATTTAAACAGTTATAGTACTTTTAAGCACAGTTTTTACAGTACTTCAAAAATATTCTGAAGGACTAATGATATTAATTAGAAGGACTAGTGATATTAATTTTTGTTTATTAAAGGGCTTTTCTTAATTAGTTGCAATATGGTGTGTCTTAACAAGATCAGAATCAGGCATGCAATTTCTTCCTGTCTATTCTGGTGAAAAGCGATAGAATTTGAGCTACTTTGTGTGTTCTGGTGGGACAGTTCCTGGTACCTGGCACTGGAGAAAACCTACGCAGTGGAAATGCTAGACACTTAAATACCTTTTAAAAGTTGTTTCCTGAACTTTGGTTTGTTTACTTACTACACTAGTCTCTTTAAAATGATCAAAACCAGCCTGATGCTTTTGTCTCATTACAAGTATTTGACTAACTCTGGAGCACAGAACTCAATTTGTAAACTTAAATTTTTAGTTCTATCTTTATATTTTTAGCTTAGAGATATCTCTGCTCACTACTGAGGTTAATGTTTTAATTGCAATGTCTTTCAAATTAAGTGAAATACACTTGAAATGTTCATAGTAATAGTTAGCATGGTTTTTAGAACTACTCTATGCCAATGTTCAGAGCGTCTCTGAAAATAGTCAGAATCCTCTAATGAAGTGTGGCCACCGAAACTGCTTTTTACTCAAATTCTAGATCACAGAAGGCCTAGAAACTTCTGTTTCTGAGGCTGTGTGGATTTGTACTGTCTTTCAGTTTGTTGTGCTTGTCTTGCTTTAGTAGCAGAAGCAAAAAAGATGCAAAACCTTTTCAGTGAGCTCCAGTCTTCTGTTTTTCCAATAGTATTCTTTTTTGGTGAAGGACAAAATAACTTTTTTTTGGAGGTATTTGAGAATCCCAAACTGATGTCTTGAAAGCGTGGCTTTTAATGTTAGCCAAATTTATCCAAATGCTATTTTTCATTATGTGTGAATCATAGGTCTAAGATTCTCTGCTGAGTCGAATGCTTTTTTTTTTTTGAAAAACATTTATTTTCAACTTGGATATGGAAGTAGTTACTTGAACACTATTTCTGAGTTATCTATTCAGTTTGGAGTGTCAATGCCAAAGCTTTTGAGCTGAGACTGCTTCAAAGTTGTGTGTGTGCATGACTTGCATGTTCTGTGTAACAGGGTGACTTCACAAGAACTGGTGAAAGGAAGCTGGCAGGGGTAATGAAGGATGGAGTCAATTCTGCAAACAGATATTACCTGAATCGTTTCAGGGATGCTTATAGGCAAGCAGTCATAGGTAAGAATAAAACTTCAACTAAGCCAGGTTACTGTACTTAAAAGTCTATTTAAAATTATCTTGGCTTTATCTTTGACTGCTTTTTCTAGGTGCTCTGGGTGTATTGAATGTTCATTTCTGTGCAGTGGACACCATATGGCACAGACATTTACCATTTGGAGATTAAACATCACTCACTGCATATAATTCCACTGAACTGTAAATCACTGTAGAATTTGTTCCTAACTTAATTTTAGCGTTAATTGCCCTGTAACATCTCTTAAAGGTCAAGTTTATGTAGGAAGGGTTTCATATTTGAAGATACCTGAGAAATAGTTAATCTTTATGAATCAAATGCTGCCTGAAATTGAAAACTTAGTAGGTAAACCCTGTCTCCTATCAGTAAAAAACACAACTCAACATTTTAAGAACTACTTAGAAGGAATTTACAAAGCATTTAACAGACTATTGTGTATCACTTAACTGTTGGCAGCTTCTTACTGGTACCTTGTGTTTTTTATCTAGATTTGATGCAAGGCATCCCTGTAACGGAGGATCTGTACTCCATCTTCACAAAAGAGAAAGAGCATGAAGCCCTGCACAAGGAGAACCTGAGAAGCCACCAGGAACTGGTTAGCCAGCTGTTGCAGAGCTACATGAAACTGCTGCTACCAGATGATGAAAAATTCCACGGAGGATGGGCACTCATTGACTGTGACCCAAGGTTTGTTGAATAAAGTCATCACTGATCAGCCGCTACTGTGACATCTCTTGATTACTTCTGACGTGTTAAATGATTTTGATAGCTGACATGTTAAACAGAAATGCAAATGGACAGCTCTGTAGAATGACAGTCCTTGAAGAGACTGAATAGTTGTAGTTGTAAAAGTAAAGGTCCTGTAAACATGTACGTTATCCCAAATGCCATAAAAATGGTGCTTGCTGGAGTTCTTTTGAGAAATCACCTGGTTATTCAGTCAATATCACCAAACTTCAGTAGGCACCATGAAGAGAACTCTTAGCTGCCCTTAATTCTAGAAAGGGCTGTCTGAGGAGCTGTTTTTTTCTCTTACTGCTTCATAGAGAGTAATGTGACTTGCAAGTCATATTGGATCGCGTTAAATTCTTGTGTAGTGGATTGGTAGTAGGAAAGCCTAGATGTCTCTTCATGAAAGTAGAGAATGAACTCTAATTTCCTTGTCTCCTTATCAAGTTCAAAGTATCCTAATGTGTAATAGAAAAATAGCAGTTAGATTTTTTTGCAGGTTAATCTTTAGCATCTAAAATAGCAGTGTAGGATTCTATGGTAGCAAGTCACAGCACAGGCTCATCACCTGGATTGACTCTGAAAATTTTTCCATTTCTCTGTTAGCATTTTGATAGCTTGTGGGTTTTTACTTTTGGACCTGCTACTGACCTATTTAAGCTACTGGGTACCTCCAGGTATAAGAGGTAACTGAGAGTCCCTGAAATACGCTGGGGATTCGTTAGAGCTGTGGAAGTAAAAACCTTCTCCCATGTATTTATTTTTTTCTTTTTTTCCTTTCTTAGTCTCATTGATGCTACTCATAAAGATGTGGATGTTCTGCTGTTACTTTCTAACTCCGCCTACTACGTTGCCTAGTAAGTTGCCAGTTTCTCTTACTCTGTGTAGCTTCCTTTTACTAGCTTTGTTTTAGATTAATAAAAGTGTTAAACTCTGGTTCTTTTTCTAGTTATGACGATGAAATTGACAAGGTGAATCAGTACCAAAGGTTAAGCCTTGAAGCTCTGGAAAAAATAGAAATAGGTAAGAATCTAAGCACATATTTCTTGAATGCTCTTAACAATAGCTCTCCCAGTTATTCAAAGCATCCTTCAGATAAATTGAAACAGCAAACCTCTAGTTTGCCTCCTGTGTAGTCCACCCTACTTCAAAATGTGCTCTGTCTGATAAGATACCAGTCTGGGTCCTGTCTTCTGGTACTGCTTGAAATGTAATCTTTGATCAATGGTAGGGCTCTTAAAAACAAAAACAAAAAAAAACAAAAAAAATCCAAAGCCCTGTAACTTTCACTGTGTATATGCAGTTCCCAGGAGTTAACTGGAAAAGTCTGCCTCACTTGTGTATCGTGGATGTCCACAACACATCTTGACTTACAGACTGAAGATGAAACAGCCAGACCAAATACCTTACAAAACAAACTCCCCTCACCCACTGTTTAATGACACAGATGTGTTGCGGTGCACCGAAGAGTTGAAGTGCTTGATTTAAATCTCGATATATGTATGCCTCTACTTGGTAAAAACACAGTAACTTTCTTTAATCTTCTCAGAAATGCTTCCTAGAACATGGGATGTAATAGATCCAGAATTTTTCTCCTACCTGAAATTATGACTTGTAATAAACAGTCGGGCTGGATTATAACACATACAGAGTCCAGCTGCACTTTGAAAGTAATCGATGGCTTAGTTATTGTGGAAAGTGTCGTTTTAAAATGCTTGTGCTATTCAAAAGAAAACATGAAGCTTAGTCTTTTCGGCATGAAGAAAAACTTGCTTAGACATTCAGGTGTAGTCTCTGCAATAGTTTTTTTTTTTTTTTTTTTTCAGTGCTTAGTTCAAAAACATTTCTAACCTCCTGATTTTTCTCAGGTCCTGAGCCTACTCTCTTTGGCAAACCCAAGTTCTCGTGCATGAGGCTGCATTACAAATACAAGGACACAAGTGGATATTTTCACACGCTTAGAGCTGTGGTACGCAACCCAGAAGAAGATGGAAAAGGTTTGTTTCATGTTTAAGAGCTTTATACGTGAAAGGGTATTCATAATACCCATATGTTTCTCGAGAAAACACTTCCATAGCTCTTCAAATAACTCATGAAGGAGGCAACTTGTAGTATAACCAACTTCTCTGCTGGCAGAAAGAAAACTGTATGTGGTTTCCTGTGTGAATGCTAAACTGTTACTGTTTTACCAGAGAAAAGTAAGCATCAGATGTGGTTTTAAAGCAGTGCTTCCATCTAGAACGAACACAACTAGTTTTGGAATAATGAAAATCTAGACATAAGGAGAAAAGGCTTATAACTATCTTCTAATGAGTGGAAGAAATTTATTTAGTTAATGAAATCAGTATCTAGATATGTTCTTGTTTCTTGTTTAACTACATTAAATGAACGCTAATAGGGAAAAACATCACTCTTTACCTGGAGCACTGTTTTGTCAGCAAGGATTAGAATAAATATAATTGTGTTCCTTTGGCATATATATCATGGTAATGATTCACTTACACCTAGTATCTAGGGTTAAAGGAGAGTCTTTTCTTTCTTTTAAGCTTATTTGTAAGCTTTAAATCAGAGTTGCAATTTGGGTGTGGCTACTCTGGAGCTGGGGGGGAGAGTAACTTAATGAAGGAGCAAAGAAATGGGTCTAGCTTTAGATTTTGGAATATGGGGTTTTAAGTTTTTTTTAAAGAGTCTGACGGGCTGGTAATTGGATTTCAGACACTCTTCAGTGCATTGCAGAAATGCTGCGAATCACAAAGCAGGCAATGGGATTAGATGTGCCCATTATTGAGAAAAAACTAGAGAGGTAAGTACTTAAATCATGCAAATCCTTGTCCCACTTTTGCTCTCTTCTCAGTGGCTTACAGTACGTGGTAACAGGTAAGTAGCTAGAAACCAAACTGTTTCTTTTAGTCATGTGCTAGGAATTAATTTGTTTGCATGCTGCTTTCAATAGTCACTGTCTGCAGGTGCTTAGAAGTACAAACAAGAATTTTATATTATACGTTTATGTTTACATAGAATATACATTGTCAAATGTAACTAATGTACTGCAAGTCAGATCAACTTGACAGACTAATTGCGAATTAACTTCCTATCTGAACTTGATGTCTGCTTTATTAGTTCTGTAGGTAGGAAAGAAACCAACAACAGATTTACCTTCACGTTGATTCCAGTGCAGACGAGTATTTAACAAACCCAGATAACATTTCAGGTCTTGTTTGAAGAACATTCGTAGATGATGATGTGATGTTTAACTCTTATAAAAAGAATGTCTTGATATCTGGATGCTGAGTACAGCATGAACAGAGTTAGGGTTATAAGTACACAGAACTCAGATCCAGTTTCATCCAAAACTAAAAATGTTTGCATAAGCTTGCTTTTCTCCTTGTTTGGCTGCTGTTCTGTGGCACACTCTGTTTTTTTAAATCTGATTAGCTTATATGGGTACAATTATGTATGGGAAAGATAATGCTTACTAAAATTCCAATCTCTATTATGGAAATAGGCTGGAAGATGGTGAATACTTGGTGTTTATAAATGAAAATGCCATGATTGTTCATTAGAAATTTATTTTTTCTTCCAGGAGGAGCAGTAAACCTCATGAAGACATCATTGGCATTCGGTCTCAGAACAGAGGATCCCTGGCCCAAGGCAAGAATTATTTACTGAGCAAGTTCTCGTCTCTCAATCAAAAAGTGAAACAAACTAAATCCAATGTAAATATTAGCAATCTTCGGAAGTTAGGCAGCTTTACCAAACCTGAAGTAAAAGTCAATTTTTTAAAACCAAATTTGAAAGTTAATCTTTGGAAATCAGATAGCAGCCTTGAAACTTTAGAGAACCCAGCGGTTGATGCTAAAGCTCATGCTGAATCTGATACAGAAATGTCAGATAATGATTCATTCCACTCAGATGATTTCCTGACCAACTCTAAATCCGATGAGGACAACCAGCTAACTGACTCTCTAGAGAACATAGGGCAGACAGATTACGTGCTGCCTAGCTGTGGTATCATTGCATCAGCTCCTCGGTTGGGTAGTCGTTCCCAGTCTGTAAGCAGCACTGACATGAACATCAGCATTCACGTTCCGTCCGAGGTCCATGTCACTCAAGCTAGCCAGTCGGACTGTGAAGACGTACCTGTACCTTCTGCTGACAACGTGGAGATGGAGTTTGCTAAGCCTATGGATGTGTACTGCCAGAGGTTTGTACACGACGCCCAGAACAAGGTGTCGGACGTCTCAGAGGCAGAGGCTTGCTCTCAAGAGCCACATCACATGATAAATAAAACCAGCAATAATACGTGTAAGAAAGCAGAAAGCAAGGCTGAAACCCTCAGAGGTATTCCTTCCAGACCATCCAAGCTGGATGTACAGTCTTCTGAGCCAAATCAGCTCTTAGCTGTTGAAGGGACTGACTTGACTAAATCTCACAGAAGCCCAGGGTCTGCATCTGGTATCCTTGAGACAGGACTTCACACGACTCCTTCCCCAGCTGACAGTAGCAGCAGCAGAGCTGTCTCTCCTTTTGCTAAAATTTGCAGTTCCGTGGTCCAGGTTGCTAACATCACGCAAGCAGGATTGACTCAAGGGATTAATTTTGCCGTGGCAAAGGTTCAGAAGAGCCCTGCAGAACCAGAAGCTATAAATGAAGTCAAGCAAAAAGAACTGAAAGAAATGTTTACACAATGCCAGACACGAATAATTCAAATTTAGTTGCTAATTTAAGTAGTGTCCTAGTTGTCTGTTAATACAATACTTAATTTTTTTTAACATCAGAGCTCATTGTAGCATGAACTGCTACTGAATACTGGGATCAAAAAATTTAGAAACTTGTTTACAGTAAGTGCAAGATGCAAATGAATTTGGTTGTGACCAAGCTTCAGAATTCCTTTAGGCAGCTGATACAAAAGAAGGGTAAATCATATTTAAACAGGTAGTTTAGACACTGGGTTTTAATAAGCATGCTGTTTATCTTAAATTTGTTGCACAGTTATTTTTTTGAGACTAATTTTGTAGCTCTTCTGACTTACGTAGAGAGTATTTGTACTACAATGGTTATACTGCACTTCTGTGACCTTACTTCCCTTGCACTGCACCAGCAAAATAACCTACTGGTAAATCATGTGTTATTTATTTTTGGACTAGTATTTTTACTTGTTTCCATTCAAGTTTTAGATGCAGCTTTCTATGAATTGTGCCCCCACAATGGGATCTGATGCTTTTTTTTTTTGTATTTAATTACGTTAACCAGAAATTAAGACTTGCTGTCCTTTTCTTCCCACACTTCCTGGGACACTTTCAGTAAAGATACTGTGTACTGATACAATCACAAATATTAACAATCCTGCAGTGCAAATTTAGTTTGTAGATTCATTTTGAGGTAATGGGAAATGGAGCAAACTCCCTGTAATTGCTTCATCTGTATTAAAGCTGTTCTATTCCATTTTTTTCCAATTCTGAACGGTGGCAACTTGCTCGATTTTTTTGCCTTGGTATAAAACGAGACAAGCCAGAAACCTGACCTTCAGGCACTGGGTGCCTCTGTGCTCTGATTTCCGTAGTCTTAGTATATGCTAACTGTCCAGATATAAGAGTCCAAGTGTCTTTTAAAACAAGGCAAGTGTACCGTTTCATTAAGTCAGTGTTGACATCAGAGCATAGTTGTCATTATTTAATCAAAACCAAATTCATTGCCAGCTCAAGCTTTGCATACTTGCAGGATAAGGCTGAACTTCCACTCATGCTGGGAATTGGGTTAAGAAAACACTCATGTATGTGTCAAAAGATGAAACCTGAATTATTCTTTTCCAGAAATGCCTTGCAATGCCATTCTAGCGTAGGACACTGTCTAAAAGCTACTGTAAAGCAGGATCTTACTATGCTGTGGTTCGTAACTCCAACCACCTTAACTCTACCACTGTTATAGATCCAGTGCCTCTCTGTTCTAGTACATGTACTGTAGATAGGCTGCACGTGGTGTTTAAAGAAACTAGTGTCATATGGGTAGGCTAGTACAGTGTCTTAGGACTTCTAGTTTATCTGAAATCATTATCATCTAATCCTGATGGTCTGAAACTTTCTGATTTATTTATTTGATTCAAGTGATGTGGGTTTGTTTTTTTTGAGTGTCTATATTTGTGGCTCTATTCAAAATTAAACTACTGCTGTATTTTAATGTGAACAATATATATATGAAATATTTTAATAAAAAAAATGAAAAAAGATGCTTTCTGGGATGTGATATCAAGACAAATGCTAATGAAGAATTCTGGGAATTTAAGTTTCAAGGGAGGGTGGGTTATCTTGACCCTTTATCTGGCAGAGCCAGGAACAAGTGACTTGAGTCCTTTATCCTTTCTCTCCTGGAGCTGTGGTGCTAGATTCCTTGCCTTAAGAGAAAAAAGGTCAGACACGATCCAAAAAGTGCACCTAAAACTGCCTAAGCCTTTGTACTGGCAAAGCGTCAGGGAGTGGGAGAAGAAATTTGCACAGTGGGAGTGCCTGGAAAATATTTTGTTGGGAGAAAATTGGTCTGCATAAACATTTACACTGTGACTTCTGTGATCTAAACCAGTCCCTTTACAAACTTGTATGCTTGCAGTGTACGCCGGTACTGTTTCTTAGGGCAGGGGTATTGGTATCTGTAATGTCAATCCTATACTCCCCTCTGCTACCTTGAAAAAGTACGTGGCTTAGTGAGCAGTCTGGGGCTTATCTGCCTGGAAATGAACTCCTCATCTGCTATAGTGGTTCATCAGTTTCTGCCTGGTGATCTGAAAATATCCTTTCAGCTTAAGCCTTGTCTAAATATTATAAATAAGGAAGTTTTAAATAATGTGTCAACACTTGTCAAACCATTCTTTGTCACTGGAAGAAAACCTTACAAAATGCTTTCTAGCCAGACTTGTAGTCTTAAGACTTTTTTCTCTAGTCATTCAGTTGATTGATTAACATCGGGTTAATGTGGAACAAGTAAGATAAAACCAGGAATATTCATCTTTAGTATTCTATAAGCTGAGTGAGGTAAAAGGGCATCAAGCTCCTGTTTCTTAAAGTATTGTTGTATTGTCAAAAGAATCTATTGCTTAGGGGTAAATCAACGTCTATCACACATTCCTGCTTAAGATAGTTTTGTATTTCAAGTAGATTTGATATTGAGGCTGGAGTAAGCAGGAGCATAGCTGGATGGGGTAAGACTGGACTGGTTTTTACTTCTTAGCTTCTTTTATTGTTCATAAAAGAAGTGAAGCGCTATCTTGTCTTCTTTATAATTAACTAACTCACACTACCCTGATTCTTGAAGCCTTGTCCTACGTTCCTCATGAGGACAGCCCTGCTTATTATTATAGTCTTGCTGCATGACCCTGACTCCACAGTGGACCTTGACCCTGCAGTGGTGCAGTCTTTCACTCAAACCACCCTTACGTGAGACCAGTACTGCACGTTATGTTCACACTGGGGCAGTGTGACCTGACAATCAGTGCACCCTGTGCAGTGTGAGTAAGATAGGTAGACCCTTCTTAATGCTTAATTGATACTATTCAAAGAATTAAAACGGTGCATTACTGGTAATAGAGTTATTAGGATGTCTTGTACAAGTAAATGAGTATCACCCCTCTCCCGTTAGAGTTATCTTTTAGAAGTTACACCAACTGAAAGCTCAGGGGAATTTACAAGTTAGTCTTTTCTAAATACAGTAAGGATATCTTTCCTAGTAGAATTTTACATAATTTCAAATAATTTCCATCACACTAGTCATTATTATGCTGCTGCTCAGAGGGCAACAACATGCAGGAAGAGCAGCATACAGGTTCAGCTACCTGAAGTCAAAGTCATAAGCTATTTAGCAGAAACCTCTGGTCCTCAAAATTAAGCCGTTCAAGAATTCCATCACACTTATTTCAGAATAGAGCCTACCCCTATTTCAGTTAAATTTTTCTACTTTTAAAGGAAGTGACTTTACACACATTCAGTATTAAAGTTTAATATCAAACAATTTGCTCCTTGTTACCAATTCTCAATTACAAAACAGGCTCCAAAAAAATTTCATAAAATATGTTTGAGTGGCTGAACAGAGATAGTGTGTTCAGACTGCATGGGTAAATATCCATAACATTTTGGTATAAATTATCTACAAAAAAACTGGTATAAACAATATCCCAATTTAGTATGGGTTCCATGGAGGATTACACAAATTCTCAGTGACATCCACAGATCATTAGAGTTCATTCCCATTAACACATTTTTGCTGCTGAAGTCTGGCTTTACGTAGTGCCTCCAGTTGTTTTGCCCTCAGCCACCTCTCTCTTGACAGCGTTGTCTGCCCCGCACTGAGAGACAGGAACCTAAGTGAGCAGAAACAACAGTTACGAGCATGTTCACGCTGTCGAACTTGATATACCAAAAGCACAAAACCAGTTTTCTTTCAGTAGCTTATGAAAGAGAAAGCACACGAAGAGAGGGAAGGCAGTACTCTGCCTTCAAATACTCTGAATTAAGAATCTTTTTTCTGTCACAGATTCCATCTTCCGTTTGCTAGCCAGCCTCATGCAACTATCATCAAACTGAAGACTTGGTTTGTTCCCAGCTTGCTGAAAGCCTTCAGTCTGACCACGCTGCTACCCACCTTGCCACCAGCAGGGTTCTGTGCAGATCGTCAGCTGTTATGCTCTCAGGGTCGTTCTTGCGCATTTCTACGAAGTCTTCTTCTACTGCCTACAAACAACACAGCACGTAACTGAGCGGCAAAAAGGATCTTCAATATCAGATAAGCCTTCAAGGAGCTAAACACCATACTTATCCTTAAATTACAGGAGAAACATTGTCAGGAAGCCAGCTGGGGTAAAAATAGGTTAGCTCATCTTTGAAAGTAATTATTCTCAAAATGAGTTTTACAAAGCAGGATGCATTTAAAGTATACACTGAAATACGACTACACACCCTTGAATTCACATTCAGGGCAAGAAACTGCTTTTGATTTTTAAAGAAAGCTTCCAACAATCACTGCCAGGGAAAGCAATAGACAAGTACAATAACATTCTCTTAAGGTGCTTTCTTAGCAAATAAGACAATGGAAAAGGTATTCATGAAATCTTCCATACCTTGGTCACTTCATCAGATATACTGTAGTCAAGCAGCCTCAATAAACTTAGGTAGATTCGAAATTTGTTCAACACAGAAGGGAGCACTGCTGTCAGGAGGCTGTTCATGTACTCCTCCATGTTTGGTGGAATTATCTGTGGTTGTAAGTGGACTTGGCAATCTGACTGAAAAATAAAATCACACATCATCCCTTTTCACATCATGTTTTTCTATTCCAAGATTTATTTAACCTCTAATGTAACAAAACTCACTATTTCCCAGAACTAAAGTAATTTTTTAAAAATATTTAACAATTCCATTTATGAAATCCACCGTCAAGTTCTTATTCAAGCAGGAATTGGTTTTCCTTAAAGGCAAGAGCAACTTCTCAGGTCATAAAGCTGGAAAACAAGCGGTCAGAGATGTGTAAGGCTAGGCTACGCACTTTTGCTAGGGTCACTGCCAGATCTGTTGCTCGTTATTCATACACCCATGCCCGCAGAAGCTGCTGTACAGGAAGGCTTTGAGAGTAGTTGGCTATCTGCAGACTTTACCCATTGGTGCGATATCCATTAGCAACTTCAGCCATTAGACAGTGCCATCAGTATTTTTTTTTTTTTTCCAATCAAGAGGCACGGAAGGTGAATCTCTCATACCCACCACTGCTCACAAAACATTTCCCCTGCCTTCTTTTGTCCCTGGAATGGTACGCTCAGTGTTTTAAGTAGCTACCAACTGTAATGATTCCCCAAATTCAAGATGACTTTGCCATACCGGTAGGAGTGATCGGCCCTCTGAGGTGATCAGAACGTTAATATTGCAGGGGAATTCCATCTGGTGGTAACTGAAATCATAATCCACCTTCTGCCAAGTTATCAGATTACCCAATGCTTTCACATTATGTACACCTAGAAAAGCCAGAAAAAATTCTCTGAAAAATGGTCTTAAGTGTCAGACCTGATCCCTCCCCGAGTTTTTATTGAACAGAAATTCTTGAAAAAATCTTGAAAAAAAAAAAAAAAGGAATTCTAGAAAAATTCTTGCAAACATTTTTTTTTGTGTGTGTCTGTGCTGTCTTCCATATAGACACAACCATTTATTAAGATGGAAATAAACTAAGGCCAGAGAAAATTTAGACTTAAAGAGGTGTTGAAGTGTTAATAGGTTTTCACCACTTCTACAAAGCCAGATAACTACTTACAGGGAAAAATTTTCTCCTCAGAAGAGGACAAAGCACTATGACTTATGTGACAGAATACAAATGTGAATTAACAGCCTAAGGAAAAAAGCCTTGCTGGAGATAGATCATTAGATTGGCCGGCCAGCAAGACTGGACAGTTGAAAAATATATCACCTTGTCAAACTATTGCAGAAATGGCTTGTCCTAGGTGGAACTAAAACCGTTAGGTGGAACTGAAACCATTCTAATGGTAGTTTGGACTAAGACTTATTCAAATCAGTGGCCTCTTCCATCAAGTATCAAATACGCTGTCCAGAGTACTCTACAATGCACCTACACTAAGCAGGGCACCATCTTGTTTCATTATCAGCCATTTGTGGTCTAGGACAGAGATTACTTCCCAGCAGAGGGACTCTTGGGAAAACTAAGTGTAGGACTTTTCATTGAAGAGCTATTCATTTTGACTCAATACCAGCACCTCCAAGCAAAATACCAGAAGCTTCCAGAAAGCAAAAACAGCTGGGGAAAAAAATAGATAATGCTCGAAGTTGTCTGAGAAGGCAGCACACTACTTTGAACATGAAAATAGGATATGGAAACCAACAGTTCCGTAACAGAAAATGATCACTGGGACACAGTTAGCACTACTGTCTTTGAAATATAACATTGTTGTCTACATACACACTTTTTAATTAAAGAAACAAAAAGAAACACTCTACCTGTTGTGTCAAGCTGTCCTTGCTCAAGCTGAGTCTCATCTACTACAAGGGAAGTGTTGCTGGCAAGCTGCAAGACTCCGCTGACTAGGCGATTAGCTGTGTAGTCTTTGTGTGGGATAAATCGCGAATGGTTCATGTTTTCAATTGTCATTTGTAGGCGATAGGACTGTAACGGGAAAAGAAACTCATCAGTGCGCTTCCCCTCCTCCAACGTCCCTAGTAAGTAAGCACATTTTCTTTTAGCATGAGCTGCAACTGTGAACCTCCATAGCAAGCAAAACAAAACTTGTTACCATGCCACAGAACATATTTTATCCTATACATTTATGTTAAGTGCCTAAAAACGATTCCTAAAAGAAAATAATTCTGTTAAGAACTCAAATATAACGCCTGTATTGCACGCCTAGAATAACCAAAAAACCACCAATAAGTTATTGATGCAATATAATTACTATGGCCCCAAATTGAATTACTATGAACTTTCTGCAGAACCGTATCCACAAACTTGGGTATGAACAGTAAGGACACGATAATTAAGTGTTCTATACATTTAGATAAATCAATCCAGAAAGGCAAACTAAAGTATCTCCATTTTTATCTGCTCTTTAGATGGCTATCAGGACCTTTGTTTAAGGAGCTTGCCTTTAACTAAGTTTTTTTGGTTGAACCCATTGCCCAGCATTTATGACTGAAAACATTACAAGACTATAATGCCATCGCTCTTACTGCTGGAACGAGCTGCTGGATGATGCGGTATATGTGCTCTGTGAAGACGCTGTTCCTTGGACATCCGCTCAAGTTGACTGTGAATTTTCCCAGAGGAAGCACATCTCGTCTTGCGTAACTGAACCAAAAGCAAAACAGGTTAGGCAAGCATCTGATTAGCACGGTGATCACAGATACCACTCCGTTTGAGTGCTGCGTGCCACCTCTGATAGCTAGCAGGGTTTCAATGCTGATACATACATAGTAACAGTCCTGTTTTTTCTCCTTCTCCAGCATCCGAGGAGCTAAAGTAGGCTGCACACTGCTTTGGAAGGCTTTGCAGCACTGCACAAAAGCAGTACATTTACAGAGCTTGAGATCCTGTGATATGTTCTCTTCTCCTTGTGTTCCGTTGTAAATACTCCTTCAACCTTTTTCTTTCTTACTGCTTGATTTCCCTAATTATTACGCTTGTTCGTTTCCTTTACCTGCCCTCAGCTTTCCTCTCCCTCTTCTTACCGTATTTCTTCTCCCCATTGACAAATTTCAACTTTTTTTTTGTGATACAACTAAGAGGGAAAACACATTCTAGTCTAAGTGTTAGAGCATTCGCAGTCTAACCCAAGAGAACAAAGTGCATACGTAAAAAAAAAGCATACTGATACTGAAGTATGTGTATTTATATGGGAATTAGGGACAAGGGTTCTGGGCAGACTGTATACAAAGCCAGCAGAAAGCCTTCCAGCTGGTGATTACGCTGCTGCAGCATTACGACTGGATCTATGCTGATACTACTTGTCTTGCTAATGCCGAGAAGTACCTTGGTAGGTTTTTACCCATCAGTTGCAGGTTTGACAAAGGTAAGATGTTGATTCCACTCACAGCTCTGAAATGACTATTATTAGACATCTGTGCTGTACTAGATTTTTCATACATTGGTTTGAAAACATCGTCTAATATATCCTGAGCTGGAAGCGACCCACAAGGACCCATCTGCCTGCCAGTTTCGTGAAGGACCACCCAAAAAAACAACCAACAAACCAAAAAACCACCACCAACAAAAAATAGAAATCAGACCTTATGTCTGAGAGCGTTGTCTAAACACTTCCTCTAGTGGTCGTTCACTTTGTAGCGAAATGGGATTTTTGAAAACCATAGAACAAGTGGTTTGTATACAAATTACATTTAAAACAAAAAATTGGAATCCATTCTGAAGAAAGTCTAAAATTAAAACCTAGCAAATAATCCATTCAAAACAGATTGCCTGAAGTTTCACACCTGAAATTTTCATGAGTCAAAGGATGGTGCTCTTTCATTCAGTGACAGTTTAAGCCAACATAAGAGAACAATAAGCAAATTCATTTTAATCAGCAATGAAGGTAGATCAAAATGCACGCGCACTGAGCTACAGCATCAGCTCAGGTGGCAAATTTCTACTGCTTGCTAAATATGAGTCACTTGAACTTATCATTAAATGCCTACATTTAATTAAACACAGTCCGAGACTGCACCTTTCTGTACCTTCTACTACAGAAACAATAACCACTGCGGTTGGTAAGTAAAGATAGTAAATGCCATCTTTGAGAAGCCAGTCGTATGTCCTACTCAACAAAAAGTTAGTGGTAAAAAGATTTTTTCCCTACCTCTGCTTAAACTTGTTTATTTTGGAGATTTTGTCCAACTCTCAAAGCAACACTGAACGGATACACCAACATGGAACTAACCTTTTACCAAAACTTTTGGTATTTCAGACAATGAAATATATTTACTGTGTCTATTACAACAGGACAACTTTAGGTGGACAAAGTACTGCTGGAATAATATTTAAACTATTTCTGCCACTCATTTGCAGAATGGTGAAGAACCCCCCAAAAGGAAATGTCTTAAAAGATGAATATATAAATTCTCAGCACAGAAATTCTTCAACACCAAAACACTTACACTGTGGAGATGAGATGCAATATAAGGTACTCGGCGGCCAAACTGTCTCCCAAGAAGGCATGTGTGAGGAACCCAAGCAACTCTGCTCTAACTGGTGACAGCTCAGACATGAAGTTAGAAACGACTGTTAAAAGAGCAGAAGACAACAAATATCAGAAAATGTGCTGTTCCTTACCCCCCTTTCCTCTACATAAAAGCTTACTTTCTGTTACAGTTAGATGAAGAAAAATGGTTACTCCAAAGCAGTCTAGGAAAAATAAATGTTCGTTAGTTTCCCACTGAGTATCACTGGCTTTGGGTAGCAGTCATACAGGCCACAAAGAACAGCACAGTTACTTAAGAACAGAATTGCCTTTTTATCTTCACAGTATCACGATTCTTTACGCTGTATGTTTCTTATTTTCATGGTTATGCTACATTGGAAATCTAGTTTTCCAGCAATTCACTACTCCATTTGAAAGCAACGTAAGCAATCTTACGGCTGAAAAACTTGGTGAAGTCTTTGGGCTTTATCCAGAGCAAGTTTCATTTAAGTCACATTTATTTCAGAAAAAGCAGCACATAAGCATCGCATTAACACAGACATTTGTATCTTGTCCAGTTCTGTAGCATTGAACAGCTCCTCCATTTAGAAAGATTTAAACACAAAGCTTCGCTCAGAGGTGCATGGATCACTGGCAAGAAGCATTTGTTCACATGTGCTAGCAAAGTGCAGGTTCACATGTACATTGAATGAAGTCAAATTCAGATACTCACAGGTTTTACTCTCCTCTTCATTAAGGCAGGCAGGCAGCAATGGATTAATGTGTTGTAATTTTTGTGCCAAAATCACGTGGATTCTGGGGACTAAGGAGGCTGGAGGACTGTGTACTCTCTGCTCTTCTACTGTGTCCATGCACTCCATAGGATCGAGGGTTGAGTTATCCCTAGGAAAGGGCAGAGCACAACTGAACTTAAGAACATTCCACACAAACTTCTCCACCTGACCATGTGCAGCTGGGACCATGCCACAAACACAGCGTGTCTGCGTTCCCAACATCCGCTCCCAACGCCTGGCAACTGCTCCTGTACTCAAACCACAAGAACTGTCATCTTTATGATTTTTATAAGCACCATAAATACTAAACCACAATTACATAACCAACAATACAGAACCACCAAAGCATGCTTGATCAAAGAAGTTGGATCCTATTATTTTCATAAAGTAATTGATTCTTATTTTTATGGGAAAAAAAAATCCAAACCAACCAAACCAAAACAAGCGAACAACCAAACAAAACCCAACAACAGACCACATTTATTATTTGCTGCACCACTTAATAAGACGCAGCTTAACATGAAATGTTACTTACTGTTCCATCCAGCAAGCACCGGATAAAGGCTCCACAGCAACTTTTCAATAAATAAGGTAACGATCTATTACATTTGTCTGTGTATGCCTTTGTGGGATTTTCATATTCTACCTGGGTTCCAGAAATTGACAGCAAAATCTTCTGGACAGTCATGTAACAGCTACAACACTAGCTGAGTAAAAAAATCCCAGTATACCTAACTCAAACTTGCAGGTATTACCTCCTAGAAGTTCAGATATACAAGCTTAGGCCTTCCTGATGATGCCTTAAAAAAAAAAATCTCTTCCAGGTGGTTTTCATTTGTTATGTAGAAGCTACAATCCAAAAGGTGACTCTATCAGATTACGGTGAAGTTCAGTATAAATTTGATAAACTTTTACAGGTCTTAAAAGCTGAAAGGCTTCATGGCTTCAAGGTTTCTTCAGCAGTCCACTGACAGACTGCCATCTCTTTCTACTAAAAGAAACATCTTCGTTTAGCATCTTCACATTTGAAAATATTGGTAAACGCTGCCACTTTGTCTATTTGTGACAGAATGACACGCAGGAAAAAATAAATAAATCTATGACACCAACTGAGCTGTCAATCCAGGATTAGCTTTCTGTCAGAAAGATGATAACCAAAAGCAGCTGACCAGGCCGAGTTCCTTTTAAGAAGCTGGCACTGTAAAGGACTCACACTGCACTCCTGATATTGTACTTATCAAAAAGATAAAGTTACCAACACGAATAATTTATTTGAAGCACAGTGGCTCAAGGCATTAATAGTACCTGTGTTAGATAGGTTGTTAAGATTATTTTAGTAATCAATTTCTTGCATCTCTCTGGGTTATATTGTATTTTGTCAAGTAAGTAATAACAGAACAGCAGGTGAAACCAGAAGTTTCTACCAGCAGTATAATATGGTACGACTTAATTAATGAAAAATTCATCCTGATTTACACTCATTTTGGTCACTTTCACCATCTATGAATACATTTTTTGTTTGTTTGTTTTTATTATTTTACTGAATTGTTTTTGGTAACAACTTTCAGGGAATTACAAATTTTAAAGGCATATTTTATCATTTTAAAGCTCTGTTCCCTATTCATTTGCTCACAATGTTAAATAGGCATGAAAGCTCACAGAATGTTTAGCTACAGAAGCACTTCATCTTTACAGACTGTACAACAACCTAGAAAATAACGCATCATGTATCCAAGGGTATGGACGTACCAAAGTACAATGGACTTCAGTTTACAGGACTGCGGATCTAATGCTTTCCATATCAAGCTTTTAAGCAACAAAATTCATCTCTTCAGTGCTATTTTTAGGTATTTACACACCTTTCTGTCTGTATTAAAGGGATAACCAAAAATATTTTGCCCATTAAAATAAAAAAACGTCCTGCATTTCAGAATCACACGCCAGCTAAGCCTTACCTTTCTTCATTGTTCACTATGCTCAGCACTGGATCCACAGACAGAATGCCATACACCTCCAGAACGTCATTGACTTTGAAACTATCCCAGCTCTCATACACCTGCCACAGAGGGAGAAGTTTTGTGTTGGAAGTTTCATACTCAATGCAGCATGCCAAAGAATTAAAGACTATTTCAAATACAATACAGAAGTGTCTAGCGTGTTGGTTTTTTGCTTGTTTTATCACAAGTTTTTCTTTAAGAGGGCAGATCCTAAAAGCAAAGAACCAGAAGCCAGCATCAGCTCCATACTTGAACATCTGGTAACACTTCCTTCCTGTCCCTCACCAAGAGCATCAAGAGCAGAGAAGATCCAATGAATGCTGTTGAATGATTTCAGCAATTTAAAGAGAGCAGTAGTGAAGAGAAATAATGCAATTATTTGTAGAAACAAGATTTTTGGACTTGAAAGACAGTGCCTATAAGCTAAGGACTACTTGCACTTTAACTTCAGATTGCCTGCCTTACTGGGGCCACAGTCAGGCTCATCATCTCTCTGCTTGTCTTACCTTTACGAGGCATGCCGGTCCTTTCTCTCCTGGCAATGGAAAATTTAAGTCAAGAGGAGGGGAGCAGTTGGGAGAAATGAGATGATGACCCGCAGAAGCTTCAGTTTCTAATCTCTTTGGCTCCCCACATCCATGGATATCACCTCCGCTGCCTGAAAAACAGAGGATTCATGGGCTCTTTAAACAGAAATGCAAAGTGAACAACTTCCTGCAGCAAGCAACAAAGAATTAAACTAATTTAACAAGAAGAGAGGGGAAAAAAAAAATTAAAAAAGCAGTATATTACAGAGAATATTCTGCCTCAAAACAGAAAAGTTTCACCTATTTTACTTCACCAAGATAAGCAGGAGTGTGCATGCAGATCCTTGTCTCTTAGTAACCAGCAAAGCCTTCGTAAAACATGACCAAACAACCTGATTTTCAAAATGTAATGCCTCAACTGCATCAGCTAAATTATTCTAAAGTTTGTAGAACTGCACAGGCGGGTATCTTTCTGCATCTCAAGCTTAACTAGATACTTTTAAAGGTGAGAGCATACATCAACACAACAGACTACATTAAGAACCTCATTAGATGTTCAGCAGTAACAAAGCTAGAAAAATCTAAGCTGCAATTCATCAGTCCTTATACGAAGACAAAACAGTCTAAACTACCTAATAAAACATTTGCAAACCAGTACAAATACAAAAATAAAACCCTAAAATTCAGCAAACAAACCACATGGACATAAAACACCAAATAAAAGAAAGCAATAGCTTCTGCATTTTCATTCCTTTAATTGGTCTGATAATTTTAAACCATTTTCTCTTCAAAAGAAGAGAAGAACATTTTTCTGTTCTAAAGACAGCTCGTCCAAGTCTTAAAAAAAAAAAAAAGACCAGCATGGGTTTGGATTTTGTTTAAGTGGCATCTCCAGAGAAAAGCACTGAAACAAATAGCTCACAAACAGATCACAAAATAAGCTGGCATTGCATATCATCCTAACTCAGCTAGTTTTGGAAATATCATCATCTTCAAAGGTTACTTCTAGCTTTCCTCAGGACGCTACAAAGAATCTGGTATTTATCTGGTTCCCTTACAAATTTAGATTAGTAAATCTTGCATGAGCTAAAAAAGGGAAGCCTGGAGGATATGTATTTAGAAGTGCACTATTGTTTCCATCAAAGAATCATCTAATTAAGATGCAGTTTGGCCTCAGTTTACACAGTGACATCCACACACAGTAAGACAGAAGAAATTGTGATTTTCTCCAGATTATCTTTAAATCCACTCTACAGTTGGAAATTAAATAAGAACTCCTAAATTTCAGCCTGCTGCCATAAATCCCTTAACGTGCTGTCATTTAGGAAATGCAATACACAAGTGCTGCTGAACAAAATGTTTATTTTAGGAATCGTGTTACTAACTCTACGAACTAATACCAACAAGTCATACAATATCCAAGCACACACCATAGGCTCTCCCACACTACTTCATCCACTGATGACTTCAACAAAGCCACCAAGTTAGTTATGAAGGTTGCACTAACACTACTGGTTCAAACAACTGAAAACATTTCAATTTCTAAACATGAAATTCCTGCCAATTCTGATAGAATACCCTAATACCCAGTCATCGATTCTTTGTATTACCTATATGTTGCTCTTTCTGCTTCGATGGATGCAGTTCCATATCCTCATCCTCCTCATAGCTCCTCTTGTGGCGACTTGGTGTGTAGGATGTTGAAGGACTAACTCGAGCTTGGCTTGCACTGATATAGGCGTAAAATTGAGGATTAAGGACAACACCATACTCAGTTGAGAAAATCCAGGCAAAATAAGCTTTGGTAACAAAATGTGATTATCTTATTTTGAACAAGATATTAAAATAGTGATGCAAACCTTTACGCTGATGACATCTCTTCAGATACGTAATTAACCTGCTTTAGAACTGCAAGGCAATCATAGGCTTTGTTGAAAATGGACACAACCCACCAACAACAGCACTAGCCCAGACAAAAAGGATATTTCTTTCACCCATGCTGATTCCCCAGGCACTGGAACGCAGTAGAATGTCTGTCTCTCCAAGGTGACTGTTTGCGAGGAGTTCAGATCAATTTCCTGCTGAGGCTACAATACCAACAGAAATGATGATACTAAAAATCTGATTAGAGCAGTTTTTTCATTTTTAAAACTAATTCAATAGATACGGTTACTTAGCCAGAACTTCCCCAACAAACGCGCTATTACATTCCCATGAAATAGGGAACCTACACAGTCTGCATCTATAATGTTTTGATTCTAACAGCACTCTACTACCAAAAGTTAGTTGTTTTCCATAGCAGAAATTTTCAAGATTTTTTGTGCTTTCTCCCTGACCCCACCCAAGCAAAACAAATGTTAAATGCAACAGGAATAGCTGGAAGCCTGCTGAACTTAGAACGCGCATGAGCAGTTAGGAATACTCTGCTGTCCAAACCTGAGATTTTGAGTTTTAAGAACAGTATTTCCAAGAATCCACTGATAACCACCAAGTAAGCTACACTGCACTTAGAAATTGCATCTTTCCATCCAATATTTCATCTCAAAATTCATAAAACTTGTGTAACTTACCCCACATTCCGCCACATCTCTGTATTTACCAAAATGCAAAACCTGTCAAGAAGGAGAAAAGACAACACAATCATTCTGTTTCTGACAGCACCCTGAGTATGAATTATTTATATCAAAATTACTGCAGTCTTAAGTTCTTCAAAGACATCCTGCTGAAACTTTCATTTTTTAAACTATTTTTTATTCCCCAAATTTTCCAACAGAATTATAAGCAGAGATATATCATTGACACCATTTGCAATATAAGAACAGAATTACTATCAGATAGTGCCGAAGCTCCATACACTTAACTCAGAAACTAGAGAAATACGAAGACTAGAACGGGAAAAAATGCTAAGCATTTACTGCAATAATTGGTTTTTCACTTACACGTGCATTTGTGTTTGGGTCAACTGTTTCGTATACTCCCATATAAAACTCAGGATCAAACATATCTTGAACCATGCAGCGAAATTTCACTAAACTGTTGGGCTTCAGGTAATGTACGGGAACATCATTCAGCGATGGAACCTATAAAAGAGAGCGTGGTCTAAACAACTGGCATACTAAGAAGTGCCCTGAAGTACACCAAAACCATCACAAAAGCTGTCACCAACTTATTTTTATCTGGTACATCCTACTGCTCCTTTCCTTGGCTAAAACTCCTAACTGTTGCTGTTGATAGCATTAATTGCCTCTGACAATTCAGTGCCTTATCAGGTAGCACACTGTATTTTTTGGGTACTTTCCCCCCATTTCTAGTGCCATAATTCAAGCAGTAACAAAGCGCATGTATCTCAACACTGGGAGTTTCCGCAATAGCTGTTAAGTGTAATAATTAGTGTTATCATATACTAACAGTTCCTAAACTCTTCTAGTTCCAAAACTAGAATCACAGAATGGTTTGGGTCGGAATGGACCTTAAAGACCACCTAGTTCCAAATCCTGCCATGGGCAGGGATACCTCCCGCCAGCCCCGGCTGCTCAAAGCCCCATCCAGCCTGGCTTCGGGCACTTGTAGGGATAGGGCAGCCACAGCATCTCTGGGCACCAGTCTCATTCATTTTTCAATCCCAACACTACACTATTAACAAATGCATTTTGGTTCACTGAAAGCATACGTGAACTCCACAACAAATTTTTAAACTAACTCTTTAACTGGGAATTACTAAATTGGATTTTATTTACCTATTTTAATCTTATTTAACAGCACTTTTACAACATATTACATACTGGTGATACTGTAGCAATTGTAAACACAATTTCTATAACAAAAGCCCACAGAAAACCTATATTTCAATTTCCAAATCCCTCACATTGAGCAACTCTTTTTCATGACAACATGACAACACATGACAACAGAAAAAAAAAAGAAACAAAAAAACACACATGTATGTAGTATATCTTGAAATAATGGGACTTGCTATAAGAATAGTTTTCCCATTTTAAGGATAAAGTTTTTCTTGAAAAAACACATCTAATATTAAAACAGCAAAAAACAGAAGTGTCCCTATAAGGAATAGAAGTTTAAGAAACAAGACTATGCTCCCTCATAAGCGACTAAGAGAGCTTGCTTTTAGTTCCTTCCTTATGCTGCAAATTTAACACAAATTTGCCATTTATACTTTGATGTAAACTGTCTTTGAAATTTAAATACAGAATACTTTCACTGACAGAGGAAGAAAAATAGTTTTCACCTTTTTTTTTTTTAGCCCTAGGTAGAACAGATTTGACACAAGACTTTCTAACCCACTTAGTGATGTTCCAGGAAGCTGTTTTTGCCATAGTCTTTTAAAAAAAAAAAAAAAAGTCACCAGTACAACTCAAGTGTGCATGCTTTATTTTTTAAGCCTAAAGCACAGCTTCCCTGCTGAACTTCCAGACCTAGGCCTGACCCAGCCTAATAAAGCACGGTTTTAGCAGAGAGTACTTTTTCCTCAAATGTGAGAGTCTAAGCACGTATTTCTTCAACCCACATGAAGTTTCCAGCGTTGCAGTAAAGGGTCATGTGAGAAGGGGTTTATGAACAGCAGCTCAGAAACTCGTGGTGTACAAACACTTACTGCAGACTAACAGGGCCAGCATTAACGCTTTCAGAAGTGACAGTATTTGTCAGCTCCTGCCATCTACTGGATGATGCTACAAACAGGCAGAATTTAGCAGTTATGGCCCAGGGCAAAACAGTACACTAAAGTCAAGTGGATTGGCTTCTACAGTTTCAATTAGAATTTTACATCTTTGTTTTACGTAGGTCATTTACATTTCAGTTGCTTTAATCTGTATCACAAAGGCCTAAAATGTAGAAATACACTTATGAGAAGGAAGAGCTTCTTAAAAACAGGTCACCTGAATAATTAAGAGATAAAAAGAATGCTATTCCTAAGTTCCATAACTCTAGGAGAATGACAAAAAAGAACCTTACCCAGTTAGTAGCATTATTTTCTTTTAATTTCTCTTTGAAATAGTCAGTTACCTTCTTTTCCCAATCAGAATTCGGAAGATTTTGGGCTACAAAACAAGACACATTTACATGAGCGTTAGCATCACGTAGCATAATGCTGAACAAATATGTGTTAACTTAGTAAGCAGTTCAAACACTTATGCGTATTCTGAGCAAATGACTTAATTTTAGACAACTTCAGGGGTGTTGCAATTGTACCGACTTCCTTATCTTACCCCGTTTTAGGCAAACTAAGACAAACGCTGTTGGAAATGCAGAAGGGCTCTGAAACGCTGCCATATACCCTGCTAGAAACTAGAGGAAGCGAGGGACCACCTTCCGCTGTGCGGTCACTAAGGAATTCTTTTTATTTCACGGTCCTTTTCGTTAAGATCAAGCCTAGCACCGAAGAGCCCTGGCAGCGGTCACAGGTGCACGGTGGCCGAGGAGCCATGCGGGCAGGTACAGAGCAGAGAACTGACGCCCCCAGGGGCTGCCCCCAGCCTCCGTGTGCTCGGGCAAGGCTGGCTCGAGAGCACTTCACAGCAGCACCGACACCCCCAGCCAAAAATCCTCCTCGGCTTTTTTTTATTTTAAATTTGGGAGCCGCTCCCCGGGCCGGGACAGCCCCTGCGGCTCGCCGCCCGCCCCTCACCTCAGGCGGGGAGAAAGAGGCGGCCGCCCGCTGCCCACCCGCAGCCTCCGGGCAGCCCCGAGCCCTGCCCGCCCCCTTTCCTCCCTCGGTCCCCAGCCCCCGGGGGCTCGCCACCCCTCAGGGCAGCCCGGCCCGGCCGGCCGCGCTCACCGAAGATGCCCTGCACGATGCTGAAGGGGTTGTTGAGCCAGTCGGCCACGCACGGCATGGCGGCGGCCAGCCGGGAGGGAGCCGCCGCCGTCCCCCCGCCGCTACAGCTGCCACCGAGTCCCGCTCGCAAGCCCAGCACGGGGGCTGCCGGCTTCCGCCTTCCTCCTCCTCCTCTTCCTCCTCCACCTCCTCCTAAGGCGGCAGCCGCAGCAATGGCGGCGCTGCCCTACCCGAGCCCGCCTTTTCCTCCTCCTCCTCCTCCTCCTTCTCCACCTCCTCCCGCCGCGCCCGGCCCGCGGCCGCCATCTTAGAGGCGGGCAGAGGCGGGCGGAAGGGGCCGGGCGGCGGCAGGGAAGGGACGTGGCCGGGGCGCAGCCATGGCGGCGGCGAAGCCCGGGGCTGGTGGCGGCACCAACCTCCTCTTCTCCTCCTCCGCCACCGAGTTCAACTTCACCGTGCCCTTCATCCCCGTCAGCCAAGCCCCGGCCGCGCCGCCGGGCCCCGCTCTGCTGGCAGCGGGTAGGTGGCGGGGGGTGAGGGGGGAACGGGGCTGCTGGGTGCCTGCTGGGGGGGACACGGTGGCAGCGACCGGTGTGGGGGCACCGGGGGGCGAGAGGGGTCCCTGCGCCTCCTTCTCCTTCATTTCTTCCTCCTTCTCCTCCTTTCCTTGCCGGAGGCGTGCAGCAGCCGCTGGAAGCTGCCGCTGCTTCTGTAGGTGACATCTAGACATTAATTATTTTAAATTTTATTGGATTGGTACATATTGAGTCCAAAATCCAAGCCTCGATTTCAACGCTGTCTTATCTTAGGTAGGGTAAGTACTAATGCATCAGGAAATAAATAGGATACGTCTCTGTAGGCTTAACAAATATTTGCCAAGTGTGGCTTCAAAATGTTCTTTAGATCTACATTTTCTGGAGGAGAGAGGGAATGGAAGCATTAGAATAGTATTCCTACTTATTTGAGGTACCTAGCTGATGCATTTACTAATGCTGTTTGTTCAGTACTTACATATATTTTCTTGCAAATATAAATTGTTTATTGTTTTAGTTTTTAATGGCAAGTCTGGAAGGTAGCACTGCGTGGATAACTCTCGTGTGGCAGCTTCCAGAAGGCTAGCTAGGGAGAAAATCTGTTGATAGGATTTCAGTAATACGGTGTGATTAACTGTGTGCTCTCCATTTCACTTAAGTTTTGGTTGGACGCAGGTCCCTAGTCTTGCACCTGGAGTGAATTTCCGTGCCAAAGGTCTACCGAGGTTATGCCACATCCTGTATTTATTCAAGAAAGGCCCCCTTCCTGTTACGTTCTGCTTCTGTGGTCCCTCGCCTTCCCCCTTTGTCCAGCCAGCTGTCATAGGGGTCTGGCTGCGTAGAGCAGTTTGCATCTTGCATCACGGTCTGAAACAGGAAGGAACAAGCCCTAGGGTTTGAATCCTAAATTGTAATGGGAATCGGTCTCAGGAACTGTTTGCCATCCACCTGAGAGCTGACGTTTGGAAGCTGTGTGTTAATCTGGTATATCTCAAGGAGTATTACGTGCTTTGGGCTGTGCGGTTTGAGGAGAGAAGACGCATTCTCTGGTTCAAATGCAGACGAAGTAACCAACCTCCGTAGTGTAGGATGAGAGGAGTGCTGCCAGCGAGGAAGTGGACTTCTGCTGCCTGTGATTGTCGGGTGGCAGTCTGTGAGTGACGAGGCCCCATCTGTGAGGGGTGTACGGGCGGCTGTCACACAGTCACCGTTGAAGAAAGACTGTTCTGTGTAGGAGATGAATACTGCCCTGGATGACAAAGCTGCAGAATCACAGGATTTTTTTTTTCATTTGTATTATATGCATAGACTGGCAGAAAAAGCATTTGTTTCAATGTAGATTTTGCACATTAGAAAAAAGCAATGTAGAAAGTAACGTGCTGTGTCTGAAAACCGTGTGTGTATACATGTACGTAGACAATTTTTGTCAACCCTGTTTTCTAGGAAATGTACGGTTTGACTAAAACGTACCAAAACGTAGTTGAAATTTAGGTTGGGTGGGAATGTGCATTTGGTAAAGGCCTTGAAAACTCCTCAGCGTGTTGCTGTGTGTTTGTCACGATCTGACATTGCGGTGAGATGAATTGCCTGCTCCGCTACCGGTTATTTTGGAAAGTGGAGAATTGGCAGTGAGGTATGCAGTTTGCTCCTCTCTATTTCATGGTGTTTATGAAGTATGAAGGGAAGTAGAGACTTCTAATCATGAAAATAAGACCCTTTATTAAGTACAAATGGCTATTCTGCTTGTAGCCGGGAGGTGATCCAGAGGCCTCAATTTGTAATGGTCATTGCTTATAAATGGCTTTAATGTTCCGCACATGATGATTCACATACAGGCATTTGGGGGTTTGTTCCTCAAAGCAGCATCAAACACCACAGGTGAAAGTAAGAGAAAATGGTAAGTACAGGTGATGCTTGCCTGAAATTGATGCCACCTGAAAATACAGCTAAATAAAAGATGGTTACAATAGTCCATTTTAATCATGGCAGCTGCTGCTTTTCTATTTTTAGTTAATTAGAACTGCAGCTTCCCAGGGAGACTGCTCTGTGGATTCCCCCCCTGCTCCCTTGGTACTCTGTATTCCTGTTGGCTGCAGATGAAGACATTTATTATTGGCCACATGTGGCTGCGGAGATGTTTGGTGTCTCTCTTTGACTGGGGACTGAGTAGCAGAGAAGCAAGGATAGCTCTGTGGTTTCACCCCCACTGCCTGGGGATTATTTGACTGCTGGAGCAGTGACAACACTCTTAAGGCTTCTGTAAATTGTACTGGCTGCTTGCAAGGTGCTGTTCCCTCAGCAGCGACACTCACAGCACCCCAGGTGCAACTCAGTTTATTGTGAGAACATCAGCCTCCTTGCCTTTCCAAGTGCTACTGGGTCACTGCAGAAAACTGGAATTGTCCAGGAGCTGGTTTAAGTACTTTCTCGTGATGCAAAAGGACAGTTATGGCCTTGCATGATTTCAAGCCCTCTCCTGCAATTATGCAGGATGGGGACTTAATTTTCTGCTCCAGAGATTTACCTCTTGTGCCAGTCTAGAGTAGGGTTTTCAGACAGACCTGGAATAAGTCTCACTTATCAAATGACTTGGAGTGATGAATTTTGGCCACCGTGCAAATGAAGTGGGAAACTTTGTGAGAAGTTTGCTGAAGGGTCGGGTGAGAATGGCCTTAATCCACGAAGAGCCATAACTGGTAGGCATGATCTGTTTGGGATTTAAGACCTAGTTTTGAATTAGATCTTGGAAGTCTAGAAATTTATAGCATAAAGTCCTATGGTTAGTCACTGGTTTCATGGTAAGAGGAGATGAACCAAAGCTGCTTTTGCATTTGATAGGTATTGAAAGGGATTTTAGTGCCCTGGAAGCAGAGTTCTTTGCTAAAACTGGCTTGGGAAGGTCCTGACTTGAGTCATACTTGGGTCTCTTTTTTCAAACTTTTAGCTTTTGTTACTTTGTATGTATGTACTGAATGAGATTCGTGGTCTGTTTTCAATGTTCTTGAAGACTTGGCAGCTTTTGTTTTCACGTTATGGCACATTTAATCTTCAAGGATATCTAAGATTTGTAATTCTTTTGGCTTCATGGGGTCCAGTAGAGTTTTGGAAATAGCTGATAATGTTACAGAACACTTTGTCTATGTATACTGACTGGTTTGAACCTCTCAGGACACCTCTAGTGATCTTTTTCTTGTTGTTTTTGCAGATGATTCTGCAGACGTTGGTGAAGAGGACAGCTTCTTGGGTCAGACCACTGCGAGCCCGAATCCACCACAGACTTTCAACTATTTCTCTCAAGTACCTAGCAGCAGCGATCCATTTGGAAGCATTGGACAGCCGCCCCTAACAACTGTTGCACCGCCTGCTGGAGCGCCGGCCTTCTCCAGGCCTCCGGCTTCCCTTCCACTTGGGTCTGGGCCGCAGGATGGGCAAAATGCCTTCTCACCGCACGTTCCCAAGTCCCAGGCCTCTTACGGCGCACCACCTACTTCACAGGGGGGAATGGCGGCTTACCAGACCCCTCAGCAGAGCTGTCCCCCACCTGCAAATGTTTCTGCTCTCCCCCACGGCACGTCTCCGCAGGGGTATAACCCTTACCGCCACACCACCCTGAGCAGCAGAGCTAACCCCTACCTTACTCCGCCGCAGCTGCAGCAGAGTCCTACGCCAGGCCAAGCTGCTCACCCGCCGTCCTCTGTACCACCTGTGCAGATGTACCAGACACCTCCGGGGTCATTGACGCAGGTAAGGAACTTGCTCCTGGCACGGTGGAACCAGAATATAACAATTTCAGATGCTTTCCTGTCTGAATTGCTTATCTTACCTTAAAGATTCCCCAAACCCACCCCATTCCCCAAAAAGGAAAAAGCAACAACAACAAAAACAAAGCAAAAGGAAAGAAAAAAAAAAGACCAGAAGAGTCTTGAACTATTTCCTATAGCAAAATCTTTTAACAGGAACTAGCCTGGAACTATTGCTGTAGGAAAACATCCCGATCTTTGAAGTGAATGTACCCTGGTGCTGTAGGTATGTGAGCCTCTGACTTCAGGAACAAAGCCAGGTTATGAAGTTCTGTTGCTTGTTCCGGTCTGTTACCACACTTTGCTGCTGTTTCAGCTGTGCTAGTTCATTGTTTGTGCCTCTGATGTAAATCAGATCATTAAGCTCTCACAAAATATGAGCAGAAAATACCTTTTCAAGCTGATTTTGCTGGTGAAGCCGGTGCTTTCTGAAGTTACGGTCCAAGTCACACAAATTATCAGCAAGCTTTTTGAAACACACTGGTCAAGCATTATGTGTGATGTAAAGCATTAATCTCCATCCTTTATTACCTTTGTAATATCATTGTTAGAGTAATGTGAATGTGTTAGTAATAACCTGACAAGTTCTCCATAGACCAAGATGACAAAAATCGTTTTTATTTTGCCTGAGCTTTCTGGCTGTTATTGCAAGTAAGGAACAGAGAGATTATATAGAGGCAATAAACATAGCAAAGGCAGCAAAACCCGAACAACCTGGAGTTTAAAAGAATTTCAGGACTTCTTTCTACTTGATTTTACGTATTGTTTGTTATGTTTGTTTATTTGAAGGTATTGACCAAAGCAGTTTTTACTGCTGACATCACTTGCCGTTAACTGTACTGAGATGTTTGTACAATTTGTATGCCATCAGCACTGCGTAAACTATAGTCCTTTCAAAATCAGTTACTTGGATCACTGAGGCTATGCTGAAGTTTAAAACCTGCATTTCCTGATTGTTTTGCAGGAAGAGAGCTATTACTGAGGGTAGTCCTTGTTAAAATCGATTATTCTTCATGCAAAAATGTTAAATATGTTCTTCTCATTAATCATTTAAACGTAATATGTTTTCATTGTCAGATCTGGTGGCTGTCAGAAGTAAGGTCAGCCTGAGTTTTGAAAGCATAAGAGAATATTTTACATCTTACTGTCTTTAAGTAAGCAAGATGCTAAACTGTAACAGCTTTCAACAGTATATGTGGGAAGAAAATTCACATCCATTAATTGGTAACGTGTAAGTTTTGAACAACGTAACAGAGTGGACAACTTGTCTGTAACATTTTTTGATTAAAAGATAATGTTCTTGGAAAATATGTTAGAAATAAAGGCTCAGAACGCCCTTTGTAAGATAAATCAGTTATGTAAAAAAGCAACCGTACAGGGTTGAGGGGCTAACAATGTATTTTCAGTTTCCCCAGCCTCAGTCGCAGCTCCCCGCTCCCAGGCCGGCGGGTCCACTGGTCCCGGCACCTCCTGTTCTGCTGCAGAACCAATATGAGCCTGTTCAGCCCCACTGGTTCTACTGTAAGGAGGTGGAGGACAAGCAAGTATGGATGCCATTCAGCCTTCTGGATTCCGCAAAACTAGAGGAAGTCTATAATTCTGGTAGGTTGTGAACATTTTAATTGTATCCTCAGAGGTGAGCGAAAGAAACTAGACAGAAGATACTAATGTCACTTGCGTATGAAAGAATGACATGGCAGTAAGGAGTAATGTTAGTGTATATCTCAAAGATCTGTTTTGTGACACTTACTGTGAATAAATTGTGGCAAATTACCTGTTGCTCGATGCTGTCAGTGTGAAGATGTACATCCCTAATGGATATCGCATTTTCACATGTACTACTTATCATTTTCTCATTCCTTTTTCGTTAAACCGTGCCAACACTGGAGTAAATATTATGATTTGGGAGTCGTTTAAAGCTTGTGTGTGGTTGTGTGTATGTGTCCGTGGACATACAGAGCATATGGAAGCATTTTAGTAGCTACACATTGGTTGCCTGAGAGTCTGAACCTTCTCTTCCATAATATAAATATCTGTCTTAATGGCTTATTATCGAGAAAGAGAGAAAAAAGAGTGCCTACGTTAGGATTGTAACTGAGCGTGGCTTTTGTGTCACAGTCCAGCCTGATCCTGAGAGCGTGGTGCTGAGCACTGACGGGGGACGCTATGATGTGTACCTGTATGACAGAATGAGGAAAGCTGTCTACTGGGACGAAGAGCCTTCTGAAGTGAGACGGTGCATGTGGTTTTATAAGGGAGACAAGGACAGTCGCTTTATTCCTTACACTGAGGATTTCAGTGATAAGCTAGAGGTTAGTATTACTTTAGCATAAACTTCATGAAGAACTTGGAAGTAATTCGTGTTTGTGACCTTAGAATTACCTCCTTTTGTTTCATTACAATGACTTCCCAAATGTGCTTTCTGAAACATGGTTAAGCAAATCCTGGGAAGTGGAGTGGCTAGGAAACTGCATTTCTCACGTGCAGGTCTTGCAGTGCTCTTGCCTAAAATCGACTTGTGTAGTGCTTCACCTGTGACACTTTTGAATAAATAAACCTATGTAAATTATGACCTTAACATTACAGCTAATACACAGGGCCAAAACTAATCCGTCTGAGAAGGTGTGCTGATTTCATGTAACTTGTTTTCTGTTGCAGGCAGAATATAAAAGGGCTGTAACTACAAATCAATGGCACCGTCGACTTGAATTTCCAAATGGGGAGACAATTGTTATGCATAATCCCAAGGTAATATGTTCTGGCAATTGGTTCTCACAGAATGCATCAGGGGTGAATGCACGCGTGGACGAGAGCATAAAGTGAATGCGGTGTTAGTCTTGCTTGAAATTTGCTTGTTTATTGTTTTGGATATGTGTGTATTAAAGATGATAATGCTTATAGAAACTGAACTCCTGCTTGATTCAGTGTGCTGTCACAGGATTAAAAGTGCTTTCTGAAATCTAGAAAGAAAAAGGGTGTAGATTAGTTGAAATACTTACTAAGCATAACTGGCAGCAAACAGGAGGCAATTTAAATTACTTTAACCTCAGACTATCTGTACCAAATGGAAGGTAATTAAAACAAAGAGCTTTCATGTGGGGAAAGGCATTAATCTAATGAAGGAAATTACTTTGCATATCGAAGTCATGAGAAGTCTTCCACTGCAGCTATTTTTAGGCCATGAGAAAGTAGAATAGGAGTTAAACTCAATGATCCTTGTGGGTCCCTTCCAACTCGGGATATTCTATGATTCTAGAATAACTTTAAAGCTTTTTTTTTTTATACTATAACTGTTTGCTGGTAGTCTCTTGTGATTAAACTGTGGACTTCAGCCTTATCGACTAGTGTTGTTAACTGTTCCCTTATCACAGATGCAATAATAAATGAAATTGAAAATAATAAAAAATCAGGGTTGTTCCTACATTAACCACACGTTAATGTAGGTTTAGAAATTTCATCCAGTAATAACCCTAGAGAAGAAGCACTTAAACCACTTAGTTTCAGACTGTACCAAGCCAGTGTAAGTCTTATGAAGAGTCATGCTATGGAATTCTTCACTTTTTAGGGTTTCTAGGTTATTTCAAATGTTTTCCTTTCCTGAAAAGTACTGCTCACTTTTTTGCCTTGAGATAGAATAATTGTAAATAGTGGTCAGCTTCTTCACAAAAAAATAGTCATCTGCTAAGGAACAGTAGGCACTGGAGTCCAGGAAAGAGGACCCTGAATAATACTCGCCTGAGGAATTAAAATTGTTCAGAATCACTGAGCAAGCCAGCACCTTCAGCTAGTGGTTACTTTAAGTCATGTGGTTGCTTTTCAAAATAATGAAAATTATCTGTGTTATTTCGCAGTCTGGCTTAGAGGAAGCTGTGTGGAATAGTCCATGGGGTTTTGTAAGACTTTTTTTTTTTCATGTGTGCTAACTGAAGAAATCATTTGAGCTTCATATGCAAGTCAAGCAATCAAACAAAAAGCATGTTAAACCACGCAATGCTTCTAGACTACCAACACAAATCATATATGTCTTTTGTATTTATAATCGGAAAATGTGTTCTTTTCCAGGTCATAGTTCAGTTCCAACCTTCTGCCACGCCAGATGAATGGGGCACCACTCAAGATGGTCAGGCAAGACCAAGGGTAGTAAAACGTGGAATTGATGATGACCACGATGACATTCCCGATGGTATGTGATTAGTGCGTGGGGGTCTGCAGCTTCAGCTGTCAGTTCGGTTCAGTTCAGGAGCTGGACAGGAGCGGGTGGAGCAGCAGTGCACTGTTTGTGTCTAGAGACTAAAGGTTAAGGTTGCTCCTTCATCTGAGCTGCTTGCAAGAGGTTATTTGGTGCCGTTTTCTGATCATAGCAGTCTTGTGGGCTGCGTGGTTTCCTGACCTCACGCTGTGCAATAGGTGTTAGGGAGCAAGTAAGGTAGCTTGATTCTAAGCTTCACTGCTGCAGTAAATGTTGGCACTCAGAATTTTTCCTTTTCTCTCTCTCCAGGAGAAATGGCCCAAATTGACCACCTAGTATTTATGGTTCATGGCATAGGTCCTGTATGTGACTTGAGATTTAGAAGCATTGTTGAATGTGGTAAGTTTTTCCTTGTTTAGTTGGCAGTTTTATTCTTAACTGTTTAAAAGTAGATCTCTTAATCAAATAAAGATGTCTTCAAAAAATATATATATGAAAAGGTTTTTACTGTTAAGTTCAATTTCTGGTAGGGTTTTTTTCCCCAGCTATTTTCCAAAAGTAGAATCTGTTTTGTCAAATCTTCAACTTTGATTGTTGCTATGAATTCCTCAGTATTAGACTTGCAGAGTGGTGGTTTTTGGTTATTGTTGTTTGTGTGTTTTTAAAATACTCTAGGACTATTGAGTGAATTAAGAAGGCCATGCCTGGTCATGAAGTAAAAATGCATTTTTTGTGACTTCTAAATGAAGCTTACTAAAAAGACAATTGAAAAAAAAATCTTTCTTATAGCTACAGAAGTAATATTTGCAAAAATTTTTCCGCTTTGCCATTTTCTTCATTTGTATTTTGATTGTTTGTTGAAATTGGGGGAGGGAAAGAGAACACCTGTAATTTTGTGTTATTTGAGCACTGCTACCACTGGATTTTCATGACTTTGCTTCTCTACAGTTGATGATTTTAGGACTGTTTCTCTGAAGTTGTTACAGACTCACTTCAAGAAATCTTTAGAGGAACGTAAAGTGAGCAGGGTGGAATTCCTCCCCGTTCACTGGCATAGCTCTCTGCATGGAGACGCAACAGGTGTAGACAGGTGAGTACATTGTTTATTGTCTCAGAGAAGTAAATAGAGAAGTTAATACGCTTGTTAGGCTAGATGAATAAATGTATGACTGGGTCACAAAAAGAATCACAATTTGTTTTGTAATTGACACTTTGATGGAGAGGACAGTTTTCTCTCTGGTACCTTTCTGCAGTCTCATTAAGTCAGACTGTAGGAGCCCTCAGGGTGCTCTTTCTGAGGAAGCCCTTTGTCTCCCTTGAGTAGTACCTGGATTATGACTAGGCAGTTGAACTAAGGTTTCTGCTTGTTTTTTAAAATAGTATCTATATTTGGATAGAAGTGTTACAGAATTTTAAAATCTGTTTTTAAATGTTTCCTGGGGCTTGACCTTTCTAGCTATTTTCTCTTGCTCAAATATTGGGAATTAGTGGTTGCATGGGTAGGAACCTGCACCAGTTGGAGTGTGCTCTAGTGTTTAAGGCTCTCTATGCTGTTCTAGCTCAGTCCAAGTCATCTTGATTTTCTAGAGTCTTAGTCTTGTATTCTCATTGGAACCTTGCATTATCATGAGGAAGGATCCTCATTCTGTTAATCGAACCAGGCAATGCTAATGGAGGCATTCTCAGTTCTCTAATAATCCCATTGCAACTGCCTAAATCCAGACAGGTAGATAGTGTTGCCAATTTTTTTCCCTCTCAAAAAGAATATTATGTTGCCTGTTACATTTATGGAAGCAGCTCGTTGTTTTTTGATGGATATCTTTTGTTTGTTTTGTTTGTTTTTAAGCTGTAAAAGTTCAAAAACGCATTTGAACTGGGAGTACTGGCAAAAGATAGAATTCAGGCTGATATAAAAGTATGGAGTTTGGAGTGTTTTGGAATGTACTTCAATATTGACATGAGTTCCAACTTGCAAATCATCATGTCTTTCACTCCATTAAGGCCTCTCTTCCCCTGTCATACTTCCTTTCATCTTTAATTTTTGAGTGTTTTTGCACTTCTCTTACCAATCTTCTCGCAGAACTTCCCTGTGACATCAACGTTTGAAGAGATTATTTCAGGCATCCATTTAGCCTGGAGGGTGGGGAAAGGGAGCCGTATCTTTATCAAATACGTCCTATCAGCAGAGTACACTGATGTATGAATATGCAATCAGGCCAGAAAGCTGTATGCTCTTTAAAATGTCTGGAAAGAACTTATCTGTGGTATTTAGACTGCAGCTTTAGAAACTGTTGTTTCAAAAGTTAATAAAGTACCTACCTGCATTTCTTTAAAGGCATTCATGCCTCTAATGCTTCTGTGTTACTAGGAACATAAAAAAAATCACTTTGCCGAGCATTGGACGGCTGCGCCACTTCACCAATGAGACACTCCTCGACATCCTGTTTTACAACAGCCCCACCTACTGTCAGACGATTGTGGATAAAGTAGGGATGGAAATGAACCGCTTGTACGCACTTTTCATGAGTCGCAACCCCGACTTCAAAGGGGGAGTCTCTGTGGCTGGACACAGCTTAGGTAATTATTTAGAAAACTCTTAGGATAAAACCAGCATTCCTACACTAAGGAAAATGGAACCTTTGTTAAGCATAAGACTAAAGTTAGCTGATAGGCCGTGACTGTCTTCCAGAATACTGCTAACTAAAAATTAAGCACCACTCAATAGCTATGTTTATAAAGCTTTGTGAGAAGTTCATACTTCCTGGATAAGTGTATATTTGTCCCTGCATTAGTTTTCTTCACGGAGACTTAATGTCTAATTTGTGTTTAAAAATTGACGGGTTATCTGGTGTCATGTTGGGTGGGCAACCTCCTTAGTAAAAGTAAAGCCATTTATATGGGTTTGGGCCAGGACTTTTCTTCCAGTTTGGTAAGCAGTCTAGGATGGTTAAGGAAAGGTAGTTTATACTGCATAAAGCTATTATACATAAGCAGATTTTGTTTGCTTTTTGCTGAGAATGGTCATGTTCCTGTGTGTGTTGGTTGGTAGTGTATTGATCTCTTTTGATCAGCATATACATTGCTGTTACCGCTGCATATAAACCCTGCTTTGTATTTAGGGACAGGAAAATCTGAAATTTTTCTTAAAGGAACTTTAATTCCTGTTTCCAGGTTCCTTAATTTTATTCGACATATTGTCTAACCAGAAGGACTTGGCGTCATCAGTAAATACTGGGGCTTTCTCTGGTGTTAATGGGACTGTAAAGGATGTGGCTATTCATGATAAACAGGTACCTTGCATGCTAGTCTTTCACATCAAATAAATCTGATACTTTCAGCATCTATTTCTTATGCTGTTAGACTATTAGCTGGAACACTGTTGTGGGTTCTGATAGTGCATTTTGACATGTTAACAGTAACGTGCCATTTTGTAAACATTGTCAAGTATCAGTACAAGCTGTTTGCATCTCTCTGAAGTTCCAAGTAGACCAGTCATGGGATTTGGTCATGAGCATCAGCTTTGACCCTTGTGGACACGTAACTTGGTCTTCACAGTACCTGAATATGTAATATGAATATGTTACCTGAGATATGTAAGAAGGAAAGAATTTTATCTGTTGTCAAGCTTGATGTGGTAACCAGTTGTCTGATCATTAAATAAATAAATAGTTGTGAGTGTTGGAAAGCTCAAGAAACCTCTTGCCTCTCTTACTAATTTTTAAATATGTATTTTACTCGTCTATTAGTAGTAGAAAATCTGTACCCTTCTTTACTAAAAATGAGCATAAATTAACAAAACTTATTTTATAATAATGTTTTTAAGAGAAAGTAATGAAATTTGCATTTATTTGTTGCATATTGGCTTTTCACTGTCCAATGATGTGACTCTCTTTCTTTGTTGTCCCATTAAGATGACTGAAGATACCAGTTCCTTGGGCTCCTCAATTACTACTTCTGGTGATGACCTTTGTGAGCCTGAAATAGACGATGATGTTCCTACTTTGCAGAAGACTCTGGAAATGCTTAGTTTATCAGACTATGCAAGCACATTTGAAAAGGAGCGAATTGACATGGAGTCTCTGGTACAGTAATGTTCAGTTGACTTACGGGGATTGACAGGGTGCAGATATTGTGGGTTTTGTTGTTTTTGTTTGTTTTTTTGTTTAGTGTACCATCAAGAATGAACGTAGTTGCAAAGGAAAAATAATTAATGCCTGACATGAAAAATAAATGTGATGTGACTTGGGTTTGTTTTTTTTCAGTTATGTTATGTCACTGTGTATCATGGATTTTTATTTTTTTGTAATTTCTGTAGCTTTATAAAATGATGTAACAAATTTATTTGATAATGAGGAATGATATATGTTACTAGAAAAGTTATAAAATATACTTTGTGTGTGTATATATATATATATATTTTTTTTTTCTTAAGCTGATGTGCACAATCGACGACCTGAAGGAAATGGGGATACCTCTTGGACCAAGAAAGAAAATAGCCAATTTTGTAAAAGACAGAGCAGCCAAGCAGGTAAATATATTTTTCAGGAGTGAAACAGGGAGTTGTTGAGCAAAGGTAACTGACTTTCTTGCTGTGGAGTAGCTTCTGTACTTAACATGCTTTTTAGCATCATGAAAATATTAGAGGGCTTTTGATAACTGTGGGGAAAAAGTTTTTTTTTTTTTTTTTTTTTCCTGATTCTAAAACCTGTCTCAAAAGGAACAAAAGAGAGCAGCAGCAGAAAAGAAAGCAGTACTGGCTGCCACCCTCCAAACTCAAGAAGCTTCCCAGAAGGCAAAAGAGACAGTTACTTCTATTTCCCCTTCGGAGTCGGGTCAGCAGCACTCAAAGAGGAGGCTCCCAGTTGGTGCGTCTGTTTCTTCTGTGAACATTGACTATGAGTATTTTGAAGTTGGAACTGGCCAGGTGAGACTACATAAATTGAAATGATTAGTCTGCAACAATGTTGTCCTTCTTATTTGTTTGTTTATTTAAACATGTTGGTGACTTTGCCCTACTTAACTCTTGCGCAATGATCAAGGGATGTTTACGTAGAACTTTACACTTTGGAGGGAGGGAGGGAGGGAGGGCTGGGACCGTGGGTTAGATTACTGAAAAACAAAGCTATAACAAGGATGCCAGTACAATTATTATTTAAAAAAAAAAAAAAAACACTTTCAGCAGCAAATGAGCTATAAAAAGGATTCTGTTCCAAAATCAAAAGTCTGTGAATGCCATGACACTGAAGGGCTCTGTGGCTGTATATTTAACATAGTAGCCTAAATTGGTCTATAGATGATGTTATACTTGTTTTACCTCAAACTTAACTCAGAAATCAAACCTCAAATGCTTCCTGTTCAAATAAACTTTTTAAAAATTTATTGCTTAATGTTTATATATCTCTATCTTTTGTAATTAGAGATTTTTAGAGAAGCATTTTAATACTATAGTGTTAAAATGTACTAGTACTATAGTATTAGTATGGGGGTGCAGCAGTGTAGCTGAAACCTCCTGGAGGTACTGTGAGCATGTGGTTGATTTAATACACATCTTGTTTTTCCTTCTTAGCTAAGCATGATATTAACTAGCTCGCAGTGCTGAGAAATTATTTGTCTAACTTCTGTCTGGTAGGTTTCAGTAGTTTACAATGCATTGGACTTTGAACCGGATATTTTCTTTGCTCTTGGTTCTCCTATTGGTGTGTTCCTTACTGTGCGAGGACTGGAAAAGATTGATGAAAACTACAGGCTTCCGACCTGCAAGGGTTTCTTCAATATTTATCATCCAGTGAGTAAGCAGTACTTTTGAGATTTGATTTTAGCTGATGCAGACAACAATATAGAATACTAAGTTAAAACCTCCTTAGCATTATACCTCCTTTCCCCCTACATACATTTCTCAAAAGACCCTTTAAAAAAAAAAAAGACAGACCCATCTGTAATGTGTATTTCAGATATTTGTGATCTTTACAGCTAAAGTGAAATAGTGTTGGCTCATAAGTTCCATGCCTGTGAATAACTTCATGATATTTGTCCTGTTCATTTTGAAGCTTAAACAACATTTTTTTCATTAATTTCAATCTATTCTTGAAGATTTTGTAAAGTGCCTGTGTTTGAGCCACTTACCAGACTTTTCTTAGTTTCTAGGTTGATTCTGGGAAATGTTAAAAAACAGAATAAAAAAAAAAAATGTGAGTTTTGGAAATGCACTACATTTGTCCTCTTCCATCCTGTCTTGTTTAGGAATTAAACAGTGACAAGTTGGTAGAGATCGTTTCCCTGTTATGTTCTTCTCTTAGAACCTCTGTAGGAGAACAAGACCTAATTAGCTAATGAACCTACCTAATCTTACAACTAAACTAAATTTTCATGAACTGGGTTTCTGTAAAAATGAGAAACTTCTGAGAGAACAGAATTCTAAAATAGTTGACCTTCTCTACTAATTATATATAGGTGTTTTTTTCACTGAAATGTGATGGTTAGAATAAATTCTAAGATAACTAAATGTCAATCTGTTGTTTCTTAACAGCTGGATCCAGTAGCTTACAGGTTAGAACCAATGATCATTGAAGACTTGGATTTAAAACCAGTTCTTATTCCGCATCATAAAGGCAGAAAAAGGCTTCATCTAGGTAAAAAGAAAACTCATTTAATATATGGCTCTCACTCCTAACTTACTCATTTGATGCATTAGAATATTGCAAAATTTCAAGAGACTGGGGAGTGTTCCTTGATACGTGTCTCTGTGATCACTTGTTCTGTTCTTAATTTCTAAGAAAATGAGAATCAGAAACTAAATTTACTATGGTTTTTACCTTGTTCTAAATTACCTCCATGAGATGTTTAACCAGTCTTTTCAGTATTGGAAATGTTGATGAAAAAGGCAGTTCCATAGCTTGGTGGGCAGGGATCGGGTTTTTGTTGCTCGTGAGTACACATCAGATCAAGGTGATCTAAATTTTGCATACTTAGATAAGGAAAGTCAATTTTGCTGTTTATTTGACTGTCACTGCTGCAGAAGTTCTGAGCCATTGTGCAAGTGCCACCAGTATTGAATGGCACCTGACTCGCTGCTGACACATTTACTGAGCTGTAGCAGAATTACAGGCTAGAGTTGCCCTGGAGTGCTTCTGAAAATTCACTACTGCTGCAAGAGTCATTGGCAGCACTTCTGTTCTGCTCTGCTGGAGCTTGGGACTGGTCCCTCTGTACTTCAGCGTAGGGTGTCAGCAGGGATTGTGGGTGGTTGTGTTGAGGGATTGGCTGGGGTAGATAGTGTTGTGGATCCTTCAGAACATGCTCTGGGACTGTTTCCTGTGACAGTAGGTGTTGACTCATTGACCCATACAGTGAGAAATTAATTGTACACTGATTATATTTCATCTAATCTTTTCCAGTGGAGTAGAGATACAAGAAACACATGTTCATGACGTAGCTTTCTTCTGATAAATGGGATGTTTGTTGATTGGAGTTTAATCATTCTGGTTTTAGTTTAAGATTTTAAATCCTCCTACTGTGGCGTTCTTTTCAGAGTTGAAAGACTCTCTCTCTCGTATGGGATCTGATCTGAAACAGGGTTTTATTAGTTCTTTGAAGAGTGCCTGGCAGACCCTTAATGAATTTGCACGTGCTCATACGTCTTCAACTCAGCTACAAGCAGAACTGGAGAAAGTAGCTAACCAGATTAAAGAGGAAGAAGAAAAGCAGGTGGTAGAAGGTATGTGGGCACATTTCTGGTTTCATAATTTATTGTTCTCAAATTAGTAGAAACTTGAGTACCCTAGCACATGTTTGCTGCTGCTTTTCCCGACCCTATTAAGGAGGCCTATGTGTTTTTGGAGCATTGATGTTAAATATAAGATCTACTGTGTATTTTTTTTTTTCCTTTTAGGAAAGGAAACATTGACAGCTTTTATTGAAGGGCTTGAGTTTGTCTAACCTTTTAACTTTCCAGTAGAAAAGTTTTGATCTGGCAGGTTTCCAGATCAATTGTTTTCTTTCCTCTCAGGACAACTTAATACAAATAAATATTTATTTCTGGGATTTATTTCTGGGATTTATTCTCTTTAGTAATCTTCTGCTGAGTTGTGGGATGAGTTGAGAAGCATTAAAGTACGTTCTCTAACAAGGGAAAAAATGGCATTGAGGAAAATCTGCATGGGTCAGATATAAATGCTGTCCCTGGTTATAACAAAAGCAGGCTTCCTGGTCGCGAATTATCTGTCAATGCTTAATAATGCTGGCTTTGTCTATACTTACAAAGGAAAAAAAACATACCTTGTGGTTGAAGTTGAGGATAGTGATTGACTCTGTTCTAGCGGGTTGTAAATATATATATGTATATATATTTATATAAAAAATTTCAAAATATTTGTTTGTGGAGTGACTGGATCAGTCTGTGCACAAACAGTGAGGTTTATTTTTTAAATGGTTTAGCTGTTCCTTTATGTGGGCTTTCTTCAAACAAACTCTGTTTAAACTGCTATGAAAGAAATAAGCTTATAGTTCCAGTAGATTTCTGATTATGCAGTGATGTGCTAGTCAGTTAAATTTGTCCTATTGCAAGCACTTGGAAATTATAATGGGGAAAATGAGTGATATTTCTTGATTGTAATCAAGCAGGCTGTGGTTGAAAATAGTTGAAATCTTGAAATCTGTAATTGTAGCTGAAAAGATCACTGAAAGTCCAGACCCTCCAAAAGATGAGGATTTTTCAGTGAAGGTTGGAATGCTGAATGGAGGACGTCGTATTGACTACGTTCTGCAAGAAAAACCAATAGAAAGTTTCAATGAATACCTTTTCGCTTTACAGAGTCATTTGTGCTACTGGTAAGAGGAAATATGCGTGATTCTATAAATACTACTTTCCTGATGTAATTGTCTGGGTTTAAATGTCAAAAATTATGCCCTAATGCATAATTGGAGTGCATTTTGACAAAAATAGCTGTGTTTTTATACCCAAATATGTTTTCAGACTTGTTCCAGGTGTCAGTGTATGCACGTGATTTAGGAGACCTGAATTTTCTGGGTCTCTGTAGTATTTGAAACTTTTTTGAAAAGATGGCCGTCCAGTTGGACATGAGGTCCTCATCACTTAATTCTGAAATAATCTCATGTTTGGAAGAGGTGGTCTTCCCACTCAAGCATACTGCGGAGATAAATTTGTTATACTCTGGATGGTCAAGTATTATATGATTGAGACATTCAAGTATGAAAACAAACGGACTGTCCAGGAATGTTAGTGTCAAGATATCCCACCTAGATGTTACTGGATTAGCTAGTTTCATTTCAAATAGAACTATGTGTTAGCACAAAGTAAACAAGTCTATGATCCTGTTTGCAATTAAGACATTTGCATACAGGTCTGTTAACTTTAAAATTCAAAATATGTAACTTTAGCTACAATCATTTTCAAAACAAGGAGAGCTTGGTGAATATTTTTCCAACTGAAAGTGTGGTCAGGCGCTGGGACAGGCTCACCGATCCTACTGGAGTTCAAGGAGCGTTTGGACATTGCCCTCAGGCATAGGGCCTGATTTTTGGGGGATCCTGTGTGGAGCCAGGAGTTGGACTCGATGACCCTTGGGGGGTCCATTCCAGCTCAGGCTATTCTGTGATTCTATGAACTGTAGTTTTTCAAATAAAACCATTTGTGAAGGAATTGTATTAGACTACAATGCTTTACAAAACTTTATTACCTCTTCATGTTCAAGTAAAACTGCTGGATATGCAATCCACCATTGCCTTATCTGGATTTGGATTTACTTATTTTTAAGTGAATAAGTTGCAAATGGAGAAAGTTGTGATTCCTTTTATAGGAGTAGAAGTTACTGTTGACCTGTTGTGTTTGCCATTGTGCAGTGAGTTGTCTTTTTTTTTTTTATTGGTATCTTGTCTTATGCATTCTATTGCTGCCATAAAATTAAGCACACATGAACATACACAAGATGGGGAATGGTGGAACAAAGGGTATGCAAACAGTATTTGGCAACATGACAGCGCACCTTTATACATAATAAGCTTGAGTATCAGTTGCTGACCTAAACAAAATGATACTGGTGAAGGGTCTGTGTGTGTGACTTTTTTGTCTTTAAGTAAACAAAACACTAGTCTCTTTCTGAGTTGAGCAGGTGCTGTACAAGGGGTGCTCTATTTTTTAAAATAATTTTAAGGTATTTATTTCCAATATTGAATAATTTTCAGAGGTAGGCACGTTTTCAGAGGGTAAAATACGGAATTTGAAGGCGTTACCTGCAGGGGCTTATTAAGGTCAGTATCAAGGCTGCAGTGCTGCTGAGCACTGTGCTCTGGCAGAGCTCCCTGAGCAGTCGGTGACCCAGTGGTGGCAGTGCTGTCTCACAGGTGGAGTTGAAGGAATGGGAGCTTTATTCCACCAGGTGGCAGCCAATCATTTCCAGGTTTTAAAAACTGGTTCCCCATTTTCTTTTTCCCCCCCTTAATTCATGACCCAAATTTGTGATTTTTTTTATTTTGCTTTGTTTGAGGAGGGTGGTGAGGAATGCCCTTAATTAAACTGTGTATTGCAGAGGAGGGAGCTTCCATGTTGATCCCTCTGCTCACTTGTTTTCATGCTTGTTAAATAGCAGAGACCATCAAGAAATGTAGCTGCCATATCCAGATTCAACTATGGAAAATGTCTGTAGACCCTTAGCTTGCATGTTGAATTCTGTATTTGTTCTCTGTGAATGATGTTCTTCACATTTGGAGCATCGCAGTTCCGACCATCTAAATCTTTGCTGTCTCCCTATATAACTTCTTTTAAAAGCAATGAGGTGTTATTCATAGAATCACAGAATGGCTTGGGTTGGAAGGGACCCTGAAGATCATCTAGTTCTAAGGCCTCTGCCATGGGCAGGGATGCCAAAATTTATTATTTTGTCTGATATTTTTATTATTTAATAATAATGTTGTTATTATCTAACAACTCGTGCAGCTTGGAACTTTCTTAAAACTTGCCCATTAAGAAGGGAGGTAAAACAACTTGGAAGCATGGCACTTGAATTACATTAATCTTTAAATGTTTTGAGAAATTCCTTTTTTTTTTTTTTGGTGATGGTAGTAAGGAGGAGAAGATGGCTATGGATATTTACTACAGCCTTGGCTATGTCTATTTAATCTATCTTACTTACAAGAAGGTGTCAGCCAGTTAGGAGAGAAATAGTAGAATTTTGCTGATAGAAAGCTGAATTTTGACATTGGAGTGATAGATGCAGTGGAGTAAGTAAAATAGGAAAGTTTTGACAAGCTGGTGGAATATATTCAGGAGCCCATGGCAGACAAACAGCAATACGATATTTGAGACAAGTGAGTAACATCAAAGAAGTGTATAGAGAGGGGAATTTCAAGTTCCAGCATAATAAGTGTTAGGGAGGACAAGGTGGGGGAAAATACCTTAGTAAAAGGTAAACATGTAGGCTAGGGATAACAGCAGAGGTGATGTAAAAACGGATGAAGAATTGTGGTTCAATAAGGAAGTTGGTAGAGCTAAGGCCACGGTCCCAAAAGAGAGGGACAAGGGTGATAGTTAATGCAAACAGTTTGGAAAACTGGGGTGGGATGAAGTATGCTTTACAAGAGTTAGAATATGGGCCATACCAAATTAACACTTTTTTTTTTAATGCTCCATAGGGCATCTGAAGACACTGCCTTGCTGTTTCTCAAAGAGATATACAGGACTATGAATATCAATCCTGAGCAGCCGCAACATTGATGTATGGGTACATTTATTTGTAAGTTTGTTCTAATATGACTTATGTATTCATATCAAACTCACCTGCAGCTTAGATCTTTTTACTTTCCCCTTTTCCTCTGAAATGTAAACTATGAAGCAGTTAACTGCAGAGTGCATGATTTTGATTGAAAAAAACATTTCTATTTTTAAATGCAAGGGAAGTCTTAGAGTACTCCCTTCCCTTCACAAAAGGTGTTTGATACAGTTCTTGGTATGATGTGATAATTGCCAGTACAACTCTAAAACGCAGTCTGTCTTTATTCTGTTGTTTCTTCCTTAGTCTAGCTCTTCAGTGAATGTTCAAGTATAGTAAAACTTGGAGATACTGGATATGATGAAATTTCATTTACAGTGCAGTAGATTGAAGAGCACTAAGAGTGTTCTAGTGTTGTAATACGCAGTTGTAATATTGGTTGACCAACTGCTCACATGTATGCCAGGGAAAAGTCACTTCTCACCTAAGAAGCTGTTAAAATTGATATTGATAAACTAATGAACGAGACCTTTACTGGTATCCCTTTATGCTTGTATAGCTAAGAATTTCAGCAGAACAAATGAAATGTGGTAGCATGGAATTTGGTTCGCTTTGAAATAAAATTAAATGCACCGCATAATTGAGCGTCTTAAATGTGAAATATACTTGCAGGTATTTTTATTTTAAGGTGCGTGTTTCCTAGCTAAGGATCTGTGCTGTACCACTTTGCATCACTGGATGTGGTAGAGAAGACTGTATTCTCTTTTGAAAGGCAAGGGGCAAGAAATACGCACTGTGTTGCCTTTTTTGGAATTGTACAACAAGATAGTTTCTGATGTATTTCTCCATTTTTCAGAAGAACTGATAGCATCAAGGTACATAAATACCTGACATGAAGAGAAATATTTGACTTTTCAGAGGGACATTCTAGATATCTTTACTGTACCACGTTAGTAGTCTTCTGTAACAGAATGCGTCTGATGGCCAGGTGATGGCATCTTTTTTTTAAATGAAATGTTGTAGCTGATCAGGTGTTATTTTTATTTAGCGTGGCTAAATAGTAGGAAGAAGACGCTGGCAGCACATCTTTGACAATAGTGCATCAGTTATCACAATGGCTTTTGCAGGCTCTCAAGTCATAGCTGCGCAATTTTTCTTTGCTTTTGTTTCTTTATGACAGCTTAGGGTGAAATTGTATGGAACTCACTGATACAGAAATAATGTTCTATCTCAATTGGGGGGCATGGGATGTAGTAATTTATCACTACAAAACCAGAAGTGGATTTGTTGCTTAGCTTCAGCAGACACTGGGATAATTGTATTTTCGAGAACACCACAGTTGGAAGATAGTTTAGCAGGATGTCACGCAAGAAAGCACAGTCAAGGATGTCTGTGCAGCTGTAATACCATTAGGAATCACTCAGAACTTCTCTTAGCTCTTGCTTGATTGTACAGCACTTGAGGCTAGCATTCAGATCCCAGAAGTTTGAATGGGAGGGCATCTAGGGCCCCCTGGGATGCACGTAATGAAAAGCAGTATCTTGGGAAGGCTGCGCACTGCAAGACCAGGATCCTTTTTTACATAAGGAGAAACATCTCTGCATCCATTGTGTAAAATATTCTTGTGTAAGTATTCTGCAGTAGGAAAAAAGGAAAATTGCAATCAGGAAAATTACAACCTGCGCAATCAGGTGGGGTTGGCCTCCTTCATGTGAAGGATGAATTTTGTAAGCAAAAAGAGGAGGTAGGGGACCAGATCTAACGTACAGCATCTGTTGCACAGTGTGTTTGTATAGTCTTCTGTCCTGGGATGTTTTTTTCCTTGAAATCTGTTGGTAACTTACTCTTAATTAGGTCAAGTCGGTAGTGTTTTCTATCTCAGCTAAAATTACATATGAGAAGAATATGTTGCACTAGCAATTGGTGAGTAGCCACCAGTATTTATTTGCTTCTACTCACTGATAAAATAGTACTAAAGGTATTTCACCTGTTTTTGGGTTGGGGTGGGGTGGAATACAGCAGCGTTTTAAAGCTCTGATGTATAAACTAAGTACTTCTGTCTCTGAATACAGTAGGATAACTTAGAACCGTAAGTAAAGAATCTAGTAGTTTATTGAAATGTGTAGTGAATGATATCCTATGAGCAGTTGTAAGCTCTTTCTCTTTATAATTTTAATTGCCTGTTTGTGTACACAAAAAGTAGGCTTAAGGAGATTTTTATGTTTAAAAACTGATCAAAAAGGATGATGGATTTTTTTGATCTTTTTGACTCGTATTGAATTTGAGTATTTTATTTTATTAGTACTACTACAGGAATTCAAAACTTGATATCTTCACATTTCCCTTATGTACACGTTTTATTTTCTCTGCACAGCCATACCTGTTGGCCTGACAGATCTGCTGAAAAACATTTCGAAGAACGTCTAGTATTTTCATAGTCAGAGGTGACGGGATGAGCACCAGACTCTTTTCCTGCAGTCCAGAACTCGCTCGGATTCTGCCTTCCTGTGTCACTTCAAGCAAACTTCTGAAAAGATCAGCACCGTCATTCAAGAGATGGCTGGAATGACACGATTTTGATCTTATCAGTTTAATTGTACAGTTGCCAAATATAAAGTGATCGTTGAAGAGGTTCTTTGGCATGCAAATCATTACTTCTCTCCTTCCTTCTATCTCAGCTGGCTGTCAAACGTGCTTTGTCTATCAAGGCAGCATGTCCTTATTGAAAAGGACTTGTTGAGAAACAGCAATAATCTGCTTTTCTTGACACGTTTGTTGGTCCACCTTTTAATAATGAAATGTGAACTGTAGTTATAACCATCTTTAACACAGATGACACAAAGCTGTTCCTATTTACTAAAAACTAGCAACCAGAATCACTTTCTTACTATTGTAAGTGTTATGGAGATTTTATAAAGACCTTTTTAAGCCTCTGTTATGAGTTTTATTATTTTTAAAGTAGAAATGAATCTTTGATTTTGAAAACGTTAGAAGTTTGTTACAGCTAGTTCAGTGTTCACACTTCCTGAAATGAAGAACAATTTAAAATAACATTTTGGTCTAGTAATTAATGTAATTTTAGTGAAACTAGGCTGCAGCTGTGAGAACTAAAATACCTACCTTGACCTTGCAGTTTAATATCTCAAAATAGTAAATGTAAATACAGGAATCTGAAGCTTGGAGGTGCTAGATAACAATCTAGGTTGAGAGCATCAGTCCAGGCTTATTTATCACTTAATGAAGTTGAGATGAGTTGGGTAGCATGAAATCCTTTGAATTTGTGTCTCTGAATACTGAGCTTCTGTAGCTTTCTTCTAGCTTCAACTTACATGCAAATTGTGGCTTTTCATAATATTAATGACTTAACCTTACTACTGACTATTTGCTTCTGTTATTGCAGTAAATGCATTTTGAAATGCAATATTTTTTTTCGTAGTATATGTAAAATACACATTCTTGTGTATATATTTTGGTTATTATAATTAAAAATACCTTACTTCCCGTGGCTCTTTACAGCAAAGTTTCCTATTTCATCACAGAGTAGGCTGGAAAGGACCTCTGGAGAGGTTCCTTAGTCCAACTCCCCTGCTCAAAGCAGGGTCAGCTTAAATCATATGGCTTGGGGCCTTGTTCAGAGACAGTGATCCATCACTTCTCTGGGCCTTATTCTTATGTTTACTGCTATCGCTATTTTTTTCTAATATATAATTGTGATTTCCCAGGTGGAGCTTGTCTGTTGCCTGTTGTCTTTTCATTGTGCATCTCTAAGAATAGTCTGTCCCCCTTCTCTCTATCCTCACATGAGATAGTTGAGGACGAAAATGTGATTTTCCTGTTTGGCTTCTCAACCCTTTCCTTGACATCTCCTTTCACGCAATGTGCTGTGGCCCTGTGGCCATCTTGGTGTTCCCACTGGACTTGCTTTAGTTTGTCAAAGTCTGTCTTGTTCTGGAAGGCAAGTTTGTCAAAGGAAGTTTTTTTTCTTTAAGAACAACATATTTTGTGTCTTTGTAGACCTTTGAAGACGCAAGTTTTGTGAGCTTCACCATCTGCTTTATTAGATAGAATTGAAATTAATATTAATAATATATATAAATAATTATAATAATGTATATATATAAAGCAACAAACCCTCAAGCAAACAAAAACAAAACAGTGGCCTCATTTTCATCTTGGGTATCATGAGGATGGATTTTTCAGCTCTGTGTAGCACTAAATAATCTGATGAATTACATAGCTCTGAAATAAGGGTTTACGTAGCTCTGAAAGTGCCTTACTTACTTTCTTATATTGCTCCAAAGCTGATGGGCTGTGATACGGACCCCTGAGAAAGAACAGCAGCACAAAGGACCAGTAAAATTTTAATGGGTGTGTGAGAATTGTTGCAGGGGACCCTGGCTGGCGAGGAGCATGCTTTGAAAAGGGAAGGATGCACGGGGGGAAGTTGCATGTGAGTGAGGACCAGCTGGAGCAGAGAAACATTTTGGGGAACATAGCATTAGAATCGGTTCTAGTTTTAAAAATAGAAATTTGATTGCAACTACAGGAACTAGCAATTCTTGAATCTAAAAGCAGATGCCCATGTAACCTATGATAATATAAAAAAAATGGAAAACGTTTGACTCCAATTTTTTTCTTTTTTGAAAGGGTGAATTTAAATCTACTACAGATGCATCTGTTCCTTCATCAGCAGAAATCCTCTTAGTGTGCTGCAACAACTTAGTAGGCAGACCATATACAGCACATATTTTTCTAAATACAAGTAGTAGGTCTTGTGATCCATAACTGAGTAGGCACCACTAATTAAACTTTTTAGCTATGTAATCTATATACAAAAGATTTAAATTTCCTTTGCTACGCTTTAATCTGTTCTGAAGTGATCCCAGGGCTAATATATTTTTTTTTCTTCTTAAACAATTCTCATTATAACAAAGAATGCATGCAGGAACAAAAGGCTAGGGATGATTTGCCTAGAGACACAGAAGTGAAGGGCACAGGCTGCAACACTACACAGGGTGAAGAATAAATTGGGGTGAAAAAAAAATAAAAAGGAAAAGCTATTCAGTTTCCAGTGAAAGGTCCCATCTCTTTGGTCCTTCTTCCATAGGCTTGTGCAGACTGATACAGTCAAGTTCTCCAGTGAGGCCTCGTAGAAAATTAATTTTCATGGGGAAATGTTTATAAATGAATTCTAAGGTAAAAATCGGAGCCTCTCCAAGAAATCCAACAAAGAAATCCAACACAATCCCAAAGATTCCCATTTAAATGAAATCAAATCTTTCACTGAAAACAGATTCCTTTGGAAAAACCTTGTGCCTAGCTCAAGCAAAGAGCTCGCTCCTGCCCCTCAGCAGCTGTTGACTCTGCTGGCACTGAATGTTTCTTTCCTCTGGAAACCTCTCCTAGCATATCTCTTTGTAAAAGAACCACAGGCAAATAATTTCTGCTTGTGCCGCGTGACGTTTTGCATAGTGTTGAAGTTTCTCAGTAGCTGCTGCTAGTGTTGTCCTGATCCTTTTTTCCCGGTGAATGTTATATTAATATTTATAACTGTGTCTGCAGTATGACAAACGTCTTACAAATTCTGTCTAAAATGATGCTTTCATAATAATGTTCTCCTTGATTTCTCCCCATATGTTATTTTTTTTCTTGTTGTGAATAATAAAATATAGCCTTTTGTTTTTCCTTAATAACAATCAGCAGTTAGTGCCAGTGACAAGGTGTTAGTCTGGGGAGACCGGGTGTTCGAATGTAACAGGAATGAGCATTCAAGAGCAGCCCTCTGGGGTGCTGCATTTCTCAGACCAAGCGAAGTATCCTCAGACTTTATTTTTTATCATCACTTTGAATTAGGATAAGTTCCCCAAGCGCTAAATAAAAAAATAAGTGTCCTATGGATTCTTGCTTAATACTGAGAAATACTGCTTCAAATGTGTGTTCTGATTTCAGTATTCAAAAGCCTTCTTGCCATATTTACCCTTAGCTGAAACTGTGTAAGTCATTTACAGACTACTTTGATTGGATGAGAAGAGTCTGGTGGTTGTTTTGAGACTTTCGTAACAGCAACTGTTAACATAAAATATGAGCTTGGCTCTAGATTTGTACCTGATTTTCCAAACCGTAAATCAGGATTAGCTTCCTAATGGCTAATGGATCTACTCCAGTGTACGTAAGATTGCAAAGAGACCTGTTGGGGCTCTGCATTTCCATAATTTCCATAGCTTGTGATTTTTTTATTTGCCTCAGACGCCGATTACTAGTGGTCTCTTCTAATGTACCGACAAAGAAGGACTAGCACTTCCCCGTGGTGAGGGGGAGGAGGAGAGGGAAAGCAGAAGACGGCCGTGGGTACCACAGAGCTCCCGGCTGTCTCCCAGCCAGAGCAGGGAAGCAGTCTGAGGAAAAGATGGAGATCACTACTGGTCGTTGTGATCTAGCGGATCAAAACTGGGAGCCACTGGAGTATCTTCAACGCTGCCCGCAGGGTTATGACCAGCAAGTCTGGAGTTACGTGAACCTCAATATTGCTCGTGATGTGAACAGCAGCAAAACCCAAGAATCTAGACGTTCACAGAACCACCACGACCCCAGGGCCTATCCTGCAGAGCTGCTTTGCAGCCAGTCAGCCCCAGCTGGTACAGGTCCCTGCGGCTGAGCATCCCCAGGTGCTGGGCTTTGTATTTATTTTGCTTTGTTGAACTTCACAAGGCCCACGTTTGCCCCCTTCTCCGGCCTGTTGAGGTCCCTGTGCCTGGCAGCACAGCCAGTACTCCCAATCTTGTACCATATGCACTCCTTTCACAGTTTGTTCTGAACTTTGCCTGTGTGCAGAAAAGCATAACCTTCTATTTCCTTGGTTGCAAAGCCCAAAGAACAAATATTTGTCTTATCTCTGAACATTTTCAATGACCCGAGCAGAGCTGATCACCTGCACAGTCCTTGCTTGTGGCATCGCTGTTCGGTGAAGCTGCTTGGAGGGCGTGAGATCCCCGTAAAACGCACCTTGAAGTTAAAGAGCAGCCCTCCAACGTGCATGAGGAATGGTGCTTTCAGCTTGATGACTTTCAAAACCGAGGACTCTCCAAGCTTCTTTTATGTATGAAGGCTGTAAAAGAAGAAGCATCTTTCATACGTCAATAAACCAGCTTCAGATCCATACAAATTCAGGCAACCAGAAGTGAAGTGTGTCTATTTAAGGCATGGTAATGGAGAACAAAGGTCTGAGAAGAGAAAAAGCAGTTGACCTTGTACGTCTCTTTCTGCCAGAGAAACCTTCAGATAACTTTTAATGTAAGCTTGTTAAAATGGCCTCATAAAAGCAACCAAAGCAATAATTATGCTCCAGACTGCTCCGAGTGCGTGAGTAGGGAAAGGGTTGATTCAGAAACTGCTCATGAGCTTATCCAGAAGGAGCTGGCTTGACCATAGGCAGAAGTCACATTTTCCTAAGCCAAGGCTTGTTCTGGGTACTGGAAAGCGTTTAGTTATTCATCTGTTTGTAGCTCCTGGGCTTTGTGATTTTCTCTGCCCACGTTTGGGTACGATTGTTCTTTCCCCAGTTTTTCCATCTGTACAAAGGACGAAGAAAATGCAGCGATGAATTTCTGAGTAATAAGCCCGAGCCCCAGCAGCCTCCGGGGGGGCTCTCTCAGGCGAAGTGGGATGGAAGCTGTGGAAGGGAATTGAGGGAGAAGCAGCTCGCTCATTTCTGCCAGCACAACGTAGGCAGCCTCGGGGAAAGGGGAGCGCAGCCATTTCGTGACAACCACTTTCTCTCTTTTTCCCCTCTCAGCTTCTCTGCGAAAGCTGAATGTGGAGAAAATAACGATGGTGCTGCCGAGTGAAAAACTAGAGTTGCAGCCATAGAGTAGAAGCAAATAACCAAAACAGATCCTTCATGGAGGTGGCACTATTTCTGCAGAATGTTTTGGCTAAGTGATTTGTTAAGAGACCATTTTTTCAGTATTGGGCCCTGTCAATAAACAAGATTAGATTTGTTTTTCAGACCGTCCTTTATACAAATTTATGTGGTTTGAGGCACTGGAAGATCCTTTGCTAATGGGATCGTGGCACAAGTTTCACTATTGATTGAAATGTAATGACATCTCCTGCTGAATGGTTTGTGAAATTCTCTAAAGAGATAACCCACTTAGAAAACAAACAGCGATGCCTGACAAAACTAAAAACCAGAACTCTTAACAGAAACTAGTAACTGAACTGAGACAGTATGAACTAACAGATATAAATGCATATATACATATATGTATCTGCATTACATGCATTACATACACATGTGTGTGCATGTGTGACCTCTGTATATTAATAATAAATGAGAAAAATAATTTAGAGAAATAGAACAAGTTCCAAGCTGCAACCTTAAAACCTCCTTAGCCCAGGTCCACAAGTTTGATGCTGAGAATGAAAGTTAGAACAGCACTAGTTCCTGCAGACATCAGGCAGTCACAGACTGCTTTTTCTTTCTTATTGTCTTCCTAATAAATATATCAAGGTGTGGAAAAAGATTAAATTACTTTGAACCACGTATTTAATGAGCTTTGGTATGTTGGAAGATTAGACGCTCAAAAGACCTAGTCCCCAGGTACGGTGGGACTTCATGGTGCCTAGATGATAAGCACAGATGTGCAGGTAAACCACTCATGAAAAATACATGAATCTAACATCTACAGTAAAATTCTAAGACGTATTTTATCTACATCATTACAGCTGACCTAATTACCTATATATATATATATATAATTTTTGTTCTTGTTGTTGTTATTAAACTCTTCCAGGATAGTGTCTCATTGCTTCCCTTCTCACTTCATCTGACGGAGGAGGATTGGAAAGGAAGCACTGAACCTGCCGCTCTTACACAGCCTGAGCTACCCAGCTGGAAATAAAAGAGCTTTTTCATCTGGTTCAGCTCCTAGAACCAAGCAACTTCACAGCCACAACGGAGGAAGCAGCATGGGGATGGGATGCAGACACCAGCAGCACTACCAAAGACACTGCTTGCCAAGCTGCTGCCTGGCACCAACTGAAAGCCCTGGATCTGGGAAACGTCAAATTCAGCCACAGCTACGCCAGTGTAAACCTCGGCTTGGGAATGATACCAGATTTCTCTTGTCTAGGCATCACTGTGCTTGCAGAGAAGCTGCCTCTTTCCAGCCTGTATACATTTGTCCACACTTTGAAAAATATCAATTCTGTCCTCCTTTTATTTATCAAAATGTATCAAAACATGCAATATCTGTCAGAGTACATCCAACATCAGAAAAGGAGCTGCATTGTCAGCCTGGGAACAACACATACAGGTACTAGTAATCATCCCTGAACGTTTTGCCTGTGAAACATTTTTGCCTTCCAGCACCACCCTGCCCAGCACCACCGACAGGCGGTGAGGAGGGAACCAGCACTTCTCCCTCCACATCTGCCTCTGCAGTACCACAGGCTCTTTGTCCTCGAGCCGGATCCAATAATCACCCCTAGTGCGTTCCTACCTCTTCTATCCCAAACGTAATTTAAATGCTCCGGGTACCTCTACTCCCAGGCTGGACAAGTTGTGGTTTTGTCCAGGGTATTTAAACTTTGCTGCTGAAATGTCCGTCTGATGGTGCTGCAGGTGCTGTTACAGCTGTTTCCCAGGTGTTTATTCTCACTGCTCTCTGCTGTGCTCGGCACAGTTGACTTGCGCAGTAATTGTGAGAGGGACACACACACCTGATGGATGATGTGATGCGGGGCTTGTGGCTACTCCCTCCTTCCAAAGAAAACCTCTGGCTGAGCCTGCACCGTCCTGGGCTGCTTGCAAGGAGGGGGAGACAGCACATGAAATGACTGATTGCCTGTTTCCATCTCAGTAAGCAGGGATATGTTATTCCTGACTGAAAATATGGCTTTCTGGAGCAACCATTACCTCATGTAGGGAAAAGGAACTGCTCCAGTTAACAGATCTGTCCCCCCTCCCCATAGGTGCTCCTGTGCCTCTTCTCCTGAGAACCCAGCTCAGGGACACAAGGGCTTTCAGAGCCATGCGTGATTATTTCAGTTTTGCAACAGCACTTTTTTTCTTTTTTAAATTTGTTCCTATTCAATTCAAATTTAAACAATTGAAAAACAGTTGTAAGTAAGAGTTGAAGTCAGTGAATAGCTATGGACAAAACCAGAGGACATCCTACCAAAAGCAAACTCTTACTCCTCTTTTGATGAAGGGGCAACAGGGCAGATCTGATGCAAGAGTTTAAAAACAAAACAAAACAAAACAAAAACAACTGATGCAAGAGTTTTTGTAAAAAAATCAAACCAAAGAAAACAACCAACGCTTCCAACACAGTATCTGACAACATCTAGTCAAGTATTTGACCAGTATCTGTGCTGAATGGACTACTTATCAAATATCATTTCCATTGTTTAATCAGGTTTACTTGTTATAATGTGTAAAGGGTTCTTGTACACTGAAATATCTGGGAGGTTTGAGGTAGACAGTATCCCATTGTATATCTGTTATATATTCCAGCATATATCCTTAGCAAAACAACAGGTACCATTAGCACACCACTAAAATCCTTCAGACTGCATGCGTGTGCTGAACACACATTGTGCCTAATTTGCTGATAAATCTATCTTGTTAGGAACTGTTTTTTTTCTATATGTGCATTGACCTTTCCTTGGTTTTCAGCAGGAGGTTTATAGTTAAAGTACGAGATAATTAATGGCAGAGCTAATCATATCAGATGTTGTACTGGAAGCACTGAGGATAAAGCAATTACAGCTCAGCTAAGTACAAGTTAAAATAACCTGTAGGCTAACAACACTGCAGGAATTGTGCTTGGCCAACACCGAAGCTCCAAAAGTAGGTAGTAAGGACAAATATGTTTCACAACAGGCATAAATTCAATGAGCCTATATATATATATGTATATTTAATGAACCTATATTCAGTTCAATGACTCTATATATACATATGAAAAATGAATTATATCTTATATATACGATATACCAACAGTATTATATCAGCCAGAGCCCCAAGGAGAACCTTGAAAGAAGAAGCTTTTGCCTGCCAGGACGTCAGAATCATGAGGTTCACCAAATTCATTTAAAATTGAAGCTGACTGGATAAATACATAAATAAATGAATGAATAAAAGGAAAAAAAATCGTACAACTTAAACCTCTGAAAACTGTTAAGAAAATCAATATGTAGAATAGATTTGGGGGTAAAATTTCCAAACCCTTTACAGAAATCCAGTCCCTGCATGAAGCAGGACCATTCTCCTGTGGTTGAGAAGCTCTTGGATGGATGAATGTTGATGGATGGACCTTTGGGCCTCACTTTGAGGACACCTATAGTGGAAGAGCTGGGGTGCCAGCTGACAGCACCATGTTGTCCCCATACCCACAGCACCCTGGAAGGTGACAACAGCTTCAGAAGGGTTCCCCTGTGATGATCCCACCCCCACAGATATTTCTGCTATCACTAAATGCAGTATCTCCTCAGGCTGCCAAAAGCAAAAGTCTGAGATTATATGCTTTGCTCCCTGCACTCTTTCTGCCAAGAGGGCCCAACAATTCCTTATGCTCTGGGCTTCTTATGCTCTTAACCTGCCAATGCAAAATTCAAAAAGCCTGTCCTGCCTGGAGCAGAACTGCAGCATCTTGTCTGAATTCATTTCTTCTTGGTTGCAGAGTCAGGCATTTTGACTGCAAGATGGACTCAGCACTGCCCACACACAGTGTGCCTGCAGAGAAATTAAATAATATCTTCTTTTTATTGCTATTCATTCCTGGTGTCTGCATATATAGCACAGACTCTCCAGTGCATTCTTGCAGCACTTTGCTAATTGAAGCAATGTTTTGCAACGTTTTGTTTACTCTGCCCACATTTATCTCATTTATTATAACAGAAATTTCCCTGGGAGAGAGGCCTATGCAGCAGAATGTCTACTGTAAGTGATCAAGGATCTGGATGGAAAAAACAGGAGTCCAGAACTGAGAGCTGGTGGCAATAAAATATACCATACTAAATTCAAATCCTGGGGCAGCAACATGCAAGTCATTAATCATATGAGGAAGGATTTCCTGTCAGCAAACAGTGAGGGAAAAAGCTTCACTGTCTGGCTTAAACTAGATTTGATCATTACAAATCCACAATTTACAGACCAAATTAGGCCTTTGAATTGAAAACATTATTTATAACTTAACATATGGATGTGGAAACAGAAAAAACACCAGAAGCAGAGACAGATGGCTTGCCATCTTTGAGAGCAGTTCCCTTAGGAATATAGCAGGTTTCAAATGCAATGAATATATACCATTTGCCGAGATTTGTTAGGGAGCTCCCCAACACCTTGCCTCCAGAGCTATGCAGACAAGGTAGATGTGTTCGAGGTCTGTGTGAAGAGCACAGCTCTCTGGATTGATGTATTCTGAGGCACCTAAGGGAGTGATTGAAAAAAACCATTGGAATACAGAGGGGAAAAAATGTCTGGTCTAAATGTCTTTTAAACCATATCAGTCATTCATGCAGCTTTTAGGGCAAACAAGAACAGTACAGTCTCCTTCATCCCTCATGCAACATTTGATGGTACACAACCACATTTGGCTCAAAAATATGCTATTTTGACAAGGGCTTTCTAGTGGAAAAGAGTGTTCCCATCCAACTTTCCTCATTACCTGGTTATAAACTCCAGGTGCCAGCAGCAACCTGGAACACAAAGATAATAAATTTCTCATTTCTTAACCTTGTGTGCACTTTCAAACAATGAAATCCAGACTCAGTCTTTGAATTTTCCATGCTGAGTCTCAAAAGAAGCTCCTTCAGAAGGAAAAGAGTAGAGGAATTTCTTAAAATTCTCCTCAGTAAGAGAATTTCAATGCAGATTATGTAGGCCTTCACCTCCAGCACAGCAAGGAGTTAAAGACTTGAGGCTAAGCTTTCTGCGAACTCCAGCTGTAACAGTGGAGCTCGAACAATGCCTGCCAGCAACAAAAGCAAACCTTGTGTTTTTCTTGGCAAGGCCCTCACTTGCATTTTACCCAAAGCTGTAACATGCTAATATTAACCCTGAATCCATTACCTCTAAGCAATGAGTTTCCAGATTCAATTAGTGTGTCATTATTAATGTACGCAAGAGACTGATTCTAAATAGCATTCTTAATAAAAGATAATGACAATGCTTTTCTCTCAAGCAGGGATTGTGTTCAGGAGATACCCTTCCCTTCAGAAAAAGAGACCTTGATGCTACGGGTGCTGTGAGTACCTCCATGGTGCCAAATGCAAAAATATGAATTAGCTTAAACATAGGTCAGCTGTGCATTGAGCTATGCCCTCAAGGACAGACTGGGCACTGTCTTTCACTCTATATTGTTGGCAGAAAAGCAGTACTTGCTGTCTACTTAGTAGTGGAGGAGATGGGTGCGCAATGGGCACCAACATAATATGAAGGTGGCGTGGGTAGGCCTGTGTGGAAGTGACTTGTGTAACCAGCATTATTTGGGGTGCTTGTTGCTCTGTTTGATCTGTACTGTTGGCTTCTGACAGTTTCATATCACTCACAAAACGTGTATAACCAGCGTTTTTTGGTGGCCATTTCCCTCACTCCGTGGAGCTGTGGGCAGGCTCTGGAGCTGGTCACAGCCTGCTATAGCTCGCAGGCAGGCGCACACCTCATGCGGCCTGCTGGCTCACAGTGCTGTGGGCTGGAGTTGTGGGAGAACACAGCACAGAGAGAAATAAAATGGCTTTAAAGAATCTCTTTTCCTTCATGACCTCGAGCTGTTCCTTAGCCCTGCAGAACCCCATCCTTAGGAGCCCGTTTAAGTTACAGTGGCCTCCTGCGGCCTGGTGGCTGCATGGTTCCAGCCCCACCTGCTGCCTCCACAGCCCTGCCCGCATGTCTCCAGCCTCCACCGGGCTAGTGGAAGGCATCCAGGCCTGCAAGAGGGTGGTTTGATGGCTCTGGTGCTCCCCTCCACAAGGGTTGAGCAGGTTTTAGGGCTTCTGATGACCCTGTAATATAATGCACTGGGATACTGACCATAAATACGCAGCACAGAATCTGGCTTAATTCTGTCTTCCCACAACACGGACAAGGCCTTTGAGGAGTTCATCCTGCTTTTGCAGGGCTTCAGATCTGATCTGCCATGCTCTGTAGAGCAAGTTCTGTCGAAAACTTCCTGCCCCTCCTTCCACGTCCATCCACTCTTGGAACAGAAGTTTTGGATGTCCAAAAGTTCTGCCTGAATGTGAGAATAACTGTGCGAGACCAGTCCCTCCTTGTAGGACCCAAGACATAACGATGAACTGCTGTGTTTATTAACATTAAATAATCTAAAAAAAGAAATAAAGGAGGTGAAATAAAATAATAATGCCTGTAACAAATGCCCTTGTTTTAAGCAGAAAGCTGAAGAATGAAAGAAAATTTCCCAGTGGGGCTATGCGGCTCTCATCATACCCATTTTCACTGGCAGAAGATTTTTTTTTTTTCCCTCGTGTGTGTGTGTGTGTGTGTTCCTGTCGAGGAGCACAGAAATAAGAGAAGCAAAGACAAGAGCCATGCAGAAATTCAATCCATACATCCTTCTTGTCATCCCTTTGCAATCAAGCTCTGTCATACTTCTTGAGGAGATGTGAGGGCCATTTAATCCCTTGGAAGGGAAAGGCGATGAGCCAGAAAATGAATGAATTATCAGCAAGTGCAGGCAATCCATGGGAGAACATTGCACGCAGTGTTGACCTTGTAGTAAAATCATTTGTGTGTGAGACATGAAACCAAAAACTGACACTTTTTTCTGTTTTATTTCTAACTCTATAAAAAAGGAACTATAAGAAGAAAGTCAAATAGCCTACTTGAAAACAACTCACTACTGTCCCTCCTCGGAGCACAAAGAATAACATTGCCCATAATTTATTCATATTTTCTGCCACTGCAATGTTCACAGAGTTGGATCTTAAAGCTCTTTCCCTTGAGCCAGGTTGCAGCCTCTAGAGGGGAGGCGACTACTGTCCTCCTGCACTTGGAATCACAGAATCACAGAATATCCCAAGCTGGAAAAGACCAACTCCTGGCTCCAAACAGGACCACCTAAAATCAAACCGTATTTCTTGAACTCTGGCAGCCTTGGTGCTGTGACCATTTCCTTAGTGAGCCTATTCCAGCGCCCACCACTGACAGCTTGGTTTGGTGATTACTTGAGGGAAGTGGAAGATGAGAAAAAAGGACATGATAAGGTTGTCATAGACCATTTGCAGGTATCCCATGGGTATCCTGCTGTTCAGAGGCCTACTAGGAGTTTACACAGACTTGGGCTTGGACTTAGGTTGAATTTCCATTTCCATTCACAGGCTTGTGCTGGATGCTAGAATATTATGCTTGCAAGGGCTGTGTAAGTTATTCTGTCTGCCACTAAAGCCTAATTTCAAAGGTTTTCCCTCTTCAGCACTTCAGTTGCCTCTATTAATGTTGTCAGATAATTTATTTTATTTTATATTTTCTTTTTGAGGGGAAGGTAGAACACATTTTTACAGGCTCAAATATTGATTAAAGTCTTTTACTGTTTTTTTTTTTTTTTTTCATTTTGTTGAAATGAAATGAATTAAACATTTGCCTACAAACCTCCCTCAGCATATCACGTTATAAAACCCCGTTAAAACATGACATCCCAGAAAATGAAGTGACTACAGACACTTTTATTGCCCAAGACATCTATTGTATGCATGGTAAATTACTGAAAAATAAATTTAAATGAGATTTAAAAAATTCTCTCAGATTTAATAACATGTAGTATTTTCAGCAGCACAGGTAGGATTTTGTTTTAATGAGATTTTTGTCTTGTCAATTTAAAAAATAAATAAATCCATAAATATAGGCAGGACAGCTGCCACAAAATAAGATGCCAAGAAAAACAAAACTCTGTTTGAAATGAGAGCCGTTTTCCTTTTTCTTCATTTCTACACTTATCAGCATTTAATTCCTAGAGCTATACTGGTCGTGATTACGATTTACATCTAATCATAAAATCATTCTCTTTGGTAACTCTGTCTTTTGGCATGTTGTGTAACTAACATTATTCATGGAAATCCTAGCTCAGTTATGTGCCCATCAATCACCACTTTTGTGTGTGTGTGTGTGTGTATTTTTCTTCTCTTCTCTTTCTTTTTTTTTTTTTTTGTCAGAAATCTAATATTGCATGACAGCTCCATTTATATCTGATGCAGAACATGAAATTGTGACTTTTCTATTATCTCATAAGACTTAAGATGTAGTAGTTACAATGTATTCTTGTAGAAAGTATAAAATTAAATCTAAAACATTTATATGAAATAAATGCAATTAGTCTAATTAAGATAGCAAGCTCAATGTGCACTATAATTGAACTTCATTCAAAATACCTCATTAAAACATAACTAAAGAATTAGAATAAAATCCTCAAATCATCTTGAAAAAATTGTTACCCAAATACATTTACACTGATGAGTAACGTACAGCTTCTATTACTAGTCAGCACAGCATCATTTTTTCTCTCCAGCACAGCTGAATCCTAAAACTATAAACTCATCTATACAAAGTGATTGTGACAGAACTGACAATCTAAACTGTTTAAATCCAATCTATGTATACAAGAAAGAATTAAGTAATTTTACACTGCCATCAGGTTCCTTTATAAATGGAGCCCTGAAAAGAAATTTAGCCAAAATGTATTTTTTTCAGTTATTCTGGTTAAGAAGGAGCAAGAATTGCACTTTCAGACAAGAACTTGGTGCATCAGGGACAGCATTTAGGCTCAGATGGAGCACATCACCTCCTGCCTGGACAATCCTATGAGAGTGCTACTCTTCAGCTTGGCCACAGATGTGCCCTGTTGGGCCACGGAGCTCCTTGATCCAGTCACGGATCCCACTCATGGGCTTGCTCTGTAGCTTGGCTCCTGCCCTGCCTTGTCATGATGGACCTTCCTGGCAAGCACTGGACATGATCCTGACCTGATCCCTGCTGGACCTGGGGCGTGCCTTATCACCATGGTACTGCCTGGTAGGACCTCTAGGTTGGACCATCGCTGGGTCTGCCTTGCTTGGGTTCTGTGGATAGGCCCGGGGATCCCCCCGGCTCCCTGTCCTTTAGGGAACAGCCAGCCCTCACCATGCACTGACAGTACCCTGGTCTGGCACTACATTCACAGGCCTGCTTTGCTCCTGATGGATTTGTAGAAGGCTTTGGATACGTCATGGAATCACAGAATCATAGAATGGCTCGGGATGGAAGAGACCTTAAAGATCATCTAGTTCCTACCCTGTGAAATGAATCTACATCTTAAAACTGAAGGGGAGATGAGAATGCTGTCACCTGCTAAAAAATATTTGGCCTGTTGGAGTCAAAGCCAGACTGAAGTAAGAGGTATAGTGTTAATGAGTTAGTTTTGAACACTGGAATGATATTTTAAGTATTGGTGGAGATTTTCCTCGGAGGGCAACCTAAAAGTCAAGGTCAGGTGTCATTTCTGAAGAAAAGGCTTAGTTAAAACCAGAGGAGTCATACAGCCTACACCAAAGTGATGATAATCCTTCTGGCTTTACAGTCCATGGCTCTATGAATCCCAAGGATAATCTGAGCTCAAATATCCATCATGCACTTCCATCAATCGCCATATGCCAGGCTGCTTTCACTGGTCATAAGAATCTCATTTATTCCACTAACAGTCACCCTGATTTCAGTGGTCTCTTTGTAGTAAAATGGATCAATCCACAGAGGGAGTGCTTTGCCTGGCGGCTGCCCAGATGGCAACTACAATCTGTCCCAGAAATGCCTCTTTGGTTCTCCAAAGTCAGCTGTGTTTCATCCTCTTCCTTGCAAGAAAACACACACACACAAACTCCCTACTCCAGTGCATAATCCCTACTCCAGTGCATAATCCATGTTTGGTTTGGGCATTGTAATATTTTCTGCTTCCAACACGTTAGTACTCAAGGTCTTAAGTTTTTTACAGAATGTCCAGATTGTCCATGCTCTGTTTTTAGTCTGCAGAATAATTTTTGTTGTTGGTGGTGGTCTTTTTGGCCTATATGTCTGTTACATGGTTGACTGCAAGGTTGTACACTGGCTCGATAACTGTATGCCAATTGTTCCTTTAGCCTACCATAGCCTATACCTGGGGAAGTCAGTGGCAAGATTGTCAATGAGATTAGTGTGAATAAAATGCAAGATTTCCTCATTCAGGAATGATTTCAGGCAGCTCAGTTATCCCACTGCAAGTATTCTGAGGTGTTAAGATTTTAGGTTAAATTTTCAGTATTAAGAAGGCATTCTTTAGTCCCAGAACATGAAAAAACATGAAGCTGCCCCAAAACTCAGACAATATGATATAAGAAAAGATTAAGATGAAATGGTTATAGCAAAATATCCTGGATAATTATGCTGATGTACATTTGTGTCATTAAAATTTGGGGGGGGGAGGTATTTGAGGAGCTAGTGAGTTGCTATAATGAATGTTTGTCACACTCACAGCAATGCACATGCCACCCACGATGGCTCATTTTAGTTTACTCTCCGAAATTCTCTCTAAACTCATCATATACTACGTGTTCTGCTGCTGACATTTAAACCAGAGCGGCATACTAATGAATCCAGGAATGGGGAGAAGTTTTCAGTAGTGGATTTGCAGCTGCAGTGGACTTTGCAAGAGAAGCAAGACTGAATTAATAGCCTGCTGCTTTGCCACTCTGGATTCATAGGTGACTTTGGCAATTTGCATAGTGGCATCAAGAGTCCGGGATTCAGCTTGAAAATTACAGAGTAATGGCTCACTCCCAAAATAATTTTGTTTTGTTTTCTTCTACTGCTCACTTCACTGCAATTGCATGGATTATTCATAGAATCATAAAATATCCCGAGTTGGAAGGGAATCACAAGGATCACTGAGTCCAACTCCTGGGTCCCCAAAGAACCACCCAAAAATCAGACCCTGTTTCTGAGAGAGTTGTACAAACATTTCTTGAACTCTAGCAGGCTCGGTGCCGTGACCACTGCTCTGGGGAGCCTGTTCCAGTGCCCGACCACCCTCTTGGTGAAAAACCTTTTCCTGATATCCAGCCTGAACTGCCCCATTGCCGCTTCAAGATATTTTCTCAGGTCCTAATTATACAAATAACCCAGTTAAAACCGGTAGGGATGGCTTCTCATCTGGAATCGGTCTTTAGCTTATGGCTCTGAAGTCAATACAGCAACATGACTACGTGACAGCTTCTTAGTCCTCAGTTAGCTCCATCTTCAGGTCACTGTGATTTATTTATAGGCAATTTGTGTGCAGGTCCATAAGCTGTTCCCCATGTATGTGCCAATCTGGTTCTGTATTTTCTTCTTACATTATCACAAAGGCAGAATTTGTTATTTGCAGTACCTACCAAAAGCAGATACAGCACATGAAGTGTTTGCTCATTTACAAAGACTACGTTTAAGAACAAAAGGAAAATAAAGGCAAAAGTCTGTCTCATGATTCTTCTGCAGTCAGTTTGCTCTTCAGCTCTGTCAGTAAGTGATACCACTTGATACAAGTGTCAAATGGCAAAACGCTTTCCCTTTACTGTTTATCCTAAGCAGTCATTCATTCAGAGTGAAAAATCTGTCCTAGAAGGCTAGTTACGTTTGCATTTTTGGGTCTAGGGCTCAAGTTGTGATGGAGTATTTCCAAGGGACCCAGTGTCTTGTATTAACATCACTAAAATTCCTTGCAGGCTGATTTTAGTATTGATGTGCTAAATACTTATGGGCTTATTATATGTCTTTGGTCTCAGTCTGGTGTAACTCAGTGGGAATCGCTGCATTCCTCTTGAATTACACTGGAATGAATGAAAGGAGTCACGCTCTCTCTTTTTGTTCGAAATAGATAACAAATAAATACAATTTTAGCAAACCTTCAGCTATGTATTCTACCCTCTGAATGTATTTCTTCAGGAAAAGAAGATTGATGGATAGTTACCGTAAGGCTTTGTTTAAACTAAGAACTATGCCATGTACAGAGATCAGAGACCCATCAGTTGCTATTTTTTTAAAAAAATTATTTGAACATTGTTTTCCTTCTACTAGCTAATGATAACAGATAGGCTGCCACTAGCAATCTTACCACCTATTGAGCTTCATTTCTCATACTCTTGCCACCGACAGCACGAACAGATCTAAACTACAGCAAGCAATTGAAGAAAGAAAAAAGGAAACAAGAAAGCCTGCGTCCAGCCCTGCTGTGACCAAAACAAGGACAGACACTGCTCAGGAACACCGGGGAGCCCTCTGCCTAATTTAACCATGGACCAGGCATACTCAGGCAAGAAGTGACCTGGGAACACAACAGCAAATCTGAATGTTTCTAAGAAGAATAGAGGGCATATGCTTCAATGTTCAGCTGCTTCTGACATCTCTTCATTTTAAACATCATTATTTGAAAGTTAGGTATTATAAAATCAGAAAGTACACTTCACTAAAACATCAGCTTTTACTAGGCACTGAACTTGGCTTAGCATGGTACCTGTAATAGGCTCTATCCTGAGACTGGAAATGCCCATCTGCCCTTGGATATTTAGCTATTAAAAGGAGTAATTATGAATACCAGAAGGCAGCTAATACAATTGTTTTATCTTTAAAAGCAAAGCACATAGCCGTTCATATAAATTCCTGGTCATTGCTTTAATAGGAAAATGATTAAAAGCCAAGGATATAAATATGTATAAATCTCTCTCCTGCATTGATATATAAAATATGTCTCTTAAGTGGTGCAGTCTACATAGCTTACAGAAAAAGGACAAAAATCAATATAAGGAGCAAACAAACATTGATATACACTATAGCAAAAGTGTTTAGATGTCCAAGTCCTAAATGCTGACTTTAATGAATTTATCTTGAAAAAGTATTTTCTGCTGTTTACCTTCTACATTTTTTTTAGAAAAAAAAAAAACACCTATTTTTTGTAGTTATATAAATGCATAGTTCCAAAGCAAATCACAGTTATATTTCCAAGCAATTAAGATTTATTATTTTTTTTTCCAGGGAAATCAGTCAAAAGTCCAACTTCTATTGCTATTCAAATCACACATAAAGAACTACCTATAGGAGCTTTAGTGTTGCTTGCTGTCACTGCTATGGTATGATGCATTTTCTCTACCAAGACAATTGACCAAAACTAAAAACAAAATGCTTTTATACAATCATAGAATCATTTAGGTTTGAAAAGACCTCTAAGATCATCAAGTCCAACCATGAATCTGTAAATACATCATTAAGTCCAAACTAGATACATTTAATAATAATAAAATGAATAAAATGCAATTACATTCCCATTGTTAAAGCTGAAAACAATTACAAAAACAAAGGCCATGTATTTCTTTGCAATTTGGAAATAATGACATTTACAATTCCTAATTTGACTCTTAAATCTCCCAGTGAGATATCACGATGGTATTCCCCACAGACTTTGGTCTTTCATCCTATTAATTTACCTTTGTCTATCACGGTGCTTATACTGCCAGCTTAGGGCTCAGGTGGCCCTTAGCTCAGGAGAAGGAATCTCCAGAGGGCTGTGGAGGAGTAGGGGAATAAGAGTAATTCCCACAACTGAAAGAAGTACCCCCCCACATCTCTGAACATACCGCTTTGTCTTCCCTCAAATCTGCCCATGGGAACATCTTTTGCAGAGCTGCTCTTTCCGTGCTTTCATTAATATTGACTTGGGACATCATGGCCACAACTGCGAGGGACATGTGTGCATTGTGCACCTCACTTCAAGAGGTAAGCATACACAAATTATGCAATTTGCAGACATAAATGAATCATAGGATAAAAAACTAACAATGGTAAGGAGAACGGTTGTCTTCAGCATTTGCTGTGAGATTTTTGATTCTTGGTCTTTGAATCTTTTCAGTGTCAGGCCACATTTAGTTCCCACTAGTATGGAGAAAAGTCATTTGGGACCGAGGAGAACTTCATTAAGGTCCGTAGGATGCTGACAGATAAAGGGAGGTTGTTATTAGGTACTACTTAATTTAGAATAAAAAAATTCAGCCAAGGGAACACAAATAGTGATTAAACTTAATCAGAACTTCCCTGCTAAATTATTAGATAATACAAGGATTAAACCTGCAGGATCATTAGTAGAGCTCACCAATATATATATAGCTAATAGGAGAATCAAAGTGCAACTGCTCATTCTGAAGAAAGGTATTGAACCAGTTGTTTCTTCTGAGATTTCTTGAGTTACACGGATGAGGCATAGAAGACATTAAAGGTCCTTCCTGCTGATGTAAGTGAAGATAGATTAAGCACATCCCCTGATGCGAAGTAGGGCATGGGCTAAATGGCCTCTTGAGTCCTCTTATTGACTTTTTTTTTGTTTTGTATGATTTAGAATTGTTTTATGATTTTCTGAAATTCTGTGAGTGTATTGGTAGGAATCTTTATCTCACAGATTCAGAGTCACAGCTTGAGACAAAGAGCAGGATTCTGGTCTGCTGCCAGCAGATTTACTCCTAAAGCAATACCAGCACTGGGATGGCACAAGAACCTGAAAAGAACAAAAGCATTTGAAGAGGCAAAGTTACAGATTCACAGCCTTTTGAATGTTTAATGACTCCACTTCAGTATACGCCCATTTATGTTTATTGATACCACATGTATCACTAGTAATAGAAACAGGGTGGCCCTGAACGAATAACTAACAGTAGAGTTATACAGTTCCACCAAACTCTTTTTGTAACAGAAGACACCACCCTTCCATGCCTGCACTGTTTTTTATTGCATTCTTCTATCATGGGACACATCACTATCATCTCACTTTTTCCTGGCCACTGGACTAACGGAACAAGAAAAGAGAAACTTGCGTACTGGTGACAGAAGAGTGGAAAACCCTGCAGGTTTCAGCCTTCTTCAGTCATTGGCCTTTCATGGTTGATGATGGCACAGAATTAGGTGCAGCCTCTGTAAAGTCTTCGTGATTACAATTTCTTCTGTTACCATGGTAGTTTTTTCACGATGTCCCATCCTCCTCCCTCTTAGTGGGAGACTGTGAATGATTTTATGGCGTAAGGCTCCCTTTACAGCAATAAGAGCTTTAAACTGCCTGGTTGGGTAAGATAGAAAAATGGTAGCGCCAATTCTTGGTTTTGTGTAACAGCAATTTCTTTGAATTCAAATAGTTTCTAAAAGCTGATTTTATCTTCTTCAGCATCCTTAGAGCTGTAAAGGTCACTACTACTATCAAAAGCATTTTCTTTGACTCACTTTATCTTCCACGGAGCTAGTGTTGGCCTCTTCTGCTGGGTTAGAAATTCCACACTAGAAGTTGCTTGGTATTTACTGGATGGATAAACTTAAAATATTAAAGCTTATTCCTCTGTCTAACTTTGAAAAGGCCCTTCCATATTCTTATGATATTTTTCTTCATAAATAACCAGGAGTGAGTATTTCTAGCTCTCCAGAAATTATTTGACACTTACTGTCAAACTCCACTAACTCTGTGTCAGGTTCTTACTTAGAAGCCATTCAGTTCTATCAAACCAGCTTCAAATTCACTTTTGTGACCTTCTGAACATGAAAGGCAGTCAGACATTTCTCTCAGCTACTCAAGACTTCAAGGTTTTAATTGCTTTCGTGCCGTGCCTGTTGCTAAACTCAGCTGGCATTGGCTCCATTATGATTGTTCTTAAGACTTTTGGGTTCATAGAAATGTGTAAGTAAGAAATCTTTTTGATAGAAAAGGAATAAAAAAAGCACAGTTTAAAGTTTTAAAACACAGGGCTTTCAAGGGACCATTTTTACCCTGTCATAGTCAATGACAACACATCTTGCGGGTCTGATGAATGCCAGACCAGGTTGTTGGCTCCTAGGCACTTTCTAAGCTAGCTAGCCATAGTAAGCAAAAGCTAATGAGCTATAAATAAAATTATATTGTTTAACATTTATTACTTGGCAGACGTACTTTCAAGATAAGTACGGTTCTGTTCTGAAAAGTCACCCTAAGACTGGCAATGTGAAATGGTGTATTTATTTATCACTTTACTCTCTTCACAGATGAATCTGCTCAGTTCATAAACAAAAAATAATGTCTTGTGCCTTACTGCTTTGGACTCAAATGGCATGCTTGCAATGAAAGTTAAGCCATGTTCTTCACCGGTTATGATTCATCACCACTGAACATGATCAAGCCCAGATAGATCATAGTTGAGGTCAAAACCACAAATGAAAGGTACCTGTTGTAACCCTGATTTAAAGGTATAGCAGTGGTTTGGAATGCAGAAACTAAGCTGGGGGGGAGAGGAGAAGTCCTTTTAATTCTGACATTGCGTGCATTTCACATTTAACCTGGTTACCCAGCTGACATCTCCTAATCACACACGCTGGCTGCAGAACACAAATGCTGCCAAAGCAGCCATGCAGCATGGCTCACTGTACCTCACCTGCTGGTCTCCTAACGAAGCCCGAGAGCTTCTGGCCATGATCCTGAAGCTGCTGCATGCACAGACAGCCTCACAGCCTGACTCTGTGAGCTCGTGACCTGAAACAGCATGCTAAAGTGTGGGTAACAGGTCACAAAACGTAACCAGACACAAGGAACTGTCACCAAGCAAATGTATCTGCACTACATCCTGCAGCGATTAGTTGTTATGGCAATAAATTTTTATTTAATCAATAATTTTTATTTAGTTAATAAAAACAAAAACAAAATCATCAGTGATCGGTCCCTAGGTTGGACAGGAGTCGGTGTTTATACAACAGATGTTTCAGTAGCTCTGCTCTCTTAGCTGGCTGGGACAGTTAACAAAGCGATGTCAATGACACAAACAAACAAAAAAAAAAACACAAACAAAACAAATAAAAATTAATGGATATTTTCAACTAGACTTTGTAGCCAGAATCCACAAAAAGTTTATAGAAGTGCTGTATGTGCTGAATGCCCATACTGTAACCTGTACCCGTGTTGCTCTCACCTGCTCCTGTGATCACCCTGCTTTTGTGGTAGCACGCAAATGCACAGCAAAATGGGGAACACAGTGAAAAGTGAAGAAAATAGATTAATTACTGTGAAGTAAGTTGCTTTTAAATACACTGTTGCATTTCTTTGAATCTAAGAAAGTTCTTAAAAAAATTTAGGCCAAATTTGAGGTCGTTCACCCTCCATTTTTATGAACTTAGCTGGAAAAGTGTTGTAATATAGACAAAGACACAACAAATATTTGAAATTACTGTAATTATTCATCGCCCATAAACACATCTGAGCTCTTTAAAACACATTTTTTTTTTTTTTTTTACTAGCAGCTGTCTTTGCTTTTCCCTTAAGTAAAACAGTTCCCATGTGACCACAACAGCTTTTTGGAGTCACTTCAGGGCTGCTGGAATTACATAATGAAATAATTCACTTAGAAAATTTAAGGGCCCTGTCCTTCACCATCCCTACATAGTGATGTGGTAAATTCAAGCGTAGAACTTATTATCTGAATTTACAAATAAATGCGTATTGGGTGCATCTCCCCAGGCGCTGCAGGAAGCCCCATCCTGTCCAGGAGATCCATACACCCTCAAAGACTGATAGATGCTCTACAACCATGTGTGTTGGAACTCCCTTTATTGCTCATGTGTGCAAAACATTCCTCCAAATTCTTCCTTAAAGACTCTGCTGAATTGATGTTTGCTGCTCAGGTGATGTTTGTGAGCACTCAGCTGTGTTTGCGTGTTCTGCGGAGCAAGATTTAAGTTAAAGCAGTTATAACACTCCCAGGGCTTACAGCCCAGCTGTGCATGCTAAAATTAATGAATAGCATTTAGAGTACTTTGCAAAAGGAGGTCTAAATTATATTTTATGTATACATCTGGGCAAATAAGGAGAATAAGCCAGATGAAGAAAGCCCCTAAACTCTCATGAAAGGATGAGTTAGAAGGTGACAGCAGCCATAATAGCTGCCCAGGAACATAGCCCTAACAAATATGACATGATTTGAAATCGATTTCTTTTATTGATGACTAACACATGCTAACTCAAATCACCTGCCATTTGCCCTAGGGTAATTGCACTACTCCACATTAACACCAATTAGCTGACCAAAGGGCTGGATGTAGCTCAATTTGCTGATCAGCTTGGGAGACAAAACTGGGAGTCAAGTGAGATGGAGTGTCCCATCCGTGTACGATGTGTCTGGTGAACATACGCAGAATGCTAGGGACTTTCCTCCATGTCTTGTATGTGTGTGTGCTGCTCTGCTTCACCGTCCTGCAAAGCAATAGGTGGAGGGAGGGCAGGAGCTGGGAATGAGGAAGCAAATGGCTGGTTTATGAGAAACTGGGCAAGGTTACTGAGAGACTGGTTACAACCGCCTATGTGTCCATTTTGCAAATGAATAGTACACAGCATAAATCAGATGAAACGAAACCTCCAGTTGGCTGCAGAAACATGACAGTTCTGGCATGCATCTTTTTTTGGGCACAAATCTGATTTTTGTTCAAGTTCTGTCATATCCCAATCTTAGTCACACCATGAAATATTACACTCTCAATCGGCTCTCATTTTGCTCTAAGCAGATATACTTCTTTGTAATTTACTCTTTTCTTCTCTGAGAAAAGGGAAAGGAGAGCAAGGCAAGGGTACTAAACAGAAGCAGAGTGCTCGGGGGGAGCAGAGGAGCACTGCGAGGCATCATCTGCTCACTGGCAGCACTGCAATGAAAGAGCGTATGAGGAAAACCAACTCTTCAGTCGTATTTCCTAATCTGGAGGGACAGGTGGGTGTGGAAAGTAATGACAGTCTGTAATAGCCTTGGCTAGCCATCTGGTAGGATTTTTATTTGCTCTGTAAAATATAGGGAGTTTAATATTGAGTTTAGGAAAAAAAAAAATAGTGCTGTCTGAAAATTCAGTCAGGAAAATAGACTTCCAGGGGGAGAGAGAATTTCTTCCTTGCCAGAAACATTTGATGTATTACACGTGTGTATTTATATATATGTGTGTATATACGTATACGTACACATTATGTATATAGTTTTCTTTAGAAAATTAACAAAAATCTTGACAGTAAGTTTATTAGTAGTGTTGGGTTTTAATGGGTTAAAGAGAGTCACAGAATAATAGGATATTTTTGAAATATATCATTTTTACACATTGAATAATTAAAAAGACATATGGGGAGGAATTTAAACGCTGTCTTTAATCAACAGCTTTAGAAGAACCCTTGAGAAGTTGCAAAGCCAAACATTTGAGGTTTCAGCAATGGCTCGGTAGCACAAGGATGGCAGTTCTCAGCCAGACAAAGCTGGCCCATGAGCAACTCCAACCATCATAAGTGTACTTTGAAGGTGAAATTGCAGGAGGGCTCATCCTGTCAGCACTGCTTGTCCATTCAGGTTATATCCATTATTAACCTGCAGCTTACGTCTTTTTAGCTCAAAGCTAGAATTAACTAGTCCAAGGAGTCTTTGTGGTATTGCTTTCATTTGGAACTAAACCACCCAGTACATTACGATCCTCCAGTTTGTTGTTCTGAACAACACACCATGCCTTGCCAGCTCTCTCGTATTTCATGATGCAATTTTAGCTTTCAGCCAGGATTTAAAAACCATTTCTGGTGTATCAGAGTGAGGATAGATCAGCAAGAAATTTAATTGCTCTGGTTAGTGTAGCCTTAGATGATTTCTGCTCGCCAGAAACTGTTGGGACAAGGATGCTCAGTGGGGTCAGTGCACCCCACCACAGAGTGGGGCCAGGTTACTCTGCTCTGGAGTAGCTCCTGAGAAGCTGGTCATTGCCAATCAGCAGAAATGGATGTTTGAAATGGAGACCTTCACTGAAACTGGCTCTGAGATACCTGGGACTGTGTACGCGGTTGTACTCACCTCTTTCAAGTCACTTCCAGATTAGAAACAGCGTCTTCTGGAGATCATTAGACATCGACTGAAGTGCTACCAGGATGTAGCAACACTTAGAGGATGTGTCTTGGTTTGAAATGGCCAATGTACGGACAAACAGACATCCTGCAGGCTGCCTTACTTCTGACTCTGTTACAAAGTGATGGGCAGCTGCATGATGATTGAGTAAACTTCTGCTGTTTCAGCTTTGCTGAGATGTCTAAGGCTCTCTCTCTATATATATATATATTTTTCCCTCTCCCTGCTGGTAGTTGTCACTTAATTGCTTGTTCTTACTCATAAGAAGAGTCTTGCCACCTGATGTTATAACTGCTGCCTAATAGCACAGAAAGCTACTGGCAGATTTTCTTGATTTCTTGTCATGGAAGCTATTTATCTTCAGTAGTGCTAGCAGCTTTGATAACAGAAGTTTCGGAGAGGTTGTTTCTGTACTTGGTTCAAGTTAATAGCATAATTGGCCTTATAATTGGAGACAGTACTAAGACTGGTTCTATTTGTATAGAATTACAGCTGGAAGTTTAAGGATAGCTTTTGCTTCCAAAAAGTTTTTATTTTCAGTATACGAATGATATAAAACGAATTATAAAACTGAAAATTAATTTTTTAGAGAGTAATGCTTTGGAAGGAAGATGCTATGTATAGTAAACTTTAGCCACATAAATCAGTCTTAATCTAAAACCTTGAGCAAACCCTCTCTGATAGCATTTACATCCCCAAAGATTGTGTGCTTAGGTTTCATAGCTATTTAGTATTTACAGGACTGTGAATAAACACTGCAAAGGTAGCATCTAACTGTAGAAATTTTATTCTTTGAGGGAACAAATCCTCATCTGAAGGACAGGCATATCACACTTTCCACATGCACTGCAGAACTTTTTGACGTAATGGCTAAAGTAAAATATGAACTTAAGCTCAACAAGAATCCTGGATCTTGACTCTACGTTAGCTTGAGCTACTGACTGCTTCAAGAAATATGAGGTACTTGTGTTAAATGACTTATTTTTTAGGCTTGGGGAAAAAGTTCGAGGCTGATATCAAGCAAAATGAGAAAGGATTGAGCATCCTACCGTAATTTCTACTTTTCAGGTACTTACTTCTCACATATTAAACACACCAATTTCAATTGCAGCTTTAAGCTATTCAAAACACAGAAATAATTTCCCCAAGGCTAGAAAATACATTGCCAACACATATTACACGAAGAAGTCTCTGAACCATTGAAAAGTAAAATGCACCAGTGGAGAGAAGAGAGGAGAAAAAAAAAAAAAAGGTGTCTTTAGTAGCTTATTTATTTATTACAAGTTTCTCTGCTCTGACTACTTGGACAATTCCTTTGCATAATTGTTCCACAAAGATTTCAGCAGATGGAGTCACAGGTAAATTTGGAGCACTAATTGCAAATTCATGCACAAGGGTTTTTGTCCGTTCTGTCAATTCAGATATCTTTTATGACTGTCCCCTGGAAGGCTGTTACACCACAAAGATTACCTAACAGACCGACACAACTCCTGGTTGCCATATGCCGTGCTGCTCGCAGAGGTCAGTGCATGCAGTCCCCTTGGGAGCAGAGCTGCTGCTGGCCTGGCCCTCGCTGGCAGTGCTGCTTATGGGTGCCAAACCTCCCTGCAGGAAGCACCTGTACCGCTTAATTCAAGGCTCTCACAGCTCAACGTAAATATTTGCCAATGTATTTTCTGATGATATATGGAGATTTTAAGCATGAATTTGCAAGTCATTTCAGAAACTCAAGCAATATTTTGTTTCCAGTTGTAATATTTTGAAAATATCCCATACTGCCTACAACTTTCCCTTATCCTTCTGTAAGAGAAGACACCAAGAAACCTGTTGGACCTCCTTTGAGTGAATGTCAGCAGGTGACTGTTGTAAACACTGAATAATCACTCATGAATTCAATATTTATATTAAAGCAGTTCTCAATGTGTTCAGACCACAATAAGCACCCGGTTCCTTAATCAGAGAGACTATTTTCAAGACATTTGTTGTTTATTTAAAAGATGAATACTGATGCTGGTCCTTATTTTTTGTTCTAGTAACTACACTAGAGTTCAACTGTTTGCTCATTAAGACGTCAATAACAGGAAGACATTAAATAAAAAACTATTTTCTTTATTGATGTGTTCTTTTAAGTTGTGATGTTTATGGCACAGGACATAATAAACTTCAAGGTGCCTTGTTGGTGTTAGACATTACATAGAAATTTAGTATTTATTCTTTCATTTCACAGTCTATCATTTGCATGTTCACTTGCTATTGTATTATCTCTCTTCCTCCTGAAAAATTAAAGATATGTTTGGTGATACTTTTCAGTAATATTTTGCAGAACTCTCCTCTCCCCCCCATTTGTTACAGAATATGGGCTTGTTTTTATCAAATTCTCAGTGCATTTCATTTTTTTTTAAAAACATTTCCTTATATACTCAACTGATGTTCCTTTATCTCTGCATGCTGGGAACATCTATATTTCAGCTCTCTTTGATGATCCTCACTATATTTAATTCCTGTGCTTTTCATATTCAGCGCACTAATTGGCTTTTCACAGTCTGACTTTTCAACTCTGCATGATGGATCTTATTGCATTAAAACCATTTTTACCCTTGTTTCCTTTCCCACAGTTCAGCTTAGTATTTTTTCCTTTCTATTAGTTCTCGCTGTCTTCTTCCTGTCAGCAATGTGTATACGTATAGATCAAACTGCTTCAAATTAACATCTCACCCAACCCTTTTTCCAGTCTTTGAAAGCTTATTTAAAGACTAATTGGCCAAACCTTTTAGCTTCTTTAAGTTTTCTACCTAGGCTCCTCTGCAGCTGTGCAGATTTACAGCACCGCTCTGAACAAAGCTGTGGGCTAAAATGGGAATTTGGACAGCAGGTGTGGAGTCATCCATCACTTGTCCTGTGACGATTGCTGGTACTTGCTTGCATAGATCACCTATCACAAGAGAAATGGTCTGCATCCGAAATAAGTCAACTGCTGGACTACAAGTAGGTTACTTAGAGTTTCAGACATGGTCCTCTGTCAGGAAGAGATTCTGTCCCTTCATGTGTGTTGGCTTTGCAGTGTGGGTGTCTGAGCTCAAGGCCTTGCTGAGCCTGCTCTGTGCAAGGCAGACCCCTTATCTGGGTATTCACTGGCAGTATTCCATTAAAAACTGTCTTCTTGCCCATATTTACTGAGCAAATTCTCCTGCAGTCCAAAGGTAACTGCTGCTAAAAAGATAAAAGAAATACTATTGGTGTATGTATATATAAACAAGTGCCTATCCTCTCATAACAATAGGAAAAAAAAAGCAAAAGCACCTATATTTCATGCAACATTTAATTCTCCCATCTTGTCTCTTACCATCCTCTTGCTCTTAGACCTCTTCTTTATTCAAAAATATTTCCCAAAGCCCTTATCATGGAAGTAATATCTCTTATACCTCTAGTAATACTCTAAAAGGATGAGTAAAAGCTCATCTCTCCTTTGTACATCTGAGTCCCATATAGGTAGTTCTCACTTGGCAAACGGGCAGATACAGTAGGTAAAAGAGGACATGCATGTCAAATGAAAATCTTCTGGGATAGCTAGCTGCAGTCTTAACTATAAAATTGTTTCCAGTCAATGGTTACTGATGGCATAAGCCATGCAGAACATCTGCCACCAGCTCAGCAGGGAAACTTGCTTCCTGGTTGCTTCTTGACACAGCTGAAGGGGCAGCCTGGCCACGAGGAGCCTCTTGCAGAAAGCATCCATGCTGTTGTCCCATCATGACCCCGTAGGACTGTGCTGCACAGACTGCCTAAACCTCAAAGCTCACATTTCATTTCTAAACAAATGTTTAAGAGCCTAACACTGGTTTTATTTCTTCCTCTTTATTTTGAACCAATATATAAAAAGCAACCAGGATAAACTTTTAGGAAAGAAAATCTGCAAACACGGTGAATAAATTCAGTAAAGCAAAGACTCAGAGTTTGTTTCAGAAGATAAATAGAAGAAAAGAAAGAGAAATAAGAAAAAAGAAGGAAAGAAACAAGATTTATTAGCATTGCTTTAACAGGCTAAAAAAGCTGTAAGAGTCCGTAAGTTATCAGAGCTAGACCACATTTATCCAAGCCTTTTATCAGAATTAAGGTTGATATCTACTAAAGAACAATGCAATATATAAGTTCAGGGAGGCCAGAAGAGATTGTGGAAAACTGAAACAAACAGGTTCATCCAGGGCAGTCTCAGAATATTAAAACCTAGGAAGTTGCAGTGTTTTCCCTCACATCTTGAAATCGTTCCAACATTTGGTGATGGCTGACAGCAAAGTAGGGAATCATTAGAGATGGCGAAGGGGAAAGAAAACAGGGATAGGAAATCTGCTTGTACATAGGTCAATGTTTCTTACCTGGAAATTTAGAGAAGATAATTCTGATGCAGTACAGCCATGAAATCAGTTTAGTCATGCACTATGGCAAAACAATCTATGTGCTCACAGAATAAAAGAGTAGTGAAAGTGACAAATACGTCCAAAATCTTACAGCTAAACTGTTACATATTTCATCTCTTGATATAAATACCTACTTCAGCAGATTATTTTTTCCCCAGCACGCTGAAACAATTTCAAATACAAGTGATAGAGCCTGGATTTTACAGGGAAAGAGTTCCAGCCTGTATCTGTTTCCTTATAAAATTAAATACACAGACTGACTTAATTAGAAGATAAAATAGAGAAATAGAAAGCTTTGCTGCCTATTATGTTTATTAGGTAAACTCATCAGTAGTGCTAGATACAGTATCGGGATTGGTAGATCCAATTCTACTCCGTGTTGTAGTCTACAGCCTCACCTCCAGTACTGTGTGCAGTTTTGGGCACCACAATCTAAGAAGGACAGAAAACTATTGGAGAGTGCCCAAAGGAGGGCTATGAAGACGGTGAAGGGCCTAGAGGGCAAGATGTGTGAGTATCGGCTGAGGGCCCTGGGTATGTCCAGCCCAGAGCAGCGCAGGCCGAGGGGAGGCCTCATGGCGGCCTGCAGCTCCCTCACGAGGGGAGCGGAGGGGCAGGCGCTGAGCTCTGCTCTCTGGGGACAGCGACAGGACCCGAGGGGATGGCATGGGGCTGGGGCAGGGGAGGGTCAGGCTGGGTGTCAGGGAAAGGTTCTGCACCCAGAGGTGGTCGGGCACTGGGACAGGCTCCCCAGGGCAGTGGTCATGGCACTGAGCCTGAGGGAGTTCAAGGAGCGTTTGGACAACGCCCTCGGGCATAGGGTCTGATTTTTGGGTGGGCCTGTGTGGAGCCAGGAGTTGGATTTGATGATCCTTGGGGTTCCCTTCCAACTCGGGATATTCTAAGATTCTAGTGACTAAGTGGCCAATTGAGCTGAAAACTGATTTGGAAAAAATAAGGGAACAGGCACCTAAATCACCCTGATGGAATAAGGAATGTGATGGACTGAAATGGAAGAACCAAAGAGGAAAGTGTTGGGCAGTGGCATGTGGGCTGAATAAGGTGAATATAGGAAGGTTAGTTCACATTCAGGGCACAGGAACAGCATAGCACAAGTTCTGGACATGGCATGGTAGATCAGTCCTTCCTCTATACTGCTGCTCTTTCTCATTCATTACCATCTTGGGGGTTTTGTCCTCACTTGCAGTTCAGAAGACAAAAATGGACAAGACAGGAGGAAGAAAAATAATTCTGGAAACCAGAGTGGGTTGTTTTTATACCTCATTTGAAAACCCTGGAAATGTGAAGAAAGAGTAAAAAGCATTTTGTTGTTGCTGTTCTTTGAAACATCTTGGTTAACGTGCTGTCACACCTTCTCTAAAACTATGCACAGATCTTCCTCCCCAAAACCTGCATCGTCTCCACTCTCCAACTCCCAGTACTGCTCAGGGCAACCCTGCTGGTCACAGTCAACCACACCAGCTAGAAAATTACTGGCCCCGTAGAGTCAGGCATGGATTTACAGGTGGATTTGCTAGGGTTTGCAGCTTGGACTCAGCATGCAGCCAGTCCTGGTTCGTGCTGTCTGTGCCAGGCACAGAAAATGCCTTCAGTGGGGAAGGATTTTGATTCTAGCTGCCAGTCCTGAGAACAGGGCTTGCAGATGAGAGGGAGGAAGGTAGAAACCACTTCTGTTGTCCCTCCTTTCTTTCTGTGTGAGTAATTAAAGATCAACATTGCTTAAATTGCACAGCAGCACGTCCAAAGGTCTGCACAACTGAGCAGCGCAGTGGAGCTGCTCATTTAACTCTGGCTGGCTCCAGATGGTGCAGGCTCCAGCCTGTGATTTCGCCAGGGCTAATGGGATTAAAGAGCAAAAAACTTTCTTCACTGAAGTAAACAGAAATGACAGGCTGAATAATACATAGCTTTAAGGTTCCATTTTAGATGGTTGAGCTGACAGAAATTGTATCCTCTTTGTCTGAAGTCAGAGTCTTTTCCCCTTAAATTAAAATGACTTCTGATTAATGCAATCAAAGCAAAAGCAAAAAATGAGTTGCGGTCTTATAATCACTTAAAAATATCTAACATAAGTGTAACTGCTTGCTTAAAATAGGCAAAATATAATATGTTCAGTAAAAGTATTTTCTTGTAATATAACCATCAGCATGCGAGTACAAAGCAAGTTGCATTTTCCACAGCATCTTCTAGTAGTTTAAGTGCAATATGACATATGAAACAATTTCAGAAATGTTTTTCCCCTACATTTATTTGGTTTGCCTTTATGTATTCATGACAGCGCTGTACACAATTGTTATTGTAGTTTCTTGGAAACCTTTACACCTTGCATTCTTTGGTACTTTATCCAATACTGAAAGCAAAATGGTCTAAATGACAAATCTAGGCATCTAGAAAGTGTTGGGAAACGTTCTTTAATTCTTCCCAGCACTCTGCCAAGAAAATGCTCTACTCAACATACCTTTGTCTGAAAGTATTACAGCTTTACAAAGGTAAATCATGGAAATGTCTGTGTGTCAAATCAAATAATTGAAACCAGAACTGTGGACATAAGCTGTCTGAATTTTCTTTTCAATAACAAGAAAAAAAAAAAAGAGTGCATTTTTAAAAGATGAAGTCTAGAAAACGTCTGTGTTTTCCTTTTGCAGTCCCTTTTTGCCCCCAGCCCAGTGTCAGCTCTGGACTTTCTTTCCACTCGAACCTGAACCCTTGCCCCACATTATGCCTTAGGGCCAGGCACCTCTGTCTTTCCTGAGGCTAAGAAATGCCCGGGGGAGAAGTCCTTTTGCAGACCTTAGTTTCCTTTCTCATTTTTACCCACAAAATCTTAATTACATAAGACTTCTAACTTTGTAACAAAGATTCTAAAAAAATGCACTTTATATTTATCAAGTCCTTTGCTAGGGAGAGAGAACATTTAGGGGAAAGAGACTGAAGTGTGAAACCATTTGGTGAATCTTTTTGTAGTGACGCAATTTTTGCTTCTAGCCTGAAGGAGACTAGATCCATCTCTGAATACATAGATTTGCTAATCATCATAATAAAACTTATTTTTTTTAATCTTTAGGTCATCTGCATCATTCTGTGTTTGACTTGTGTGGGGAGAGGACACTCAAATTGTGTTCCACCACCTCAAAAATACCCAATAGCAAATGTGTAGATGTCTCAAATGAGACTACACCTGCTCAGCCCCTGCTGAACTGGGGCTGTGAGGTCCCCAGCCCTTCGATGTGCCCATTCACCCTGGAGAGCCCTGGATGGACACAACTTCAGCTGTCTGAAGTCCTTTGTGAGCTCCTAAGTCAGTGTGGCGTTAGCAAAGAGCCCAGCTCTCTCAGGTTTACAGTGAGAGGTGAAGGCAGGGCAAAAATCTAAAATGATAACAGTAATTTCCCACAGTAGCCACAAATGTGCTACAGCTGTGAAGATCTGAGTTTCTTTCAGGCCAATGACCTACCTTGGTCACTAAAACAGATACTGTGGGGAAAACAGCAAGGAATAAAGTTTGGCAGAAAGCGTATGAAAATGGTGGTGGTTTAGCTGTGACATGAGGGTACACAATCATTGCCTCCAAAAGTTGCTCTGTTCATAAACAAAAATGACAAGTGGCAAGCAAGATGACAAAGCAGAGTAGCAGACGTATGGCACACGTGAAGGATCCAATACTCAGCCAGGTTTTATCTACAGCTACGCTTAGTCTGGGAATAAAGCTTAACCTTAGAGGTATGGGTGGGAAGTCAGAAGTTGATATATTTTTCCCTTCCTATGTATTTAACTTCATTTAACTCCTAGTATTTGTTGATCTGCATTTATAAACTTGGAATAACATTTTATAACTTACAAAACATCTCCTTTTAATGGTAGGTTAATAAATGTCAGATCCACTGATATGTGCAAGATCACAATATTGCAATGTTGCAGTGGTGATAGTATCAGTGCGTCTTTCCAACTCACATGCACAGAAAGTTCTTACAAACTTCTGAATGGCAAAGCTGTTATGTTGTTTTGTTTTTAATGTGTTTCTCTAATTTTGTGCAGAAAAAAATTCTGAGAATATCACATGTAGCTATTTAAAAATTTGTCTTCTGTTGTTGAACAAACTTGCCAGAAGTGGTTATTTAAAGCTTTTCATTGAAAAGTTTGGCTTAAAAAGAAATTTTGTGTTTCAAGAAGTACAAGATGGGACCCACTTAGAGTCTGTGAAATGAAAAGGCAAAGCCCACTGTAACACTTCAGCTTTTTTCTTCCTTTTATTTTTATTTTTATATTTTTTTAGTAACTGTAGAAGTGCTTAAAAAGTTATAATGACTGTTGTTGTAACTCCAAATGTCATTTGCTGCAGGATAGACTCTACCCTCACTTACATCTTGGTAAGTGTGCTGTCGGCTTTCAGTGAAATTGTTTCTAATGATTTCGATTGCTAGAGATTGACACTTTGAAAGGCTAACTGCTGATAGCATGACAAAAGAAATTGAAACCCAAATACTACCTTTGTCATGTGTTTTTATTCATGAAAGCAGTGTCATTGTATACCTGTTTTATTTTCTAACAGACCAGTTTGTGCGTGTGTCAAAGCCAAATTAAAGTAGCAGTGTGTCTACCATACCAAATACATTAATTCTTTTGAAACTGCTTTTCCAATTTTTTTTTTTTTTTTGGAAATGGGTACTTTTGAAGGCAGCAGTGTGTGTTAGCAACAGCATTATAAATATTTGTTACTTTAAGCAATAGTTACTCCTATTTGTCGGTAAAAATAGAGAACAGCTTTAGAATTTCATGAAGTTAGTGCTATTGCTGCCAAAGCGTAGTGTAGTCACACTTCAATTTGTGGCATCAGGGTTTAGCAGTTTCTTTCCCAGTCTAAAAAGTAGTACTTTTTGAGAGGGAGCATAAAAGATATAATAAATTTAATAAAATTAATTCAAGCATAGGTATTCAGTAAATATAAAGGAGAAGGCATCCAACATAAAAAGACCTTTTAATCTAGAAAGCAAAAGCCAAATTACAATAATATGAATAATAAGCAAATTAATAGATAGAAAGCATTCTCTTTCCAAACTGAGAATATGGTTTAGCTCATATGCCTCAGTGGGATGCATGGGTCTTTGAGGACCTGGGAGGGGGGCAGCTAAATTGCTGGCAAGGTGAAAGCTAGAAATCAATAATCAGCCCTGATTCCCAGCAGCTGACTGAAAGGTCTTTTAGGAAGCCACAGAGATAGCTGGTCCCCTGGAGGGGGCAGGAAGGTCTTGGTGCCTAGTTTACAAGAGGTTAGTGTTATTTTTATCTATCTATATATATTTTTTGGGGGGGGGGGGAACAAAGCAATATTTTAAGTGTTGTTTGGAAGTGGGGGTAGTGTTTGCTCCCTGCCCGCGTGGATGTGACCAGGCTGCAGACATCTGTGCCCATGTTCCTGGCTGGGCTGCTCGATGCGTGTTTGGCTGCTGTTGGCCAGCCTCAGGAACCTGCTGCAGTCCTGTGGCCTGGTAGTGCAGGGATTGGGCTGGGTAGCTCTAGTTCAGCTTCAGGGAAAGTAAATTCCATCCCATCCAGTCCCAGTACAGCTGTGCAATAAGTTCTGTATGGCTATTTTGCAGTTGAATCCCTTACCCTCTTAGGGAAGAGGGACTAACTGTGCAGTTATGAGCCTTGGACTGCTGCTGGATTCTTCCTGTGGGGCAAGGACAGGTGGGGAGCAATCTGCATTTGCAATGTGAAAAGTCCAGCCCTCTGCAGATCTTGCTCTTTCATTTTATCCACTGTCTCTGCTCCTCTCTCTCATCCACTGAATAGATTTGTTGTAGAAAATGTCAGTTCCCCAGTAGGTTCCCTTGGTGAAGGCTATGATACGTAAGAATCTAGGTTTAAAAAAAAAAAAAAAGGTAATTGTCTCTGGCTAGGGTGTGTGAACCAGGATGAGTTGCTGGTTCCCAGTCCAGCCTGCTGGCTGGTACAGCACTGCGTGCCTCGATGCCACGGTGTCACAGCAAAGGTGGGAGTTGCTCTCTGAGGACAACTGCTGCAGGGGTCAGATGCATCAAATGTGTGCTTCCCACAAAGCCATCAGCCCTTCCCTTCATTGCCGCTTGTTCTGTGAGGCTGTGAAGTCCTCGTGGCAAGAGCCTGGCTTCCTGCCCCTGAGTTAGGTGTGCTAGGGTGCTTGCCCTGGGCTCTGTGCAGGTGGCCCGCAGTGGGTTCCTGCGGTGGGCTGACGGGTGCCACCTGCCTGGCTCCTCTTGGTGCAGGCGTGCTGGGGGCTGCCAGCTGCTGTGCCCTCCCATCTTTGTGCCCAACCACCTGGGTCACGAGTTGGCGGATGAGGTGCTGGGTGTCTGGGGAGCAGCACTGTCTGTGAGAAATATTACCCGCGTCCCTGCGGCTAGCGGGGCTTGAAAGGAAATATTTATCTGAACTGTTCCTTGTTTTTTTTGTCCTTTCCTTGGTCTTCATTATGCATTCCATTAGAACGAATAAGCGTGAGGTGGAGCTGTGATGAATTTCTTTAATTGTGAGGCTCTCTTTATGCTGAGACCTCTCATCTTTAGCTCTGCTAATGCTTTGCATCCATTACATTTGACAGCAACCAAGCGAATGTTATCACTGTCTTTTATCCACTTATAATGTGTATAAAGGGAAAACAACGCACAGAGATGTAAGGGTGAGATGCTGCTGTCACAAGAAAGTGTGGTACCTGAGTTAGGTAGCCTGTGCCTACCACACCGTAACGCACGTCTGCCACGTGGGTAAGGGTTATTTCATTCTAGGCTCTTTCCTGGGTCTAGCAAACACCACTGCCTTTTAGTGAGCTGTTCACATTCAGACTGGACTTCTTGATTTGCTGTGCTAATAGTTTTAAAATGCATTGCTTAGCTCAGTGCAGCCCTCTGTAATGCTCAGCACTGCTGGGCAAAGAGAAAATACGGATGTTATCTGCATGTAGTGTATAAAAATAAGGTAACTTTATAATATCTGATGGTGGGGAGGGACAAGAGTCACATAATACGACTCTCTTGCAGAGGAGGTCCCTTCTGTAAAAGCTTTTGAATAGCTGTTTGCTCTGTTTTCTGTTAGGTGCAGCTGGATGTGGTTGGTTAAAAGGCAGGGAGGTTGTGCTCCAGACATTCACGTACAACAAACAGTCGGATCAATATCAATCTCTGCAGCCTGGTGCTGTTAAAAAGGATCGCAAGCGCATGTTGTTCCACTGCGTTTGTGCCCACAATAGAAATTAAAGTGGGTTGAATGATGCTGTAGCTCCTGGGATGCTGCGATAGGGAAACAGAGGGCAGCTGAGACAGCAGGGTAGGGAAGGTGCAAATGGGAGTGATTTGGCTCTGTTGTTGGCCACAATGAGCTAACTCAATTCAGGATGGAAAAAGAATAAAGAGGGAAAAGTGTCTTTAATGCTGATGACACTAATACAGTGCTAATATCATTGGGGTGTGCATTGTCCGCGCTCTAATGATACGCTCCTGGTTGTGGTAGACGTGAGGCAGATTTCAGAGCTGTGTCAGCAGTTGGGAAGGAAGGCTCTTGTGAGCTCAGTGGGAGGCCTTAGCAAAATGGCACTGCATCTGTGCCACGGAGAAAGGTAGGTTTGGTTTGCGGTGTTGGTACAACTGGAGTAATACCTAGAAAAAGTGTTCTTGAAGTTTTTTTATTACATTTTCATCTGAAGGGATGCTTGCATCTCTTCTTATATTCATCACAGAATGGTTTGGGTTGGCAGGGACCTCAAAGCCCACCCAGTTCCAACCCCCTGCCATGGCAGGGACACCTCCCACCTGCCCAGGCAGCCCAAAGCCCCATCCAGCCTGGCCTTGGGCACCTCCAGGGATGGGGCAGCCACAGCTTCTCTGGGTGGCCTGTGCCAGTGTGTCTTTGCTCTCATAGTGAAGAATTTCCAATATCTAAATCTGCCCTCCTGTAGTTTAAACTGTTACCCCGTGTCCTTTCACTGCACTCCCTGACAGGTTTTGGAAGCATGGACAGTGAGCAATGCAGACAAATTCAAACCTTTTTGAGGAGCTGCAAGAGGACAGGTGCTCTTTAGTAGCGTATAGGCACCAAAATGAGGGTATTGGAAAATAGGGAATGCAGTTCCCAGATTTTTAAATTGGTGCTCTGAGATTATCTGAGATTATTTTGGAGCTTTACACTGTCTTTTTCATTTTTTTCCCCTCATGTTCTATTTTCCCTAGATATACTAATACCTCATTGGAAAATATCTAAAAATCAGTTTTTTTATCCCTTTTCTGGGCAGGTTAAAGATATTGTTGCTACAAAAATTTGGAAGCGATGAGTTGAAATGGGAAGGGAAACTGTTCTCAGGTGAACCTTTGTATTAGTGATGATATCCTTTCTACCTGAAGTACCCCTGCAGTGTGTTTCACAGAGGGAGACAGCGGTGACAGTGAGGCTGGTGGAGGTGATTTTGACTTCAGTGACAGGAAAAAGACAGGCATTTGGTGACAGGAGGGAGTTGTCAGAGGACAGATACGGCCTGGGAAATCTGCAGCTATGAGTTTGCTTTCTTTATTTTAGGAACAAATGTTGATGCTATCCCTATAAAGAAGCAGGGTGACTGGCCTGGAGAGGAAGGAAAGGCTGTTCTGGGCCGGAGGGGCGGCTGATGATGGATGGGGCTGGCTTCCTGGGGTGGTAGGCCAGAAAGAGGCCCCTGCTGCTCCAACCCATGTCAGAAAGCAGCTGTAACCCTGCCATGGTGGAGGGCCTGGCTCTGGCAGACCGAGTGCTGGCACGTCTGTGCCGCGGCTGTTCCCCAGCCTCTGCTGCCTCCCTGCAGAAGCAGGACAGGGAGGTGAGCAATGGAGTTATGCTTTGCAAAGGAAAATAAAGCCCTGGCACGGTGTCTCTAACAGTGTTTAATGCTGGTTGAGCCTTGTTGAAGTCCGTGCGGGTTTGTAGAGCTGAGTGAGGTCAGCTGTGAATATCCTGATTCTCGGCAGCTGCTAAACCAGGGGGATATTCCGCAGGTGCTGACTGCCTTGTAAAACGGGGCTCGGTTGGTCTGTGCTTGCTCTCTTCATCTGTGTCAATGCCCTGGACTTGCATGAGTGCTAGCAAATGCTCCTGTGGGCATGTCTGGTCCAACAGCATGGCGTGGTCCGCATTCAGATGCGTGCAGGTAGGAGGCTGCTTCAAAGATAGCTCTGCGGTGGAAGGACCTGTGCTTGGCCTGGTGTCTGGGTAGTGGTGTCTTGGGCAACAAATGAGTGCTTGGGCAAGTTTCAAACCCATGGGAAATAGCTTGGTTTGATAGTTAAAATTGCTTTAGATTAGAAATATCTTTGTGGTGTGTGAGATGTGGGTAGCTGTTCTCACAGCATGTAGCTGGACAGGCTCGTAGACGTACAGCAGGTAACTGGTAAGGAGCTGAGGACAGCCTCCAGCACTGAAACAAAGTTTTTAGAAGTTACTGAATGTATGAAAACAGTGATAAGCTTAAATATTTTTCTACTTTATATTCATATAAAGATAGCAGTTCTATCATTTGATGGGCTGCATGTGTATATGGTTATAGTGAATTGAAGAGTAAATCGTATTTCCTCAGGGCTGTTTTTGATTCTGTGTAGGGCCTTGTTTCAAATTCAAGCACGTAGTAACTCTGCTGTCCAATAATATCACAATACAAAAGCAGGTCCTGGACGTGTTTTCACAGAACTTTACCTTTATATCATTTTTTCCCGTTAAGATTAGCTATAGTCTGTTTTACTAGGCATAGCTCAGTGCTTAAGACCAATCATGAAGGATCCATCTATACCATTTTTGACCCAGAGTGTTTGTTTTTGTCATACTAAATCTTCCACACCGAATTCTTCAGAATGTTGTATTTCCCCAAGAAATGTCTTGACTGTAGGTGCAAAGCTCTGTAGCATGAAGAATTTACTCCAGCCCACAGACCTGGTATTTCTTACAGCTTTGATACCGTCCTTGGCAGTGGGTCTGTTTGTATTCTAGCACTGATTACTTGTGATGTAGCTAATGAACTCCCTGAACTTCAACAGGCAGTCTTATGCTGCAGGAGTCTTGCATTGGTCATAGGCTAATAAAGTTAGGGCAGTAGCATTAACTCTCTGATTTGATGCACTTCATGTTTTATTCACTGTTTAAAGTATTTTTGCCGTTGTTATAAATTCACCTTCTAGTTTTTAAGAAAACTCTCTGCTCATGGAAAAACAACTCTGAAAGAATGAATCTCCTTGGGGTGTGTAGTATTTTGCTGTTTCAATTTATAGCTTTAGAGTATGTCCTTGGTAAGACAAAATTCACACATTTAATGTTGTTGTTTCTGGAGTTACTAGAAATCTTGCCCTATGTGAGACTAATTTTCAGGGATGTTGTTTAGGTCATGTTCTGGTCTTGCAGAAGTGCTTGAACAGTGAGCCATTTTATTATATGCTTTCAGCCACCTTGTGTGACATATGGGTCACTGGTTTGATGTGTTTTTTAGGTGTATTTCAGTATTAAATTCGAATAAAATTAGCCTAGCTAGCATTTAGATCTCAGCACATTACATCAGAAAGGCGTAGACCCATTAAAAAGACTATAAATAACCCAAATGGGCCACATAATCCCAAATTGTAAATAAGAGTTGAGGTGAAATGTGTTCACTTCGAAATACTTCCTGAGGCAGTCCTGTAAAGGGTTGGGAAAAACTTCTGCAGTTCATTTAATTAAATTTGGAAACAAACAAACAAAGGCTGCAAACATCCTTCTCACACGATTGGATATCCTGCCTTTGCAAGGTAATGTGTATGTGGCTTTAGGGAGAATTCAGCTCCGGAAGTCTGAGTGTTTCCAAATATTTCACTGCAGTCTCCAATACAGAAGAGCAGAGCTAATTATTTCACTTACAGCTGTTCTTTCTCCCCAAGAGAGGCAATGTAAGATAAATTGCAGAATTAATAGATTGTTTTAATTCTTGCCTGTATCCACTCTTCAGTGACTTTTTAAAAATGCTCTTGAAATCTGTTTAGTCATGTTTACTCGGTGTTTGTGCCTTCCTAGTGAAGGATAAAAGACAACTCGTTCTAAAATTCCAACTGTATTACTATAAAAAAATCAATCTGGTAAGAACTGTTCTTGATATTTGCTGTAATCAGGGAGTTTCCTTTATTAAAAGGAAATGAAGATGTAACAATGAAACACATAAACTAAATTCTGTAGGAAATGTGGGGTGATTTGTGTGCAGGCATCTAGGTTTTACTGGATCTAGCCTGGGTGGTTCTGGATTTTATGGTAGCCGATATCTACTTGTCCACAATTAATTGTATTTTAGGATTGGACTGCTGCTGGTGAATGGCTTCCTGGAGGCCTGAAAATCACTTGTGAAGAATAACATCCTTCATGAGAGTGCCAGCTATCCAAATAAATATATTTACTGGTTACGACCTTGGTTCAGGCAGGATTTGCTGGCTGATGTCAGGGTTTGAATAGAGTTCAAAATGATCACTCTTGTTTATGGGTAAATTTTTCAATTATATTATAGTGTGAGATAAGTTCAGTGGATTTTAGTTGGTACCTGGAAAACAGTGATGCAAGGAGATATTTATGCAAATAAGACTAGCATCTGTAGTCACACTTGTTGTGGGAGGTGGATGGGTAGGTGGGGAATAAACCTAGGAAGGCTATTAATGCTTCAAATTGCTGGTTGAAATTAAAAGAAAAAACTAGCCCATAATGGCACATCCATGCTATGGTATAATTTTTTTTAAAAATACAAGCTTGAATTGCATTTAATCAGAGAAAGGATAAACAAAACCCCAAACAACAGAAAACCTACTGCTGTTTTTAGTTTATGAACTGTTCAAACCACAATCCTGTAGGCATTTGGGACAATTAGCAGTTCTATGCAACATCTCTGTGCTTTGTTTGGTTTACTGGTAATTATAATGTTAAAAACTCAGCTACGAGGGCTTCAAAGGATTATGCCCCTTTGTGGCTGCTTCATCCTTCTGGCATTGTGAATAACTGAAGCTCGAGTCTCCTTCAGGATGGTGTATCCTATGTATCTATATACCATATAAAGTATGATGATATGGCAGTTGTCATCTGGATGACCTTGCTTTGTGTTGAAATCTGATTTGGAACTACTCAGTAATGAGTAAAACTACGTCATTACTTTCTCTCTATCAAATACACTGATCAAAAGGTTTTTTTAGGTAACAAACCTGACATTTTTCTATATTAGTATACTGGATATAGTTATGTATTGCTTTATTTTTAATCTTTCAAATTGTCATTAAGTGGATGAATGACAGGCTTCTGAACGTGAGACAAATCTACTTTATCTTAAATTAATTACCATGAGACTGTATAAACATTGAAAACAAATTTAATAAAGGAGGCGCTCCAGATGGTTGAAGGTAGACTTGCACATTCGGACCATTCCTCATTAGAACTGCAACACCATACACAGATTCTTACTGACGCTTTGGGGAATTTACAGATGAGATGCACTGCAATCTGCTAGGAGGCATAATATTCACAGGGTTTTATTGTCACAGAAAAAGCATAATGACTATTGAAGGAAACTAATTGCTGACAGTTTTTAGCTGGCTTTGGTGCACAATGCATTTGTTCTGCCCTGTAGATCCTTGTTTCAAAAAATATTTGAAGTACACACAGAAATAGCAACATGGCGTTTATGTAGTTTTCTTTAAATGACTCCAAGCTTTCTTTGTCTATCCAGGTGCTCGGCTGGTGATATACTTTCAGGGGTTCAGTTTCAATGCAGCTCTGGCCAGATTTCCTGGATTGTACGGCTTAGGTCCCAAACAAAACCGATGAGAAATGGCTTAACGTGCATTCTCCTCTGCAGGAATAGATCATGCTGGTTCCCTTTCTCTGCAGGAGGAGCTCTGTGCTGCTGCTGTCATCTGGGAGCAAAGGAAGAGCTGTAGCTCAGGACTCTCCCCCAGAAACACTTGCAAAGGAGAAGGGATTTCTCCAAAACGTCTGGGGCTCCTGTAGCGTGGCTTCATTTGTGGTATTTTTCTTGATTCTTCTTTTGTCCTTGTTCCCCTACTGGGAAAAATCGAGTGGGCATGCTTTATTAGCTTGTCAATGTGACCTTCAACACTTCAAATCTCCACTTCTAGCTGACTTAAACACAACCAAATTGCAACAGATTTCCCTGTGTTGAAAAGAAAATGGTGGGCTTTTGTACCACAGACTGGTTCCCAGCACTCAAGGTGCTGTAAGAGCTGAAGGCATCTGCAAAAAAGGTGTGCGGGGTAGCAACTACCAGATAACTGAATCTTAGTGTATTTTTCTTCTATGCCTATAAATTGCTTACTAAAACTTAGACTGGCGTGCGATAGCTTCTCCAAGAAGCCAAGGGATTCTGTAAATTTGGTAAGGTGCTTTTGGAAGTGTACTGCAAAGGTATGCATTGTGTTTCAATCTGTTTACCTGCGCAATCATCTTATTTGTTCCTCGCACAGTAAATGGTATTGCATGCCGAGCCATCTGCCAGACTTCCAGCCGTGGCCTTGGAGGAGCACTGTGGTGACCAGCAGAGCGTGCCTCGTGAATGGGGGTTAGCTAATGTGTTGTGATAATTGAAAGGTCTTCAGTCTTGAAAGAGTTGTGAAGGGTCACTGAACGTTTAAAAGAGAATTTAGCAGGCAGACAAGGAGAAGAGGTGTTTGTAGGAGTAATTTGATTTTGCTTGCTGTTGGTTTTTGTTAGGGAAAGGTGGGCACGTTTCTCGTCTTCGCTCTCTGTGGTTTGATTGTGTTGGCCTGGGTACTGAAGAAAGTCACAGCTGCCACTGGAATAGCTTCATCAGTGTGGGAAAAGACTGTGAGTACATAATTCATTTATGCAGCAGATGCAGTTGTGCATGAAGTGGTTGGAATGGAGCCCAGGCAGCACAGCCTGGGATTTGCAGAGCCCTGTATGGGCTCAGGGAGGCAAGAACATCAGTCTGGCTGAGTTGGGAAGGGATGGGAGTGTTCAAAGGTGGGAGATGGCAAAGGAGGATTAGGAAACTGTCCAGTTCAGTGAGCTAAAATCCTGACGACATATCTGTGTATAGGTGCTCCACTAAGCAATCTACAGCAAAAATTGTAGGAACGTGAAGCCTAGACTGTGGAGAAATTTTCTTTGCAATATCAGTGTAGAGGCTGGAAAACGTGCCAGGGGAGCACTTCCAACACAAGTTTCTTAAAATGAGTGTAGATTACAGGAATAAAACTATTTGACCACCTCTTGGCACCTGCTGTAATCTATCAGAGCTCTGGGAAATTCAGATGTATAAGCAACTCCTGAAACAAAGTCAGTATTCCTTTTGGTCCCTATTTTAAAATCATTTGTGTCTAGTTGTGGAGAAAAATACAACAGAAGGCCTGAAAAGTGCATGTTTGTCTACTGCCTTATTTGAGCATCTCAAATCAAGATGAGAGCATTTTAGTGCTGAAAATTGATTTCTGGACAAAAGAGGGGATCAAAGGTAGAAATTGGAACTCAAACCATGTTTTCTTCAGCAGCCAGACTTCAGATGACTGCATGGAGGGAAGGCTTAGCAGCAGGTTGAGCTGTGGCTTGGTGACATGATAATCCTGGCTTTTGAGTTAGTGATGGACTATCAAAAATGCTGTGACTGCATGACAAAGCAGATCAGAGAGAACTCGCTGTGAAGGGTGAAATATTGTTTAAATAAATGTTTATGGATTAACTTTGTAGCAGGAAGGCCTTATGCCGTGTCAGAAGTTTTGTCAGTGGCCATAAAACCAACAGAAAATAGCATAACATTCATACTGTGCACTGTGGTTAATCAGAAATGCAATAAATTGTGCTTGTAGAGTTGGTGAGTTGGTAGTGCACTGGCCATGGTATTTATCACTGTGGAGAAGTGTCCTAAATTCAAGTCCTTAGCAATCGTGCTAAAGAATCTCTTCTTCCTGCAAAATGCCATGAAGGCATGGTGGTAAAGATGCTTGGAATTTTTTTTTGTTTTGCCTTGAAGATGTTTCTGTCAGGATTTAAAATGAAGGTCATTTTGGAACGAAGTATAGCTTTGAAAATCAAGTGATTCCTTCTCTGTTAATGGAAACCTAGCATTTCCAGAGAGGTTGCATATGACCATTGTGAAGTTTTTTTGTGTATTGTGTACATGCTCTGTTACATATGATTATCTGAGAAAGATTTGGTGTATTATATTATAATAGAATTTTATAACTCTAGTCTAAACATCTTTACAGAACAACAAACTTACCTTGGAAACAAGGCTTTAGTTGACTTTGGATTTGTTTAAACTTGAATATTATACCATCATCTACTTTAGGCCAGATATTTTATTACTGGTGTACAGTACACTTGGACATACCCTTTTGAATTGCTATTACAATAACTGGAAAGAGTTGCAGAACTAAGATCAAGTATGCAGTAATATTCATCAGAAGTGCATAAAATACTTTTTATACGAGTGTTATGTTTAGAGTGTAAATCCTAGTGTTATGTTTAGAGTGTAAATCCTCAGAAAGTGTTGGGGTATGGATTTTCAATACTCATGTGTTTGATAGTAGAGATAAGAAATTGATCTCCCCATAAAATTATAAGATTTATCAGACTTTACAAGATAGTGAGAAAGTTCTGATTAGGTTACTTTTACAACAGTGTGTGGTAGTGTTTCAGAGCTTCCTTTTGGAAGGCTCCCAGTTTATTTAAAAACTAAAACATGAAGATGGTGTACCTAGGTTCATAGATTGTGATCATCACATCTGGCATTCAAAAAGGAGCAATCTTCATGAGTGATTTTCAGTTATTCCTGTGGTTCAGGGTTGAATTTGATTTTTTTTAAACAAAAATTATCTAATCTTAATCTTATACCAGAAATCTTTGCAAACAAAATACAAAAACCTCTCATGATGGCTCTGCTCATAAGTATATCTGCTAGTCTTCCATATCTAGGGGCATGGTCTATCGCAGGAATGAACCACAACACAGCCTTCTTTTGTGATGATAATATTAATGTTGTATTCTCAATGCAACAAGCTTTCAGGAGAAGTTGCTGCCTTTTTGCTGCAGAAAAATATATCAGTTATAGAATGATACTGGAGGCCAATTGGAAAGATTCCTTATCTTACATTAATTAAAAAAAGTATGGCTTGATTAGATGAATATGGTATAAGTAGGGAGATGTATCTAGTCTTTGGCCTGTTGATTCATCATCCTGTGTTATGGTGTGAGCATAAGAAAAGATGTATAGTCCTTTTTAATAATGGTGGAAAAAGAACTACAGAAAGACTAGCAGTTCTAAAGGTACTTGTTTGCCTCTTGCATACTGTAAACAAAATTCTCAAATTTATCAGACTCCAGTAAAAACTCTTCCAGAGAAGCTTTCCTGTTTAGCTCTTGCAGCTGAGGACAGTTTTCTCATCCCATTTCCTGAAGTAAGACCTTATTTTTATCTAACATCATAAATTATTTTGCTCACTTTTATTTTATTTTGCCTGCATCATATTCTTGTTATTCCATATAACTGTTAATCAGAGACTGACCTCTGGTAAATCTGCATGCATTTAATTTCCTGTGCCCAATTTACAAGCTTTTTCCTATGAAACATCTGGAAAAATAAAGCATTTGGTGTCTGGCAAACTTAAAACACGCCAACGTAGTAGTTGCAGGGTTGAAAGGATTTGCGCAGAGAGTGCTCTTCTGGCAGACCCTCTGGGTCACCAAGTCTGTTCTGCTTGGAGCTCCCTGACTAATTACAGCAGCATTACAGGGATTGAGAGGATGTTTCTCAAAAAAGTCAGCATACCAAAACACTTAGAGCTTAGTTCAATGCCAACTGTACTTCTCTGCAACTTCCTCCAGGTCTAAGCATCTTCTACTTCAAAAATTGAAGCCCAGCTCTTAAGATAACTGTCAAGTAGAGAGGGCAGAGCATTAGTCTATAGTTACCTAATCTCAAACTTGTATTTACTGAACCAGTAGTGCCACCTCAAATTTACACTAGTATTAGTAGAGCTTTTTGTTTTCCCTGTACTCTTCTTCCTCAATTTGCACATCTGTTGCTGGGTCTTGCCCTTCTGGCGATGTTGATAGCTTATATGAAAATATTGACTGCTTTTAAGAATTTCTGAACTGGCAAATACTGAGCTAATATAAAGCTCGAAGCTGTAAGATGGACTGCTTGCCATAAAATGAGCAATTGCTCAAAGCTCTTGTCATCTTACACAATTAAAAGCCCTTCCATTTGGGGGGCAGGGGGGGAAGATGTGTGGCTCATGATTACTCGATTAGGATACGAAGGAACAAGCAGAATGTCAGCAATCAATATTGCAGTGTGGGCTTTGAACCCCCTTTTAGTGCATTTTTCTAGAACTTTGAGTTTTTCCTGCTATGGCTTTAAAAGAATAGCATGGTGCGTATGTGCCTGTGAATTTGTCTGCTTAACATTGTATTTTCTTGCTCAACACACAGAATTGTTATATGAAGCCCCAATTGTTATTTGTTAAGTGAAGTAAACAGGTTACAGTATGTCTGGTTACAGCATTAAAAATACATGAGCGTTACTAGAAACCGAAGAGATGTCCCAGCAGGGTAAAAGTGAAAGATAGCTTGTCAGAACAATGAGCTACAGACCTTTTTTCATATTGAAATTATTAGATTTTATTCCCACTCTTTATGTTGTGTTACTACTTATGCACACGGTCCAGACACATGCCCCATTTCTTTGGTGCACATGGTTTTGTATGGCCTGTCAAGGTCTGGTCTTGAAGCACAATAGTTTCCAACCCGGGGAAGTGGCACTGTCACTTAAATTTGACATAACATCCTTTCTGTGGTGCATATCCTCCAGCATATCTCTGAAATCTTGGTGTGATTTGAGAGATCACAGAAGTAAATGCCATTAGCACTAATGCTTAATGATTCATGAGCCAACTCTTTACAAACATTAAGCACATGAGAAGTCTCATTAACAGACAAGTTACTGTCTATGCTTAGCATTTTTCTTAACTATCCTAATTAAAATAATCTGGAAACATATTTTTCTCAGGGTATAATTTAGCCCTTCCTCTTTCTTCAGTGCTGGAGTTCATCTTAGGTACCGAAAAAAGATTATGCTTTTAGTGTGTGGAAGGGAAGAGGGAATACCAGTTCTGTGAGCTAAAATGGTGTTTGTCTTTACAGAGAGGCTGGCTTCTCTGCTATCTCCCCCACTAAATTGGAGCTGGCAAGAATGTGAAGAGGCTATTGGGGGGCCAGAATAGTTCTTGGAAGAAATACGGTCTTGTCTTCCAAAGCGAATCTTTTCAAAGAGTTTTGAACTTAAAAATACTTTCCAAATATGGTAAAAGCTGTAAATAGTGCAGACTTGGTACCCTTCTGGATTTCCTCCTGTTTTAATCCCTCCAAGTAAGAGAGGTGTGTTTCTCATCTCAGCGAGACATCAACAATGCCTTAAGGTGAGACAACAAAGAGAAGATTTGCAAGTCACTGTTAATTATTCAGGTTTTGCTCTTTGCTGGTGTTTCCACCTGCTGGAGCAATACTAACCTTAATTCGTTTTCCAGTCTTTTGCTATGGGCACATATGAATTGATGTCAATAACCAAGTATCTTGGTGGGAAGCATAACTGCTTGACTTTGGAAACACGCAGAACTATGTGAGACGTTTCTGCTGTTGCTTTGGGAGCCAGGGAGCCTAATGAGATGCACATACCATGTCAGCTACGTGGTTTCTTGGGGGAGCTTCCAACAAACCATTTGGTTACTCTCTACCCTCTCTAGTTTATCAATGTCTCTTTACATTGAAGTTGTTGCCCAAGCCAGACTGTTTTGGGACACAGCACTACATGTTAAATCTGGCACCATGTGGGGAGAGGGTAGAATTTTTTTTCTTATTTAGAGAATCCTTATATTTAAAGCCAGTTTAGGAAACAATTTTTTGTGTGTGTGTGAGCCAAGATACAAGTGAAGATATCTCTGAAACACTGTGCCTTCTATCAGTCCAGCAGTGTTCAACCATCATTTATGCATTGTTCAGACAAATGTGATCAACTTTTTGGCCGTCTCTGCTCCTAATCATAAAGGTGCTGCCTTTTGCACCCACTGTGGAAAACTTATACAGTCTGGCTTATTGCGCTATTAGCTATCAAACAAGTTCTAGCAGCTCAACAGGAGAAACAGTCTGTCTCCTGACGAGGGGCTTACATCCATGTCCTCTGGTGACACAAAGCTTGATTTGTATGATCTGAGCTGTGGATTCAGGACATGCAGGAAAATAAATCACATTTCCGTAGTGTGGACTGATTTTGTTTTTGATATTGTGCAAGCTGAAATGTGGAAAAAAATATATATATTTTTAATTGAAGCAGAGTTTAACAATTCTGATAGCTTGTAATTTCCTAATCAAGAATTTAAGCAAACTTAGAAAAGAGAGTATTAAAAAAAAACCACACACACACAAAAAAAAAAAACTACACAATATGTAGTCTTACAGTATACTTAGCTGGAAAATGCTTTAATGCTACCGTTCAACTTTTAAGGCAGGTTTCAAGTTTTAGGACTAAAAAATCGAAGGAGAATCCAATAGTGCTTTGTCGTAGAACTGAACACCCATTCCTGGTCACTGTATCTTCAGTTTGGGCTTTTTTGGCTTATGGTCAACTTGAGTGATGTTTTGCACATATGTTTTGAAACAGATTTTTTTTTGAATCCAGGAAAAAGACTGATTAAGCTGCTTCCAACTACTCCACACAGTATTGATTTCCTGTGCCATTGTGCCTTATCTGCTGTATTGCTGGTAGATGAAGTATGATAGGATCATCTACCCGTGGTACTTTGTGGGATGTAACATTTTAATCAAAAGAATTATGAGGCATTTCAGAGCGCAATATTGAGAGTTGGGAGTGTCAGCTAATTATGTTTATTTATCCCTCACCTATGATCTAGCCCTCTGTAAGGTTAATCCTTCTATTTGTATATTGATGGCTTCCTTTGGATTGGTGCTTCTTTATCAAGAGACAGCCATCTATCCATGTTGCAGCAAGTGTGGAGACTACATTTTCTTAATATTGCCTCTGTGATGTTGAACTGTGTCCAGCTTGGTCATCTGAGGGATGCGGTCTATTTTACTGAGTAGTGAAACAATTCTAGGCTTATTCTATTTGCTTTTTCTTGAACTATAGAGATAAAAACATGGTACAGGCCACCCATGGCCATCATATCACAATTTTTACTGTGACTTATATATGAACCTGATAGAAAATGGGACTGTGGTTGGTTATGTTGTGCAGTGTGTTGTTTATTTTAAATGAAGAGCCTGGCTCATCTGTGTATTTGTCTCCCAAAGGCAAACAACTCCATCTAACTGTCATACTTAACTGGTATAAAACTTGAGTAGATAGTTTTAATCTCCTGAATACGTTGCATTCAGTAAGCACAGGAAAACTTATGTGAGGCTTACTGATGTTGCTCCAGGTCAAGAAGCTACAAATGAGGTAGCTTTTTATTGTGAAGTACTACTTGTAATACTTTTTTTTACTTGTAAGCCTAGTGCCATTGTCACTTATGGACTTACAGCAGTCACAATTTTATGTATTTTTGATACACGGAAATATGGTACTTTGTTGCAAAGGTTATACCGGAGTAATGAGTCAAAACTTGCCTGATTTCAGCTAACGGTATCTCCAAGCAGCTAAAGGAAAATAATGTACCTCTGTCAAGCTGCTAACAGAAAGCTGTGGTAAAAAGTTGCCCTTGCATAAGTCTTGTTTTTATAGAGTGATTACAATTAGTCTGTGTTTTTCAAAGTGTCAGCCAAGAGTCAGTACGCTTCAGGGAAATAAGTCCGACAAGTTTATTACTTCAGTTCAGAGTGATGGCCTGCCTTAGCGAACTGCAGCATGCTAAATTGTTTGTGATGAGATGAAAACACAAATTTTATTACTTCTGAAGGTCACACCATATTATATGTATCACAAACATATATAAACAGCCATAAAATGCAAATTTGTTTACTCCATTAAGCAGAATTTCCTATAATATAATTTTAGTTTTTTTAGCTTGGCTTCTGCTGAAAGCAGGCCTGTAAAATGTTTTACTCAAATGACCCCATTGCTGTCTATTCTGGAGATACAATATCAACTTTTTTAATCAAAGAGCTTGGGCTTACACTACTTAGCTTCCTAGTTTGCATATTGATTTCTATCAGGTAAAATAAAATATAGTTAATCTCTTTTTTTTTTCTTCCCCATAGTAAGGGATAAAAGCGTTTTTTAATAACAGTGCAGGCATTTTTTTAATTCTTAAATCTTTACTTTGCCAAGGTGGGTGGCTAAATCTTAAACTGTTGCAAGAGCATGACTGGAGGTGCTACTTGTATTATGAAATTATTGATGCAGATCTGCATGTGACAAATGGGGAAAAATGATTAAAAGAATTTGTACTGTGTGCTCTGTATTTTAATGGAAAAGCATGAACTGAGATGTGCTCATGGGCTAGAAGGACCCAGTCTAGATTTTTTTTTAAGGAGATGTTTTCCTTTTCATCTGCTGACTTAGCTGCTGGAGAGTTTAGAGATTTCCTATAACACTAATGAGTTCTATGAATCTTTACTTTAAAACAGCAACAAAAAACTAACAAGAAGGAAAAAAAGGCACAAAAATACCCAAACCCCCAAACAACTGAAAGCCTACCTGTGTTTCTCTCCCATAAATCTAATTCAAGTTTTTCTTTCCAAGTTTTTCTCTTGCTTGAAGAAAAGAAAAAGTGTAAAAATATGGGATGCAGAGTTCTTTGGGGGGGAGGGGAAAGGAGTAAGTATAATTAATGGCTCTGAACCTTTTGTCTGTAGGCATACGATATGCTTTATGAGCATTTTATCTCAGTGATTTCTAGGTGCCTGAATTCACATGACATGGCAGTCAATTTTTTTTTGGTTAGATATTTCAATTTTGAGTAGTCCTGGCCTGGAGGACTATTCATGAAGGCTATCAGAGGCTTTACTGAACTATATGGCTGTCTTTTGTTAAGCTTTGCAAGCTATTCACTTGATTAAATTAGAATGCAATACCTCACTTACAATCTGCTTTCAAACAGTTCTATTTTAAATTTTAATATCTTGCACTTGGGTTTGTTTTAGCTTGTTAAAAGTATAAAACTAATTGGAACTCTTAAAATCAAAAGTATAAAAAAAAAAACAAAACCCAAATCTCCAAACATACCTTATTTGCTCCAACAAGATTATTTTTCTGTCTAAAGCATGATTTATGACTTAATTTAAACTCCAATTTTTGGACTAAAAAAAAAAATCTTTCTTCTCTCCTATGAATAGAAGAGAGGTTCTGAGTTTCCATGTAGGTTTTATATTTGAGGAGAACTAGTGAAATTTGGGTGCTTAGAACAATTTGTTGCTCTGTATCAGTTCCTAAACAAAATGTGTAGATAATCCTATGCGTGAGTTGATGAATGTTGGTTTAGAAAAAGACAGGGTACTCCTCTTAGAGGAAGAGCTGTCCATACTGCTCTTCTGGGATCTCATTTTGGTTGTGGGGGGGGATGAGGGCACCTCAATTCCCTTGGTTTATGAATTGTGTGACATAAAGGTGAACATAAGCTAATGGTTGTGTGGCACTTAATTAAGTACTGTGATATGAATTCTATAAAAGTATCTTTTCTGTTAAGACTTAATGGAATTTTGGAGGTAACTTCTTGCTTTGAAACCGCTATTTTAAAGTCAGGGTTCTAATCTAAGTAATAGCTACAGATGATGGAGAACAGGAGACCTTTGGGCATTTAATTTATCCTATCCTATCCAGAGATAAGGTGGTATGAATTCTCTTCTAGTTGTCTGGATTATGGTGTGTGTGTGTATTTGTGTGTCAGAAACGGCATAAATTGCTGTCTCCAGACACAAAACCAAGAGCAAGAGATTTTCAGCCTTAAAGTAAGCAGCTGCTGCTTGTTGACTCCAGTGCAATTTCTTCCTGTACACATCATTCAAATTTGATATGCAAGTATGTTATAACACTAAATATGTAGTGACTAGCATCATAATGTTCTCCTGGTTTCTACTGCAGCTGTGATTGCATTACTGAATCTACCTCTCTCCGATGGCTGTCAGGGGGAGCAGCCTGCCTGCTGTGATTGATGGCAGCTTTTCCCATCGCTGAGTCCTTCTGATTTCGTACCTTAGCCATGTCTACATCAAATTTTATTATGAGAGATTCTTGCTTTGTTGTTTCATTATGCAGCTACTGCAAGAGGGAAGAACTAGAAGCATAAACATGTTTGTAATAAAGTAATATGTAGATTTCCAGACTTATGTTCTGAAACGCTTGCTGTCTGAGACAAAAATAGAATGCTTCAAGCACAGAAAAAAGCAGTCGGGGAGTTATAAGTTATGGCCTCGGAGAACCCAGCTGAGATCTCTGCCAGTACAAATAGGCAGTAAGAAAAATATCTGCCCCAAAGGAGTTTAGATTTATAGACAAGGCAGGCAAAGTGCACTTAGGAAGTGTGTGTGTGTGTGTGTGTGCAGGGCAGCGACACAGAAAAATATCTGAGGGGCTGGGATGTGCCAGTGGCAAAGGCAGCCACAGGAACGTGGTGGCACTGAGCCCTTGTGCTGGTGCTGCTTGTCTCTGGGAAGCCAAGATCATCCGTGGCCTACTTGGTGGAGCTGCTGGCAGTGACCTGGTCTGGGTCCAGACAGGAAGTGCCCTTGGTGTCCTGAAACCTCTGCTTCTCAAAGGCAGAGAGCTTTTGTTGAGAGGAAGTGGACGGCTTGAAACGTTGGGATGTGAGCTGCCATTTGTTTGGTACAGCTCAGTCAGTGAACTCATACGCTGCAGCATGTTAAAAACTGGCGTTTTGGCAAATGGTAGGTGACGAAGAGCATTGTCACACTGTGGTGCCTTCTTACACCTTGAGTCTCATGTAAAGGGAAGCTCTTACTGCTTACCATGATGCTTCCACCTGCCTCCCTGTGTGTGAACACCTCTCAGGCACCACCATGTGCCAGCCGCTCAAGGCCTCACGCATTTAACATTGAGCTGAGCTCGCCCTATTTCTTACCAGCCCCACGTGGGTGGCTGTGTAAGATCAGAAACGCCAGCAGAGTATGGCTGAGTAATGGTGAACAAAGTGGAGTTGTGGAAACAAGGTAAAAATGAAATGCAGACTGGGATTTCTAAGGAGATTTAGAGGATAGACGTGGCCAACTGGCTGTGAAATCTGACTGGTATTTCGAGCTGCAACTCCTTAAAGGTCTTTTGAGAGTAATAACCTAAAGGAAAGAAGAGGGAAATTTGAGAAACCAAGTGGGTAAGAGCCAGTTTCACAAATTGCCCAACACACAGGGTGTGAGCCTGCCCCAGTCAGAGCTGCCTGGCCTCTCGCCACAGGCTGTAGGAGGGCGGGGGCACAGCCAGAGGTTGCATATCCCGGCCCCAGTTAAGCAGCAAGCCAGGAACGCTGTCAGTGTCATGCTGTGCCCGCTACCTTGGATTTTGACTTCTGTCGTGTGCCCAGCTCAGAGCTGTCTATCAGCCGCATGAAGCCCACTGATACAAATAACACCTGGAGCGCGCTCAGCATGCGTTCTGAGGCCCTGGGGATGTGAGGAGGGCGAGGCAGCGCCGCTGCAGACTTGCAGAAGTGAAGCTTGTGGAAAGAGCAGTGGAAACTTGTAAGAGACTGAGCCTTGCAGTGAAGGGGGGCCTTCAAAAGGATTATTTTGGCTTTCAATGACTTTGAGAGTATTGAATTCATCATTTTTTTCTTAAATGATACAAGTTCAATAATGCTTTTGTCTATTTTGCTTTCTATGCTAGGGGAAATAGAAAATATATATTGTAGATATATTTGACATGAATATGTTGGTCCCAGCTTGTTTTTTTGTCAGTAAACTTATCCTTGTTAAAGGAGAGTGAGGAGTAAAATTTCAGTTGACCTTGCATTGCATTATAAATAACAGCCTAAGCTCCTCTACTCTTTTTTTATAAGTTTCTGAATGTTCTTCCATGGAATTTTAAGTATTATCACTTATTGATGGTGATGTTTCAGACCACGTGGATTAAGTCAGAGAAGAAATGATATAATGGTACAAAGAAATAAGCTATAAAGCACTGATCTGGTAATAATACAGAAGGAATGTATGCTGATACCTATAAAACTGCCTCAAACTTGCCAACTACAACAATTAAACTGACTCTTGTGCAATGTATGATAAAGATACTGCTAACCTGAGCCAAAACAGTAATTTTTGTGGAAGCTCAATATACACTTTTTTGGTGTGCTTGTTATTTTTGTGGTATTTTTATTTTGTAGCTTTCATATTTTGTATTTTTTTCACAACCAGAATCTCTTGATTATGCTATTAAGAGCATAATAATTTGAATTTACCTGCATCCTTCATGATGTTGGCTGACTAGATGGACCACCAGGAACAGCTAAAATAGGACCACTTCCATTATCTCTTAGTAAGCAGCTTGTACAAAACAACATGGAACATCCTCATGATAAAATGGTACAATCTCATTTAAGAAAACTTGTAAAGCCATATATATTAAGTCTATTAATCACATGCCTTTGAGCATTGAGTCCTGCTTAGCGTATGGTTACTAAAGAATCTGTTATCCTGAAAGATGATCTTATCCTGTAAAGCATAAGACTAAGGCCAAGTGATGGATGTCTTTAGCTATGAATTGCCTGCGTTGTTTTTACAAAGAGTGAATGAATTTGTGTGAGCACTGCTGTGATCCCAAAAAAAGGTTAGTTGTTACTCCATGCTTCCAGGACATAATAGCAGATATGAGCTCATCCTGCCACATAATGTCTGGTGGGTGGACAGACTGTCTCTATACTCTGCTACTGTAATTGTATGAAGCCAACCTGCAGTTATTATGCCAACATCCCAAATTTAAGGATGTCATGATCAAGGTATTTTAACATAAAGATTTTTTTCTTGTACTCTTATACTTGTCCTCTGCTTTCCATCCATTTTCCAGTCCATATTCTAAGCCTTTGTCAAAAACCACAAAGCTGGAAAAAAAAAGTGAGGATTTGTATACAGCAACCTGGTTTAAATAATTGGGACTCAAAAATAATTAATTTGTTCCTTAGTCTTGCATTACAATTATCATATGGCATTCAGAAATAGGCCTTTAATGATCTACTATGTCTCAACACTCCTAACACTGAATGGGAAAGGAACAGGAACATTAGTCTAGAGCTGCTGTACACCAATAACTGAACACATCCTCAAACTAGATGACCTCACATGCTTGCAGAGTTTATTTCTGGATCTGAATTCACAATTCATTTGCTTACTGCTCAAAGAAAAGAGAAAAATAATCTAGCTTTCCTTTCTTTAAAGGAATCCTGGCTTGATGACCAAGATGCATGTGTATTTGATCCCAAATGACACTATCTAGGCGTTGAGGTGTGACTGCCAAAATAAGTGTCCATCTGAATAAAATAGGAAAAATAGTGATTTTTGGAGATAAAATACCCATTTATGTAGTTTCAATTTATATGAGTTAGTCTCTCTTCCACTGCCAATCAGCAAAGCATGCAAATAATATCATTGCATGAAATTAGCCCTAACCAAGAAGAACAGTGCACAGTCTGTTATATAAATAGACTGATTCCTTCCTTCCTATTTTTTTCAGCTCCCTTTAATACTTCACAGAATTTTATTTTAAACACACAGGGCTTATTCACTTGTTTGTGTTGGATAAGTGAATTCGGTGCTTGTGGAAGATGCCAGATGGGCTGCATGGGAGCCAGGAAGTCTCTGTCTCTCCACCAAGCAACAGCAGCGTGTGCTTCCCAAACTGAGCTGCCAGAGTGCCTTAGACCTGAGCCGTAGGTAAGAAGCTAATTTTGACAATCCCTTCAATCCACATCTTTGACATTGAGAAAGCTTTAGTGCCCTGAATACTCCATTTCTTCCTGATTTGTGGATCACGTTACTGCTCAGCATGTATGCTTAGATACTCCTCAGCTTCAGCCATCCTTTGAGATGAATGTACTCTGCACCTCCAGAAAACATACATGACTGCTTGGGCTGCTAAAAACGACCAAGCAAAAAACCTTACAACACCACCACCAAAAAAAAATCCCAATGAACAACAGATGGAAAAAACATAATTCACTTACCTTTCAACCATGGGTAGTTCACAACTTCTGCCTGCTTTTTTCTGTTAATAGTGCTTTTATTAGTAAGTAACAAGATTAGTCTCATAATTGCATCCTGTTGTAAGCAGGTGCAGCTGGAAGGCAAAAATTCATATCAATTTAAAACTGATATTTCACCTTGACTTAAAAAAAAAGGGCAAAAAAAACCACAAAAAAACCTTTCCAACAAAAGAATATTTTTAACGATATAGCAAACAAAAATAATGGTTCTTTGTAGACCATGCAGGGTCGTAGTCATACCTGATTTCACTTTAAGCTGTGTGCTATTTTAACTTGTTTTCCAATTGTTATCAATTGAGAGCGCTTAATGAATGTAGGTATGACAGAGCTACACTGCATCTTCTTGAAAAATATCTTCATAAGTGTTTACAGTGATTGTTTTGTTGTTGCATATTTTGTACAGCCTATTTCACAAAGCTTGGCAGAGTGGATGCACTGTTTTGTGCTGAGATTTATTATATCCATCTTGGGAATGAAATACCAACAGGTTTCTCAGGTTTTGCTTTGTGGTGATCTCTTTTTTTTTTTAAAAAAAAAAATTCATTTGAAGGAAAAAGATTAATTTGGATATTTAGGCAGGAAACAAAAGCTGCAAGGGAAACAAATTGGATAGCACTGGAGAGGGGATTTATTTCAGATGGAACTGAATTTGTAATTACATGTTTCAGAGTGTAAGTCTTCCTGAACAGTCACAATTAGACATTAATCATTGCAGGTATTACAGCCCTGACCAGGGTTAACTGCTAAGCATATTGGTATATACTGTGCTTGTAGTTAGGCTGGCGTGTAGCTTTCCCAGCCATATTACTGCGATTAGCATAGTACCTAAACTGGGGCAATGTCTGATAGAGATGGAGCTGCTGGCAAGATTTTGTTTGCAAGTCCTTTTCCCAAACAGGTCCATTCACCTTTATGCTTTAAGTACGACACAAGAAAACGATGCTAGCCTCAAGCGGGAGTGTTTAACAAAAAGCGGTAAAATCTTGTTTACCTTACTGATGGCTGAGGAAAGGGGAGGTGAGGAATTAGAGCATGAGCTTGTTCTGTGAAAGTAGTTAAGAGCCGAGAGCTAAGGTTTTGGAGTTTGTTTTATTATTGGACGTTAGTGGAAAGGTGTGTTTAAAGTGGAACAATTCTTAGTGCTGAAGAGACCATCTTCTACTTTAATACTCTTCAATGGAAAAAATAGAAACCCACAAGTTTTATCTCTTTCCTTTAAACATTTTTCTCCTAAAGCAAAGTAAATTTCTTATCAGCCTTGAACAGGCAGCCTTGGTTTCACAGATAAGACCTTTTGAGTACTGTCAAAAAATACAGGACATGCAGATACACAGTGGACAACAGAACAGCATATCACAAGTTTAACAAGAACCAGCCTTCCTCCACGGATGGGTTATTAAAGATCAAATTCTATTGTGAACCTGGATCCAGTGAATAAGTGTGAAACGGGAAAATCTGTAGTATCAAGTTTCTCTCCTGTATCATGTCTCTTACATACCCTCAGTCATTTTCATCAGTTCAGCACATGCTTTCCTTCAGGTTTGATTACCATATGTGGAATTTGTCGATAGCATTTTATTTCTTTATTTGTGCCACTGCAAGGTAATAAATCTCAGGCCTTTGTAGCTTTAGGAATGGATAATCTTTATCTAGTATGCTGTCTTCTGCGAGCCTTTGCTTGTTCATCAAGTGCAGAAATGGATTCAGAAAGGGTTAATCACCTGCAGCCCACTGTGACTCTTTCAAGTTTAAATTATTCTCTTGAATATATAAGCATGTGAAATTACAGAATCAAAGCAGCATATTGTCTGCCCTCTGAATACAGAGCTTTAAATAAGCTTTTACACCAAGGTGGCTCAGCCAGCAGAATTCAAGTGACAGTGACATCTTACTCAGGTGGTTAGATCAATGTCTCCTCCTAATGAAGTTACTTCATTGCGGTTACAGATGCTGTGGAGGTGAACCCTGAAAATCAATGTTCGTCTTAAGACAAGATGCAGACAGTGTTAAACATTCTTCCCTCCCACTTTGGTGCTTCAGTTCTATGAGTTGTTTATTATTTCAATCATGTAAAGTCCTGGATTAGCTACTGGTTACACAGAGCAAAAGAAGGGAGGGAAAGAATCAGCCCTGAGATGCTGTTCCACTCCTGTCCCCAGTGCAGAAAACTGCTACAGGAGGTGGGGAGAATGAGGGCGAATAGGCAGGAAAGGAAGGATGAGCATGTAGCAACCTGTGTCCTGAGGAGACGTTTTCAGAATTTTTCTGACAGTCAAACTTCATCCTCAAGTGCCTGTTTGAACTTGAAATGTTTTGTTTGGAGGCAGTGATCTCAAATACAGCTTCATGTCCAAGGGAGAGCTCTGCTCTTTAGATAAAGACCCTTGGGAGGTGCGTGGTGTGTATGTCAACATCTCTTCCTGAGGATCGGGGGGGTTTTTGGCTTAACAGGCATTGGGAAAGGGAGGGGAATGCATTTCAACTTGGGTTGTAATGAGACTTTAAAACCTCGAAATTCTGAATAATTGCAAGCCTGCCTCTGCTGCCTCATCTTGCCAACCTAAGGCTTGTATCAACGCTGTAGTCTCTAGGTACTGAGAGCTGTTCACAAACATGATGCACTGGAAAGGAAGATTTAAGGAATGTTTCTGACATAGGTGATACGGCACATCACTCTTGTGACATTCCACGTGTGCTTCAACTGAACAAACCCAACAAGATGCTCATACTCAGGTAAAGCTGTACTGTCCTGGGTGCCAGGGTGTAGCCTGTTCTCTGTGAGGCAGGCTTTGGGCACTTTGTTTTTGAGCCGTGCGTCTTACCAAAGAACTAACTAACACTTGATGCAAGGCTAGTGCAACCATGTGCTAAAAGATGCTGCTTAAAAAAAGGAGCAGGGCTCTGGGCTTTGCAGAAGTGAGAGCACACAACCTGTCACGAACACGAAGCTGTGGACGTCAGTGTAACGTGGGCTTTGAGTTCTGATCCCAAACTGGGAACAGAATTTTTTCTGGCATAGACTATGTCTGGAGGGGAGATTAAAAAAAAAAAAAGCTTATTTTGCAAGGCAGCCCAAGTGTGTGTACAGACAGCAGGCAATCCACCTCTGGGTCCGTGCCCACAGGCTACAGCAGCTTGTGTAGTAGGGTGCAGTACCAGGGCTCTGCTTGGGCCTGCCGGGGGCGGGGGGGGCTCTGTGTAGGTGCCTTCACAGTAATTATTTGCCACAGCAACGTGCACAGAGCAGAGATGGTCCCCGAGATTCGTGTTTGATCTTGCCCTCCGTGTATCGCTTCCTTGCTGCCAACTCTGAGCCAAATGCAGTGGGAATAAAGCTCGGGGAGCTTTCTGGCGGGTGGAGGTGTAATTCCTCTATGATCTTGTTTACACCAACATTAATTCTGTCAGTGCAAATTCAGTGGATGTGCAGGGTGGTTTTTCCCTGCCATTAGTGTGTTAGGTGCTACAGACCAAGGACGTGGGGAGCACCGGGGTCTTCTCTTTGGCATGCTGTGTGCTGGGGAGAGGCTGTGGTGTGCGTGGCAGCACAGCTGTGGGGTCACACTGCTCCGTGGCACCTCTGGGGCTGTAGTGTGGGTCAGTGGTGAGTCTGCAGGAGAAACCCTTGTTGCTCTATTAGGAGAGAAGTGGATGGCTGTAATGATCTTTGTTCACAAGAGCGCCGTGAAGATTAGCTGCTTTAATGTGTATGAAGTGCTTTGAAGATGAAAATGACTGTGTAAATCTAAGGTTGTTGATGACAATAATAGTTTAGATGGTTTTTTAGTCACCTGCCGTCTCTTTCAGAATTGAACAAAAACCTGAGCAAAGTTAGAGACTTCTTTGCTGGGGATAATGGGCTAATTTTGCTTTATTGTTCTGTCAGGCTTTACCCCTCAACATAACTGAGCTATAACTCTTAACCAGAAGTACCACAACATGTAGAGCAATAGCACTTTTTCACTCAGTTCCCAGGAGGTGCCTCCAATAGCTTCTGAGGATAATGTTTCTGCAAAATTGGGTCCTCAGTACCTCAGTACTGGGGAGCTCTTGGATTTTTGCAATACTGGTCCTTTTGAATGCAATGAATTTGCAAATGAAAGGTGGGAATGTAATAGCAGAAACTTCTAGATTATTTTTAATATGCCATTAGTTAATTTAGCTGGGGAAGTGCCAGTTTAAAAAAAAAAAAAAGGAAAAAGTCCTGTTACCACTTAATTACTCTTGTCAGACCAGTAAGTACATCCTTTCTATATTCATGTTCTCAAGTCCTGCCATCTCTCCAAAATCTTAGACCCGTAAATCAAATTTAGGGCAGATGAAGCAGGATGTCAAAAATCACTTTTCATTGTAAAAGGAATTAAGAGGAAAGAAGCACGGGGAGAAGAAAACGTGAGAACTGTTCTTAATCAGAGATGACAAGGCCAGGCCATGAGCTGCCCACCAGTGAGTGTGGGAACTGAGTCATGGGTGTCCCTGCCTGTCTTGAAGAGCTGCTGGCAGCAGAGCAGAGCTTTGGGTTGGAAAGAGAAGCACCTGGAGAAAGCAAATATTGTGAGGAAACTGTGCATCTCCTACTGATTTCCTAAGGGAGAAAAGGACAGGATTATCGCAAGAAGTCTTTTTGCATCATTTGAGAGTTTACTTGACTCGAAAGGTGGAACAAAGTTCAGTGCTGCTCTCTGAATAGGCTGTTAAACTCCCTGGGGGCCCTACTAGCTTCCACAAATGCTGTGGACTGCAAGAAAAGATTCAGCATTATTGGCTTTTTGTGTGTATATGTGTGTGCTGTGTTGGCTTTCTTTTTTTAACCTGGGATCAAAGCCTTTGTTAAAATCCCTTGGGCAAAGTATAATACCTCTACCCACATCATTCCTCTTAATATTATAGAGTTAGGACAAACAGGGAGATTGAGTGCTTGATACTGTACTAATGAAGCAAGAATTCATTCTGGAAAAAGACTGGAGAGGATCCAGTACAACTAAAAGTGATGCTTTTAGTTATTTTAGCTAGATAAAAATCCTACCAAAAATCCCATCATTGTGGAAGGTAGACCCCCCCCCCAAATTCTGTTCTGCTACACCAAGTTTCTCCATGTTATAATGTATTATAGCATCAGGGCAAATGTAGTAGCTCTTATTTCCTAATACATAAGTATGCAGCTGTTGCTATAAGTTAAATTAAGTGACGTGTGTTGAAGTCAGGATTTCAGTCTCTTTACTAAAAATATATCTTAAGTTTGGGGGATAGCTTAAAGATTTTTTTTAAAGCCATCCAGTATTGTTAAGCTATTGTGTGTGTGTGTGTGTAGGGGTGTTTTTTGTTTGGCCTATGCTCAACAAAATTCCAGGCTTTCTAGTAGGGCATGCTTGTTTGACAGTGACTAATGGTGTATCTAAATTTATTTCAATCTGTTGCACACAATAATGAAGTATTTGTCAGGATGATCTGTCATCTGCCCTATTTTCTGTTCCTGGGATTCAGTTTTGCCTTCTGTATTCCTTTTGCTTGTGTCCCAAGGACACAGTCCATAAGTTGCTTGATGTCTCCACTGATCGCAGATGGATCACCCACTTGGGCCCTGGGTCTTAGCACCCTCTAGGCTTAGGGATATGAGACCTTTGAACTCGATTTCACAGACCCAAGCAAAATCAAACATTGCTCAGCTTGCTTGAGTCTGGGCTCTCAAAAAGTTTGCTCTGTAGCCATGGCCAAGATCTGCTTTGTTCTTTGCTGCCCTTCTTTGTGACCTTGGAAACGCCAAAACTTTGTGTCACCATCATGTTACTCTTAACAGCTTTCCCTGGCTTTGTGCCTTCTCTCAGCTTTCACTTGCCATTATCTAGCTACCCACGGGAGAAAGAAGGTAAGAGTGGTAGCACTCAGAATGCTTGTTCCAGGTAATTGCTGGGTAATAGTGCTTATGGAGCTTGAATGTCAAGCATTTTAATAGTTTAAGCTTGGCTGAGCAAGATTTAATTATTAATGAAGATGTTCCACAACTGTAAGCCCACCACGTGCATGAAGAGATGGCCGTTCTTATTTGCTACAGGCTCTGTTTAGTATTCCCGTGTTCAAAGGCCAATGAAGGTACTGATTCCACTATGCTTAGTGTAAAAACATAAAAGTAAAAATTAAAATCTAGCAAACCAAATATTCCCTGCCAAAGTCTAAATGGGATTACCATATGTCATGTTTTCAGTTGCTACGCATAACCAAAATATGGGTATCTGCATTACTGCAAGACCAACCTTGAATTTGTTACTATTTTTACTGCAATATCAAAATTGAATTCATTACTTCTCAGAAATGCTCACGTCTGGCTTATTAGATGCATCTGAATTGTTTTCTGCCTGGTCAGGTGTTATTCATGTGTATTACAGAACATATGGAAGAGGGCACCTCTGTCCAGGACATGCGGAGGTGGTGATCAGGTTCTGATTTGCTTATGGCTTGTCTTGTGACAGTGAAAGGGACCATGCTAGTAATATTCCATCAACAAAGCAAGCACATCCACCAAGAACAGCTTTGCCAGGGACCATGAAAGAAAAATATTCCATGGATTAAATCAAGTAGGTGTGCTTGCCACAAGACTTACTATGGCTTGGATAGAAGTTCCTCAGTTGTTCCTGGTGTCAGTTTCAGGACAGCATCTAAATAGATTTAGAAACAAATGCATGCTAGTGTGGCTGCTAAGAAGGAACCTCTTAATTTTTTTGTACATAAATATGAGAGTACAAGAACAAGATGGTTGACACAGGAAGAACAAAATATGTCAAAATATTAGTTACTTGTACAGACTATTTGATTGTAACACATTTATTAGTGTTGTTTTCCAGTTTGTAGTCGCTGTGAAGCCAGTTAAAAGCATAAACATGAGGTAAAGAGCTGTCACAAAATGGGGTTGGTGGCCAGCTGACTGCTGCAATTTTTGTTGGCTTTTTTGGGGTATTGGTCTTCATGTTTGTGCTGCTAAGTGGCTGGATTTCGTTGACTGCATAAAGTGACAATGCGATTAAACAAGCTTTAAAAGGCATCCATGGTAGTATTAGGATGTGAAACTTTCTATGCAGAGAATGAATTATAACAATTCAATTGAGTAGGTGAAGACTTAACCCCTGTAGCTTGCATTGCATGTGTCTTGCTTAAACCTTCTTAGACAGTTTTTCCTTCAGTATAGTATTAGATGACTTCTGTCTGGTCTGTAATTTCATCCTCTATTATCTACACATTACAAACCCAGGCAAACGTCTTCATGTTCCCAAGGCTTCATCATTTTTCAGAGACCTTGTAAATATGCATATTTCATTGTTGTACTGTTTAAAATCTCTCTTCAATTCCTCCGTTACAATACCTACTGTAAAGTAACTTGACAATATTTCAGCTGTTGGTAAACAGAGGCAATTGCTTATTGTGCAAGTGGCTTCAGAAAACTCATGGCGAGATTAAAAAATGAAATATTTCTCATCCATTTTTATAACTTCTCATGGAATTTAGCTTTGAGACTGATAAACAGTGAAATAGATAGAAATACGATCCCATTTAGCTATTGACTGCTTTCCTAGACTTGCCCTAGTTTTATTTGTAAAAATTGTGATGTTTTTCTCCTGGTGGTAATGTTCATTATAGAAGTAACAGGATTCAGAATTCATGCATTAAAAGCATAATTGCTGTACCAATGATTTAGTTATTTTTTTCTAACTTTAGTACTTCTTACCTCAAACTGTTCTATATTGAAACTTGGTTAAAAAATTAGATTAAAATAAATCTTGAATCCTTACTATGTCTAAAATAATGAGATTTTATGTCAGCAGCTGGACTTGGAACAGATACTTGTATTTTCTTTATTCCAGCAATGGTTTAGTCATCAGCATGCATTGCTACTCTTACTGCTAATCATGTGTGCGAAAGAGCTTTAGGGAGCTCTTCATCAGTGTTTAGGAAACATGGACTTAAGTTTTTCTTTATCAGAAGGGTGGCTTAGCAAAGAGGTATGTATATTGTTGATTGATCTCAAATGAGCTTCCGTATATACCCTCTGGATTAACATCATTTCATCAGTTCTTCTGAAATATCGCTGTTATTACCATGGGTGTAGCACCAGCTGTCTCACCTCGTGCTGAGCAGTAGCTGGAACAACGACTTCAGAACCTCAGACTCGTGGCAGGAGTAGGGAGATGCAATGTTGTGTGGGTGTCCAGAGCAAATATTAGAGGTGCTTGGGTGTGCTTGTGTCTGCTCAGGGACCTGCCTGGGGGGTGATTTGTGGTGTAGTCCTGCTGCTGCCTGTGCTGTGGGAGGGATGTGAAAGGGGCAGGAAGGTGAGCTCTTTATTTGTCCGGGGTGCCTGAGCATAGTAGGAGCAGGGGAGAACTTGACCCTTCAGCACGTGTTTAAACTTATTGGTCATTGCACGGATAATTGCACAGGTGCTAGAGTGCTTTTTCTGGAGCCGCTCTTTGGTGCCTGTGTGAGTAAAGAATCAAAGCTGACGATATTTAGGGGCAACTAATTATTTTTAAGGGGTGTGGGGAAGATGGGAGGCATGACAGGTCCTATATGCTGATGCGCCTAGGAAAGTGAGTTTAAATGTGAAATATTAACTTTTCCTTTAAATATAAGGATTAGGAATAATTCTAAATTCTGTTTATTATCTATTCTAGTTTATCCAGTTTTTTTTGTTTTTATAAGCAACTACTTTCTTCATGCAGTCATTATTTTTTGTCATTGTGGAACAAGGCGTACAGCGCACAATACATCATGTGCGGTGGGTGGGAGGGAACTGATGAATGTACAGGCTGACTTTGTTTTGTTTAAAGCTGTTAAGTGTCTTGGCTTTTATGTGAAAATATTTTTCTTAGCTATTTGTGCTTTATTAGCTACAGAAGAAGTTGAAACTTATATAAAATGATTTATAACCTTTCACTTAACCCTTTAAACAGTATAACTAAGTCATTAGTATTAAATATTTTAAGCTCAATATCGGTGGCTAGCACTGAGCATTTTAAGAGCTTTCTTGAATGACAGTGGTGTCTGCCCAGACTGGGGTGCAGGGATATTTGGAGACCCAGGGCTACTAGGGCTGAGGAGGTGGGTGACAGAAGAGGTGGTTGCATGTTATTTTGTTGCTTTAAATTGGGTTAATTTTCTTTGTTTATTTTAAATTTATTTTGTGGAGAGTATGGCTCTTCATATCATTTTTCATAGCTGTGCAGATCTACTGTGCCTTAGGGCAGCAATTTTCTAGGCTTCAGAGAAGTCTTGGAGAACTTAAATGAGATGATAAATAAATATATTGGTTAGTCAGCCAAGATAAAGTGTAGGTCTTCTATTACATAATGTCTAGCTCCTTATTTTTATAAAATATAAAGCAGAAGCATTTCAAATCATTTTAGGTTCTCTAGGGGAAGATGATGAGTTTTTAGGGGAAGGCAAATGCTTTGAGAGAAAATACCCTTTTCTTACAGTTACCTAAACCATAATTTACAGTGGCAGCTATAAGTAACTTTCACTTATTTACTTTTAAGAGTTCTATAGATCAAACATTGTGATGAAAACATGACAACAATCATTAAGATTGGAGAACTTCATCCTGCATTTCTCAAATCCTGACAAGAGACACAAAGCGGTTGAACCAATAGTCCTGCCGTATGTCAGAGCAAATGCAGTAATGCAAAAGTTTGAAAACCAGCAGAAGTCCAGAGGTCTAGATGCTTAAAATGCTTAGCTGCCAAACAGCAGGAAAAATAGGTTGGGTATGCAGTGGAATGGCATTAATCATCTCCACAGGTCTGTGGGAGAAAAAATAGAAGTGTTCAGGTGGGCTATTAGGCATGATGGTTGTGCATCTGCTGCATAAGCGTGCCCCTAGGAGACCAGGGTAGGCACGCGGTACTCCAACTGGCTAGAAGCTTTAAGACCTGAGGACCACTCCCCCCAGCCCCTGCAGATAATTTAATTTTCTGCATGTGTAGCAATCTTTATCTGATTCTCTCCCTTGAGCATGCCCAGCTTTTGCTGGAGCTGATGTGTGATTTTAATATGTACAAGTTCACGTACCGTAGCATTTGCTAGATGAGGTACAAGCTTTATGAAGAACCACCTCTCTTAATTTAAGCCTGACAGCATAATCTGGTGTCCCTAATTCTAATACTGAAGGGGTTGTGTGCAAAGAAACCATGTTCGGTCTTTGTGGAATTCCAGATTTTGCATCCTCTTACTGTAGTTCCCCCAAGCATCTCTGCTCCAGTCTGAAGAGCTCTAACTTCCCTAGCTCTTTCCTGTAAAGAAGCCTTTCTGTGCATTGACTGATCCTTTTCTCCCGCTGAATCTTTTACAGTTATGTTATATACCCCCTTATAATAGGGATGCGCAGAAAGATGCAGACATTTCTGAGATTAACGTTCTTAAATCATGTATCTTCTCTTGGAAAGAAAACAACTTGTTTTGGTTTTACTCCTTTTGCTCGTGCTTGGAGGCTCCAGCTATATATATATATAACGGTGGCAGGTGCTTGTCAGCCTTACATATGCCGCTCATGCAATACTCTTGTAAGCTAACAACTGATTCCAAGGCATGATATTCATTTGTCTTCACATGACAACATGGTCATGTTGTTGTTTCAGGGACTTTATAGCCACTTCTTGGCAAACTGTTTTATGGATGACTGTTCATTAGAATCTTCATTAATGACGTAAGTGAAGGACACTTTAATCTTCTATTTACAAAAGAAGAAACAGAGCATTTCAAACAGTGCTGGAACCTGAGGGTGTGTATGAAAATATTTGCAAAAGCAGGTGGCCTTCTTTAAATGCAGAGTATTTTTAGCACTACTCAGTTAGGATGTGGGTAGGAGATATGTGTATAAAGTGTAGCCTACTCAGCCCTTAAAAACAATCGGCTCCAGTTCACTTTAACTTATTGAATTGTATTTCCATTAAAGAAAGTGGAGGGGAAAAAAGTAAAAAAAAAAAATAAAAAAAAAAAAAAAATTCACAGAATTTATGAAAGAGCTTTTTATTTCTAATGTGTTAGAAAAAGTGTGTTGATTCTGCCTTTCTTTTTTTTTGCTTTGCTACTGAAAAAAGCCCCAGAGAGAAAAGGGGAAAATCTGACATCAAAACATCACTCTTTTTTTGATAAAGAATCGACTTGATATTTTTAAAAAAAAACAACCTAATCTTCAGTGCAGTGTTTTGATGAGCTTTTGTTTATCTTTAGCAAAGAACTTAAAATAATTGCAATCAGCCTCTGAACACCTAGACTGACCAGGCACTGCGATCTCAGGAGGTGCAAGGGGCTGAAAGATGTGATTTAGGGGGAGCACTGCAGCTGTGCCTAATTTCTCACCACACTGGATGGCTCATCCAGTGCGGGAAGGAACAGCAGTATATTTTCTGGCACTCTTCAAGCAATTCTCAGCAATTGTTCCTGAGATTCTTGATAGCACCCCCAGGGAGGCTGAGCAATGATTGAGCAGCGAGCTGCCCCAGGGCAGAGCAATGCACTGCTGCAGGGTTGAAGCAGGCTTTCAGCCGGGCAGCGCTTGCTCTGCCACTCATCGGGTCCTTTCACAGCCACTCCGCTTGCCTATTTTTGAAGCGTCAGGCAGGGCACTTGCTCCTGAATGGTACAATTTGTGCTTCCAAAATGAGATGTTATTTCCTTCCCCCCCCCCCCCCACCTTTCTCCCCCTTTACATCCTCTATGGCCTCTTAAACCAAATGCCAGGCTAATGCAGGATTCTGGCACAAAAACCACTCCTTTTGGGAAACTTTGTTCAAAGTTATCAGGACCACTGATTCTTCACAATGGAAACTTTTTCACAAAAATGTTACTTTCATCCAGGCAAAAGTGTTGCAGGTCTAGACTGCTCAAATTTTTAAACATGTCCACACCAATAAGTGTGTTTTGCTACACCAGCTCTCCCCTTTCCTATGGAAGATTGATTTATAGCACTCCTGTTTTTCCACATCCTGGGGCAGTGCTGTGACAGCTAGGTTCTTACCAGTTCTGTGGCTGATCTGTGTTCTGGGCTCACTTCTTGAAAGGCAAAAAAACAAGCAAAAACCCCAACAACAACCTGGAAAATCAGAAACTTCTGCAAAAAGTCTTGTTTGTGTTTTGACTTAATGTGCACGTGAATACAAATTACACAAGTTAAAAAGGCAGGAAAAAAAAAATCAAAAGTCATGGATAATGGTGCTTGTTGGGAATCACAGTTGGAATCGCTCTGATGATATCTAGAGCTGTAAGCAAGCAATGGCTTGTAATGAAACGTGTTCACACTATACACCTATTTCCAGAAGTTTCATAAAGTCGATATTTAACCCATTACTTGAGTGCTTCTCTTAAAACAGATCCGGGAGGAGAGTTTTCTTTGAATAGAGTAACAGATACATGGAGGTTCTTCAACAGTAAAAGCTGCCATTCTCTGCTATATCTAGTCAGAGCAAGAAAGGGGAGTTCACTTTGCAGGCTGATGGCCAGGTAGCTCTGACCTCAAGGTTCTAGCTAGTTAAATGTGTTTCTAATATGTTTAAGTTTCTTTGCTAAATAGTTTAGTAGATTGTGGGGGTAAGTATGCAGTTGCTGGGCCTCTAAAGCGCGTGTCTTACACAACACAGTCCTTTTGCTCTTGTGGTCTGAGGAACAGTCCTGGTTCCACGTGTTTAATGACTGACCGTTCAACAGGTACAAGAAAAATATGGAGTCCCTTTCTTAAGATATCTTGCCTTCAGCTTTATGCTATCTGAGGCTGACTGCTGTTCACATCTTCTGTCCTGAAAGACAGAAATTTTGTAGCCAGACTTTAAACTGCAATGGTAAGCAAACACAGAGGATGAAGTCAGAGAGCTGGAATCACCTTGAATAATGGTGCTCCACAGAAATCACAGTTGGCATTTCTCTTATGATAATAGAGTTGCATGCAGGAGTTGGGCTGTAATGAGGTTTTGTGCCGTAGACCGGGGAATCTGATGTAATCAGATTGATGGAACAAAATCAGATATTCAAGGGAGAGGCAATTAATCCTTCATTTAAGGACACTCAAATCAGCAGGGCGTCTACTGTTAAGGATATAAATGAGTCTTTAATGTGGGCTTCACGATAGGTAACTCCTGCAGAGACATCTATCAACTGTATATAATGGTAATTTCTAACTCCCTGAGGAGTTAGAGACAACAGCTGACAATTTCTTAAGCTTTTGCTGCTAGTACTCACAGCAGGGTTAGCTTTCTACTCAAGGAGTAGGCCCAGCCCTTTAGAAGATTGGCATCACACTGTTTCTTCTCTTCTGAAGAAGGTAAAAAGTTGGATCTAAGAAGAGATGTCTGCAACGCCTGGTTCTCGTGTACCCTGCTTGGAGGTCCAACGCAAACTTCTGCACTCTGTGGTCTGGGAACCAAGCTGAGGGGTGAGGCTGAGAACTTGTGAAAGCAAATCAGGCATCTTTACCTGGAATCACACCTAGGCACCCTGCCTTGAGGGAGAGCAGAGATGTCTGCACCATTAAGGTGAGGTAGTTGTTGCAAGTGTGGGGGCCAATAGCAGGTCCTTGCCAGACTTCTGATCTAGAATAAAATGGAATGTGCCCACCATAAGTTACCGGGCAGATAGGAGCGCAGACATGCGCAGCTCAAGCTGCATGACCTTGATTAGGAAGGTCTTTCAGTCTCTGTCTTCCTACATCTCCAAAAGTAGCAACTAATGTGTATACATGGACAATTTAGACAGTCTTTCTTGAGAAGTTGCTTCCAGAAAAAATTTATAATTTAATGCCACGTGTTGAGCTTTTCCATTCTGCTTGCCGTTGCCACAGAATTGCACTGAAGAGACGCTGTTCAGTAGAACATATTGACTTGGTCTTTAGTAATCTGCAGGCAAGCAGGGCACTGACCTAGGCTCCAGATCTGGCTTTGAGGCAGGGGATGTAATAGGAATTTCTCACATCCATCTTCATCTCTCCTCTGGGAAATTCCTAAAGGATCTCTGGAGATTGATTGCTAAAAACTTAATTTGGATAGAATGTGTAAGTTACTCTGTGGTACTGATTAGCATGAAAAGGGTTTTATTAGTCTTTTTTCATGCACTGTACATCTGGTGGTAAATTAAACCTCGAAGGTCATTAGTCATGGTGCTAAGGCTCTAATTGAACTTATCCATTTCCCCAAAAATGAAGTTGACAGCTGTCTTCCTTGTTCTCTGCCTGACCTTTTGGCTCTTCCCAAGAGGCCAAGTGCCTGATGTGTGTGCATGTGGCCACAGCATTGTAGGCAGTTGCACATCTGAGTAATCCCACTGAATGTGTAAACCTGAATGAATGTTTCCAGAAATGAGGCTCCTGTGAGATCCTGGGACAGGCTGGTGCAGATTGCTGAAAGTAAGGTCAGGATGAATTGTGCCGAATCTGTCTCATTTTCAAATGAATTAAGGAAAAAAGGCAATTTATTGCATCCTACCTGAATGATCTTCATCAGATATTGAATACAGAGTGAACTATTGGATATGTGAATTTTGTAATTAAATTACTTCTTACATGTTAATGTAGCTAAAGATCATTACTGTTTTTTCTTCCTTTGAATAATGAATAAGGATAAAGTGTTAAAATATTTCTAGATGTAGCTGAAAAAATCCCCCAAACTTTCAGTGTATTTACCTTGCTTAGATATTGAGAAGGAAAGTAATATCTTTGTTCTTGTAAAAGATGTCTTTTCTAGTGCTTTCTTTACTATTAGAGCTGCAAAAGACAAGTCTTTGATATTAGAACATTTGAAATAATAAATAAACATTGTGATCATATATACTTGATCAAATTACCTCAATGGTCAGTCTCCTGCTTAGGCACTGAAATAAAGGATGCAATTTTTCTTAGGTATTTAATGTGAGAAAATGTGGTTTTCATTCAGCTATGGCTTCAATCTCTCTTTAGAAACAGATTTAACACCTGTTAAACCAAAACCAATAGTAGCGAGTGGATACTGCATAGAAAACAGTATTTTTTTCCCCATGATTGTTTAAGAAAAAAATCACAGAATCATTATTTTCTGAAAAAAAAATTTACTGTTTTTGGGAAAAGTTTTTTGTCCTTCATTATTTGTCAAATCTTGAAAGAAAAGAAACTACTTTTTGAATGTTTCAAATATTGAGGTCCTCTTTGTCATCACTTACATGTCTTAAACTATATAAATACAGACTTCTTCATGGAAATCCAGATAGAAGAGAAGTTTGTGAGGAAGTACTTACGAGGTTGCATGGGTGCACAGCACCTATGGTGAACTCTGACAAATGCCATAGATAAAGAAAAGTGATATCTTTGAAAAATTTTACAATCTTTTTTCATGAATAATAATCGAAATGCAGTGGATCATCATGCAAAAAAAAAAGTAATCTTCATAAATTATTTAACTGAAAAAGTATTAGTAATTTTAATTGTAAACTTATTTCTAAGATTAAAGATAAAATCTGTCAATCTTGTGAATATCCTGTGCAAGTAGGAGTGGTCTTTTCTTTACTTAACCAAAAGAATGGCTGATGAAGGGAAGCAGAACTGCATGTGGTGTAATTATGGATGTTTTGAGACAGCCCTTTAAGAAGAAAATGCCTGATAAAGATGGTCTCTTGTAATAGGTTTTGCTATTGAATGACTTTTTTTCATCTGGAATGTTCTGTTTTTTCCATCTTAGTTTTGAGATTGGAATCTGTCATGTCGTTACAGACTTAACCAACCATTAAAAAGCCTGTTTAAGGAAAGAAAAAAGTCAATACCTGCTCTCAGCTATACATTTATAAAAACTAAAATCTATTACCCTTGCTTATTTCACTTTGTCGCCAGAACAAGGCACAGAATTCAGGAATTCTGCTGTCTGAGTGCAATGTGGACCATGAGATTAGTGTCATGTATCTAAATACCCTACAAAAGTCAGCTAGTGTATTCTTGTGTGTATGGGGAACAACCTTATTTTTTATTAGGTAAATATGATTTCATTCTAGGAAAAAAAAGCTGAAAAAGAACTAGGGTGTATATCAATCTTTTTCTTCTAGATTCAGACCCGGTCTGTTTTTTATTGGTAGCTTTCTATATTCATGATTGATAGATATAATTAGTGTTTTGAAGAAAGGTATTTACTTTAGTGATGGACTAAGGTACGCTCTGTGACAAGAGCATTCACATTATAAAAAAAAAATCGTCAACAGAAGTGCTGCCCTATTTTTTGTTCGGCTTATTATAAGTATGGAGAGTAAATTATTCTGGCTTTCTTTTTAGTGTGATTTAACACACTCAGGAACTTTATATCTCTTTTGCTCTTTTCATCTCTAAGCAGTCCCAGATCCTGAATAATTTGTTTTCACTGTGAAGGAATATGCAATAACTATATTGTATAATGATACCCACAGAATGTTCTTCTGAAAGTATGTCTTAACGTGGGTATGACAGATTATATGAATAAGGAAGTATTTAATGGAACACGAGAAACTCAAAATTATATGCTAGGGCATAAACTAACGTATGTAATGACATGAAATAACGGTAGAAACAACAACAACAAAGATTGGAACTGGAATGTCTCTCTTTACTTTCAGAACCTTTTGCCTTCCAGCCATAGGAGGTGTTTTTGATGTCCAGGAAGGTCAAGGATAGTTCCAAGGATGTCACAGTTTCCAAAGTGTGACCTGTGGATTGATAGGATGTCAGAGAAACACATATTCATATCTTAAGGGTTATCTTCATGAAGAAGATAAAGATATAATTCAGTGTTGAGTAAATTTTAAGGATGGAACAGATTAAACTAAACAATGGAACTAAAACAATGGAACGAAAGAATCCTGTCACATAAGAAAGTGGAGATTAAAAAGCAATATCTCTGCCGGGGGGAAAACAAGCAGTGACTGTTGGACTAATAACAGGAACTGGCATGGGATTTGGAGGAAATAGCCTAGACTGTAGGAGGAAAACCTTGGAGGAAGAATGACTAAGGAACCTTCCTGTGAGACTGCCTGTGGCTTCTTCTTAATGAATAGGACCTCCAATTCAGTAACCATGCAATGCTCTGCTTTTTCTACTGGAAAGGTATTATCTGCTTTTTGTGACGGCTTTTGGACTCTTACAGATGTATAGAGAGGTAGGAGTTTGTATACTGTTGGTTGAGGTGAAAATATGTATACCTCCCATTCTTAGTTACCAGTACACTCTAATATAATTCACTAGTTTTGACTTAACCCAACAGAGAAGTAAAATGGGCTGAGGTGAATGGCATATGAGGCCAAAATGAAGACACTGGGCAGTGCAGCATTAAGTGATAATAAATGTTGCACCCAGCACAGCACCCTAGAAAAAAAAAATGAAAAAAGTTTCATGGGGATTTTGGACATCTTTCTGTCAGCTTTTCCTTTTCTGCAAATTAAATGTTGATTGCAAGAAAATAAGAAACTATATTTGCTTCTGAATGTTAAGAGAAGGCTTCAATTTCTTAGGGAAGAGAGAAACCAAGCATCAAAGTATAACAGCATGACATTTCTTTTTATTTTTAATTTCTCATGTCACATTTTCATTGGACACATCAGAGAAAGCAGCGGGCAAGCTGTTTGTGCTTTAAAGTTTGAGAAATAGAAACTGAGGATTTAGATAATTCAACTTCAAGTAAATGTAAGATCAGCATAAAAGATGCTGTTTTGTGGGAGCCAGTAATGTCAGATAATCGAGTGTAGAAGCCCCACATTTCTGTTTAACTGCTTTTCTTCACTAGATCTCTTGAGGCTGCCAGCAGCAATCACTTTGTAAACCAGAAAAACACAATGGTAATTGAAAATTCACTTAAAAATGCATCTTTCAGAACAAAGCCAGGTATTCACATCCCAGAAAAAGTAGTTACCCAAACCTAATGGATTATGTTAAAAAGAATGAGCTGGCAGCTGGGATTAATCAAAGTGAAAAGTGCTGAACGAGCTTCACTGAATGTTTGAGAAATGAAGTGTGTGTCATATTAGGAAAAAAAAGAAAGGAAAAACCAAACCTACAACCACCAAAACAAAACAAAAAATAACCAAACAACAACTGAAAACTAAAGCAAAAATTTAAAAGCTTTAAAATCTAAGGAAAATGAGAGAGAGTCCTGTGGTGGGACTGACGCAGGAGCTGAGCCCTGAAAGCAGCAATCACAAGCTTTGCGCTTTGTAGTGGGTGCTCAGTGGAGAGTTCCTGGTAGAGGAGCTTGGTGGGCAGTAGGGGACGTGTAGCACAGGCCATGTGGACCCCACCTGCTGATGAGGATGCGGTCTCATCTGTTCTCAGTCCCATAAATTTGGAATTGCTTGTTGGATGCAGAAGAGGTAAAGGAAGAAACCTTTTGTTAACCCATGAAGTAAAAACACTGCCACCAAAAACCAAACCCCTCTCCGCCTTCAAAAACCATAATCGTATGCTTAACCTATCTCTGTCACTGCCATTCAGAAATCAGTGTAAATGTTTAAACCTCTGAATATTTTTATGAGATTATAAATAAAAAAACATGAATTTGTGGTGGTTCATGACACTAGTGAAGTGTTTCCATCGATGCTTGTTTGCTTGGAGTTTAACTTTGAAGCTGAGTCTTTTCAGGTGAAGTCTCAAAACTTTACATGTTTTTTCCTCATGTTTAGTCTTTGAAAAATAGAAGTCACATCTGCACTTCTACTGCTTCTGGCCTTACGGTGTTCCAACTGCACCTCTGGTAGTGAAATCACGTGCGGGATGGAAGAAAGAACAAAATCTGTTCAGAGGAAAGATTGCCACAGTGGTACTGCTAATGCACACTCATGCAGCATAAATATATGACAGACAGGTTTTCTCTTTTAAAATATTTATCTTTCCAGTCTTCTAAGGATCCAAGAGAAGCTTGCAGATATAAACCAGGGGAGAGGCAGATTTGATGGTTTTGTACAGTTATAAGCCTTTAGTGTTTTAAATTATTAGGAATGTGAGGAAATTCTCTTGATCTTTAAATAAACCATTTTTTTTTCTCTTAAGGAGTTAATTTTTGAAGTTTGATTCCTACTTTAATTTTCTAGGACTTGCCCAGGTGTTCAGCTATGTATTGTGTTAATGGGAGATGAACGCCTGCTGCTGTCCACGGTGCTTTAGAGCAGTAGCTCTAATATTGTGGACTGCATAGCTCTAATATTGTGGACTGCATAGCCCTAAGTTGTGTGGGAGAAGTTCTGTTTTCCAACCTGGAAGTTTGGTGTGACATTCTAATAGTTTTTTCCATATTTTGGGGGGCTCTCTTGTGTGTCTGCTTGAGGGGCAAAGCGCTGGAGCATCAACATTGCAGGGCTAGAGCAGTTGGTGCTGCAGCTCTATTGCGCAGAATTGTTCTGCTTTCCTTCCTTCAGAAGTCTTGTTTGTTCCAGACATAATCTGTTACAAAGACCTCATGGTTCTTGGGAGCTCCTCCTAATGGCCTTGGGAGCTCCTCCTAATGGATGTGTATTCCCCTGTATCATAGGATAACTCGTCCATTTAACTATGAGGTTGGCAAAGTTCCACACAGTGAATTCCCTTGACTCACTCCCAAAGTCTGAATGCTAAGTAGCTCACCCATTTTCAGAGTAGTTTTTTTAATTAATTTACAAAGCAATTACAAATTCATGCTCTGGGAGTAAGCTTGCTTTCAGGAAATGACTAAAAAGCAAACAGGTTTCATAAATAGCTAAAGGCACAAGTATATTAAATTTCTAATTTATACAACTAACCTTACAAACACACATTTTGTTAAGTCATAAATGAAAGCAGGTCTGTTAAACTGATCTGCCTCTGGAAAGAGTACATGAAGCAAATTGACTGTTTCTGCAAACCAAAGGTTGCTTTGTTGTATAGATTAGTTGCCTCAAGTCTTTGGTCATGCCACATTTACTACTATAAATCTATCAACTGCAGCCTAATTATACCTGGTGTATATGTGACATTGTGCCACGTTTTGTAGATCCTGAGCTTTGTTATGAACAGTTCAGAAGTAGATCAATCCTGAGCAGCTTTGAACATTTCTTTTATGGATCTACTGCTAGTTGAGGTGTTACTCTGACTACTCAGCATGACGGGGTCACATCACTTGTGGATCAGCTATGCTGTTTACTTTCCTCTGAGTCCTATATGGGATCAGTATGTATGTGAGCTCTTGCAGCAGAGGGCTGTAGGATTTGTTTCTTTAAGTCTTAACTGCAGCTGCTGCTCACAAGTCCCAGTGTGACTGACATGATACAAAGCGACCATTTTTATTTGTAGTATTTGCATATAATTTTAATAATGATTGTGTGCTACAGTACTGCCACATGTGCCAGACTTGATCTGTGGTATAGTCATTTAAGTGGTTTCACGGCCTTTAATGGGATTGCTTGTGTGAGTAAAGAAAGGGATGATAATTGAGGCCTGTACTACAAATTCTCTAAGGGGATGCTTATTTTTTAAATTCTGATTTCGCTGGAATTAAAGACAAAATACAAGACCATTTGTTTGGGCTTAACATTCATAACAGCTTATTGCTGAAAATGTGTCATGATTACTTGAGGAATAATCAGAACAAAATACTGCCACTTTGTAGATATGGCACAATTGGCTTTAGCAAGCTGGTGTGAGGAAGGGTTTTTGTTGTGCTTCAGTAAGTTAAATTCATTTTTTCATTTAGGAAAATTAGCTGACAATTGGTCTTATGCATCTGGAATGCATTAAACATAACTTGTTGCAGGAGAGATTAGGCTGTATGGCAAGCAGGTTTTGGCTATTGAGCTCTACAGTCAGCTGCTGCCACTGCTGTGGGTCATTAGGGAGCAGATCTGATTGGCATCATTACATGCAGCTTTGAGAACCCAGTTTTAGTGTATGGGTAGTATGTTACTATGGATTGGTATAGACTTTCCTGTGCTTGTTTTGCTTGTGACCCCAGCTTGTAAAGAGGCATTTGGTGCCAATCTGGAAGCCACATGGCTTCAAACATGCACTTGTGTACTGCTGTCAGTACAGACCTAACCTCAGTCAGTCCCTGTACCCCTTCCATCAGTATAAAGCTTCTTGCAGGTGAATTTTAGTATGTTATGAACATTAATCTTATTTGGGATGCTTCGTGTGGGGGTTGCAAAGGTCCACTCCTGACTGGATTGCTAGTATTTCTCAGTCTAGGGATGTGGGAAGTCTGTCCTTGGCTACAACCCTCAGCCAAGCTGTTTGCTCCCTTGAGAAATGTCAGCTTTTAATGCATATCATTGAAGAAGTAAAATTGTCTTTTTCTATAAACCCTGTGGCAAACGTTAAATGCATCTTTCTGGGAGATGAGTGCCTTTCAGAACTGAAAGTGAAGCGTTCCTCATAACTCTTCATGAAGATTCAGTGAGATTGGCTTTGTTACCTTGCCAGTGATCCGTGTTCTAGCAATGTGTTCCAAATATGGTGAGGAAGGCACAGTAGCTTTACGTGTTGTATTAAGAGAAATTACAGATAGGTGCAAATACATATTTGTAAATGGAAAGTGCATTGTGCTGATTTATAAGTAATTCAGAGCCTTTTACGTATTTATTTTCTGACCAAGCAGAAGACAGGAGGAGCACTGTTCACCTCAGGCAGTACAGGCACCTGGGACTTTCTCTGGTTTCTTGTTCTAACGTTCATTGAAGGTAGAACATGGGAAAACGTTGCTGACTTGAGCTAGGGGGGTTAGTTGGTGTAAGTTGTTTTTTCTTTTTCTTGGTCGTTTGTATTACTGAGAAATTTGATGGAGATCTAGAACATCCATTGTTTTTCTTTCCTTTTTCCTTTTCCTGTAATGGCCATTGTGAAAGAAGTATGATGCTGTTTTTTTTTTTTAAATGGGGAAGTAATGTTGATATTATTGCCTGTTTCAATGTAGAACTTGATCTCTTGTTCCTCACAGGAGATGACAGAAAAAAAATACATTTGTGAAAAACTCCACTACTGATGCTACAGTCTACATGGATGTGATGGTTGTGACCATACATCCTGAGTTGCCAAATCAACTCAAAGAATTAAAAAAAAAAAAAATCAAAAAAAGCACATTCTAGTTGTTTACAGAAAATTATTTAATATGCCATTGGATCAAACTCTTTCCTGGTTACAACACTGCCTCAGTACTTAGAGTTTAATAATAATGTAGAAAGTAATGATTTTTGCTTTAGATATTTCTTGACAGTTAATTATTGCACAAATACAGTTTGGTTTTCTTAAACAGAAAATCACCTCAATAAATGGGTCTGATGAAGCAGCAGACTGCCTTTTTTTTTTTTACTTTTAAATGTTCATTTTTCAATGGATTTAGTACTTCTGTGTTATAAAGGCCCATCTTTGATCATCAAATATTTAAATGTTTGACTTCCTAAATGTCAGCAACTTACACCTAAGATTTTAATAATATTCAGAATTCAGAAGAGTTGGATTAATTTTCATCATATTCATGCATAAATCCTATTGTAGTCACAGGAGCTGAGTCTGCATGTATTTCTTGCAGAAGGTAAAATATTCACATAAATGAAGCTAAGAAAATGAATTTGAATGCTGAGCAATTTCTAATTGTTTCATATAACACCATTAGGTTATTTCCAAAAATAAAAATGAATGGGGTTTGAAAGCACTTTGTTAAACATAACCAAATGTTTCAAATTTGAGAAATCTCTGATGTTCAGAAGTGCTACATCTGGCATATAAGAATGAACATAAGAACATGTGAATGGGTTATTATCTATGAGACAAAGTTTAATTCATTAAACTTGATTTTTCACGTGAAGGAGACCAGTCAAAATGCAATGTGTTCCATGCTTTCAGTCAATTTAAAGCTATAATTTGCTATAATTCTTCCTGTTGAAAACAAAGACAAGGAGGACCTTATTCTGTGACCTTATAGTGCTTTTTCCTCTCTTTTTGTGTCTGTGTCCTATTGGATAGAGTATTTTTTGCCAGATTTATTTATTTATTGTTTTTTCAAGCGTCATGGGGCAACTGCAGCTCTTCCCTCTCAGAATGCACTTGTCAGGCAGGGTGGCTGCAGAGCAAGTGAGGTTACTTGGTCTGTGCTCTTAGTAGCTGTGGGGAAAGCGAAGAGATTTTAGTTGTCCAGTAGCCATTCAACTCTCAGTGAAATACTGTGCATGAGTGTTTTTGGATTTCAGTATTATGATGATGCAATCCACAGTAATGCTTAACACTGTGATAGACAGATGTAGATGATTATTTAAAATGTTTCTATAATTGCATTACCCAATTCCATTATCTTATAAGCATCTACTGCTCAGCATAACTAATAGGAATTTTGTGGGAAATCAATTAGGATGTGAAAGCGTATTCTCTACCTCTGATCATCTGGAAAGATAAGTATTCAGGGAAAGAAATTAAGGTTCTGATATTTCAAACAAATTAGAAATATTTCAGGAAGTGGATGTGAACTTTGTTTTTATTGAAAAGCTGCTTAAACAAGAAAAAACACTAAGAAGTTAATGAAACTACAGATTAAATATCATGGAATGTTTTGGATAGCATGCCTCAGAGTACTGGTGATCTCATGGCGTTCATAGAAAGGTGTTCATAGAAAGCTTTTCATAATTTGGATTAGTGCAATGAATGCTCTGTGATTACACTGAGCTGGTGTGTAGTGTAGAAATTTAGGCTTCTAAATAAGGTTAGAAAATAAGGTTTACTTTTGTCAAATGACACGAATGCAATTTTCCTTCTACTGCGAAGCAGATTTTTTTTTTTGAGTTTTTGGACAGAAATGTAGGAGGTTTTATAGGTATGAATTAGGAAGGAGGGTCCCATAACACTAGGGGCTTTGTATATAGATGGATGGTCATGGAAGTGAAAAGTTGACTATCTAAAGCTCACGTTCTGTCAAGAAAACAGTTTAGTCAGGTAATGGGTTCACTCTTGTGTTCAGTCCAAGTGAATTCTGAGGTATAAAATTTAAGAACATACTGGTGGGATTGTGATTTTGAGAATCTCAGCAGCCAGTCTGAGTTTAGACTGAAAAGGATTAGAGATTATTTTCAAATTCCTTAATTTCATTTCCCCTGAGACAGGATTTTTTTCAGCCCCAGGAAACAATGTACAAACCAGAACCATATGTCATAATGTTGCTTGCCTGTTTTATTTTTAATATTAGCAATTTTCTTTCAGTTAAGATGCGCTACTGTGAGGTTTTCTTTCTTCATTTGATTATGCACTATTGAGTACTTTGCCAAGGTTTGTCTTGGTGCCAACACACAGAAAGGACAATATATGGAGAAATAGGACACTTCATTGAAGTAGTTAACCTACCAGTGCCCCAAGTTAGGCCTGTAATTTTCCAGTATTGGATATAGTTAGTGGTATTGTCTGATGGGTTAGTATTGTGTTATTATTTCTACCACCAAGTCAAATAGGAAAATGTGGTTTATGTTGTAACTACTTTGTGTGTGTGTGTGTGTGTGTAGCAGTAATAAGAACAATAATACAAAAAGCCCCATGCTTTTTAGTGAATGGTACATTCTCATTGTTTGCAGTATCTTTAGTTTCTCTACAGTCCAGATGCTTTTTACTTGCTTCCTTTTATTTCCCTATATATTGCTATCTGAAAAAAATGATTCATTATAAATAACTTTTAAGTTCTTAAAGTTGAGTAATTGAAAGTAAGCTAACAGCACTCTGATCAGTTCTGCAAATGCAGTTCTGTAAGTTATCATTACAACACTTTTGATATAACCTGGGAGAGATGTTTGTCCCAAGCTTATCTTGTGCTACGTACTCTGAATATACATGGGAACTGACAAACTCAAGATTTTCCAGTATCCGGAGAACACATTTATTTTGTGTAGACTAGGTTAGAAATTCATCAGGAGAGGCTGTTATCTCTGCTCCTTGTTTTACCACTGCAACAGGGTTTTGGGTCCCATGGTCACTCTTAGATGCATATATAAATAAGTACTACCACTTTCAGGCCTGTCCTTACACCAGAGAGAGGACTGTAGCCCCTCGGGGGCCAAGTTGTACTGGAGTGGAATAAAGCTTCCTGAATCAGGCTTACTTCTACTAGCTTCATTATTTCTAATTCAACCTTTTAAATGAGACTACTACATGGAGACCAAGTCCTCAGAGGTAATTCTCAGTGATGTATTCTTAAAGTATTCTATTTCTCCCTTGGTCTAGGTGTGCAGGGTGTTACTCTTAAAATCTTGGAAGACACGACTGCATATGTAAGCTGCTATGCAACAAGTCCTGCTGCAGCTTGTAATGTTCCTTATCGCTTTTCTATTCTGCTAAATCCCTTTAGACATTTTTTCTTAAGTTTTTAAGGCTTTGTTAAATATGATTAAGGAATTAAGTCACTTATCTAGAGGGCTTTGTTTGCTCAGCTGTATTTTGTGGCACATATTAGTAAGGAAATAAGCATGCTCATTGATAATGATACCTTGCATATTTAATATGCAATATGTGTGCAGTCTCGTTGCTCTTGTAGAGTTGCATGCTATTTATTCCTCATAAAGTCAAAAGAAATATTTCAGTTTAATTTTCTATGCTTTGATTTAGGCCCCTATCAGGTTTCAAATGTGCTACTTGTGTTAAATGAGCATTCACACTTCACATCTGCTTAAGAGCTTCTCTAGCTGGTGACACTGGGCTTTCCATCGGGACACTTGGATAACAGCAAAAGTCATGGATTCAGAGCGGCTGAGGCTGGACGACACCCGTGGATCATCTGGCCTGACCCCCTTGCTCACAGCAGGGTCAGCTAAAGCAGGTTGTGCAGGACCATGTCCAGTCAGGCTTTGGTTATGTCCATGGATGGAGGCTCTGCAACTGCTCAGTGTGTGGGGGTTTATCTTCCCACAGATTTAAAAAACAAACAAACAAAGAAAAACAAAAACAAAAAACCTTGAGCCACGTCTTCTCCAGGCTATGCAGTCCTGGCTCTCTCAGCCTCTCCACATATCTCAGATTCCCTAATTCCTTAACAGCCATTGTGGCCCTTTGCTGGACTTGCTCAAGTACGTCCATGTCTCTTCTACTGGGGAGCCCAGAACCGGACCCAGCACTCCAGATGTCTCACCAGTCCTGGACTGAAGATCACCTCCCTTGGCCTGCTGCTGGCTATGCTCTACCTAATGCAGCCCAAGGTGCTGTTGTCATTATTTGCTGCAAGGGCACGTTGCTGGCTCACATTCAAGTCGTCCATTGGGTCCTTTGCAAAGCTGCTTTCCAGGCAGTCGGTCCCTGGTCTGTGTTGGTGCATGAGGTTATTCCTCCTCAGGTGCAGGAGGCTATGATGGACAGAACAATACATGTGATTGAAGACACCAAAGTAAAATACTTCTTGTCAATAACAGGCTTTATTTCAACTACTGTCTTCATCTCAGTAGCCACGCTTAACCTTTTAGAAATAACATCTAGTTTTCACGTATTTCAGGATGGTACACTTCCTTGTGTGCTTTTTGCCATCCTTCACTTTCTATTTCACACAGTAGCAGCTGGCATCATTTTCCAAGATCCGTAACTATGAAATATGATTGATTATTGCTTTCTATGAGAATCTCTTCTTTAAAATATTATTGCTTTTGTCCTCTTTACTCCTCTGCCCTTTAAAGTTTCTAGAGAGCTATCAGTTTTTGTATTTCTCCATTTTGTGTTTACTGGCTGCTGTCACTTTTAATCTACTGTTTGTGCTTAGGAGAACACTCATCTTTTGTCACAAACGTTTCCTTTACCAAAAGGTTTAGTTATTTCCAATGTCTGATGGCTTTCTCATTGCTTTTTGTGACTGATTGTAAGAATTTTGTTCTGAAGTTGGGAGGAAAGTTGAGGTTTTTGAATGCAATGCAGAGAAGCTATGCGTTGGGTGGGATTTTATTTCCCAAAGCATAGAGATAGCCTACTGTCAAAAAGGCGAGGAAGAAAGAGTCATGATACAATTGCATTTTTCAGAGTTTTTTCATACTTTGAGCATATCACGGCCTTATAATGCCTAGTAGTGAGTTCAGTGTTAGTTGTGCAGTGACTGGATGCAAACAGGACAGAAATTTCGTGTTGGTTTACACATCAGAATTTGTCTTACCGGTGTATGAAGGCTTGAGGTGGGCGAGCAGCTCTTAGACTGTGAATGTCTTCCTGAAAGAGAATAACAGTAAGAAAGGACAGATGGAGCAACGCACAGAGCTTTGCTCTCCCCCCAACCCCTTCATCTCCTACCCCCATACTACATGGAGTGAACAGAAATTTACTGATGGTCAGGACTAAGGAGGATGTTATGAGTGCCCAGGAGGGAAGCAGGACAAGCATTAGGTCTTGGAAAGAAGTCTCTGAATCGTACTGACTCCTAGAGCTATCTCTAAGCTGATAGACTTTATATTTCATTAAATTCACATTGAACATCTTTCTTGAGACTTCTCCATGCTAAATGTCAGGCATAAAAATAATGGGCTGTGTACTAGCAGATATTCACAGGTTTTCTCTCAAAACCTTGAGGAGTAGTAATTACTATTCAAAGGCTGTAGGACTTTATACATGCAGCAAGGCAGCTGGTCTGGGGAAGAAATCACTCTCCTAATTTCTGAAGTTTTGACCTCACTTAACCATGAGAAATGCATGTCAGCAACTTTTGATGGACTTTTAATTAATTACTGTAAGGTAATTAAGCAAAAAATCAAACATACGCCATATGTCTGGCTTGCAAATCTATGCACCTGCAGTGTGTGGGCAGGGGAAGGTGGGCAGCTCTTGTGGCAATTTAAAAGTATGAGCGAAAAATATTTCTTCTTTTAGAATAAGGAGAATGAGGGTTTTTCAAAAGTGGGTAAAAGTTGGTGGGAACCCACAACTCAATTTTCTGTTTCCTCTCTCCTGTGGACAGGATAAGGGTGGTAGAAAAAGGAGCAGACCTGGCTGTGGAGGGGAAATCCAGAAAGTCTGTGAAACCATGTGCATTTTGACAAATGTGAAGCAGTTGTTTTGCACCTTCAAATTTGGAAATTAAATAAAAAATACTTTGTCAGAATTGACAATTTCCAGTAGGAAAATTCTGTTGAAACAAAGCATTGTCTTCTCAAACTATATTTGTTAATCAAAAGCTGTCTTTCATGGTGAAACCAAGAAGAAAGATTGGAAGTTCCTTGCAGTTCTGGCCAATGAACTTTTGCCTGCTGTTTGCAGCACCACATCTATCATAGTACAAGGATTTTACTTTTGTTAATTATTTTAACAAAGATTAGTTAAGGTTTTCCTGCTTTCCATAAAACATCTGTTGTTGGGAGAAGATAAGGACTAGTACTTTGCAACACCATGTCAGGTGCAGTGTATCACAGTAAAAAATTATTGGCTTGGTAAGAGCAGACTATTTCTAGCCTATAGTGATAAGGCAGATTGGGAACTGTTATTGATAGCTGAAGAGTCATTTGCTTAAGAATGGTTATACTGAGGGGGGGGAATGTCAAAAACAATACTAAAAAATGCAGGTTCAGGGAAATGTAGAGCACTTCCATTTACCTGTGATACTTTCTGTGGAGATGAATAGATATAGACTGCGGCAATATGAGGGTTAACTTACTGCAGGAGGTGGGCTGAGGATGCACTGTCCCATGTAGAGCTCTCCCTGGCAGAATGCTGAGCTGTAAATGGAGGATAATAATTATTGCTCATCTAGCTAAATTCTTGTGTTTAGTGCATGTTTGTAAGGCACCATGGAGTTGAAAGCTATTATAAAAGTGCTGAGTTTGATGATTAATTGGAGAGCTCAGTGGTGTTCATGATGCACATCCTTTTTCGGGTATAAAAAGGGTGGGGGCTCAAAGTGATGTCTGTTGCTTTTACAATGAAGGTGATGAACCGTTGTAGGGAAGTAATTACTGTGTGTAAAGTGCTGAGAAATGGCAAGTGTAAGTTGCTGTTCCATCCCATGATTGGTGCTATTCTAGTTCATTTATAAAGCAAGAGACACTGTGGAAGTTAAGGAGTAGATCTTTCACTCTACAAAGAGGTTTAAATACCCCGATTTCACTTGTATTAGACTGAGTTACACCAACTGAGATTCTTGTGTTATTTGCAGAAAAATTCTGTTTATCTAGTATCATGCAGGGTTTGATACTTGCTTACAGAAAAGAAAAAAAATTGATCTCGTTTATACGTTTTTATGAGGAAGGAACATTCAGTCAATATCCTGTCACTGGGGTTAATTTGTGAAAGCCAAAGAGCAGCTATGATGATGAGGTTAATGAATGGTATTTACTGCAGTACGTTGTGCTTCTAAGCGAGCAGACAATATACACAGGTGAATAAACTTTGAGTATTTTGTAAAAATGAAGCTATAGAAGAACAGCTATGAAAAATACTATATGTAATTGTGATAAATTAATGCTTGAACAATATTTGAGCTACAAGATACTCATTAATATGAATGTGGTTCTAAGTTTAAAAGTTCGTTTTAAATGTTAAGATTGTATTTTCCTTTTTATATTGAATTATAAAAAGTTTAATTGTTCAGTAGGTGAAGAAAGGGGATCCTTAATTGGGCAGAAAGATGTCTGTTTATGTCATGAAATATACTGTTTCTACTTCATTCTTAATTAGGATGGCACTGACCCTACGTGTATCTAAAAAGATGGTCTATATCAAGCTACACTGATCTGTTTGCTTATTTTTCTAAACCAAAATCGGTATTAAATTTGACATTTGGCATAAGAATTCCTAAGTCTTTTAAGAGTTAACTTGTACTGTAAACCACATAATTTCAAAAATGTTTAGAAAATTTTAGATTGAGTTATTGTTCTCAATCCATCTTGAAGTTGGAAGATGAGGTGTTAGTATAAGATTGGAATTTCTGATTGGATAATATCTTGCCAGCTGAGTGTATCCAGAAGGAAAATCAAACCAAAATACAAGCATGTGGTACTGAACTTTACTCCTTAGGTGAATTTCACTGTAAGACTTCATATATAAAGTGACTGAAACTGTGTTCAATAAAGACTCTAAGCATGTGAAAAAATATATAGAAGGGTTTTGCTGAAGTAGTGCCCATCTAAGTCACACCCAATGTCAGTGAAATATCGCCAAGTTCTAGTGGAGAATATAAGTAAAAAGTTATTTGCACATTTTTACCATTGTTTTACAAAGCAGTTTGTGCTGCTAGCACAGATTGCAAGTTTTTTATAATCATTTTCCCTTCTGTATTGGGGACAGCCAATTTATTCAACTGAGCACTCTCTGGGAGTGACATTGATAAATCATAGTATACAAAGAAGTGAAAATACTTTGTTCTCATTTTTAATTTTCTGTGGCTTTTGTCTTTTTGCATTTTTTTTTAGCTTCATAAATTATATAATAAGTAGAAACAGTCACAAAACATTTAGACTGAAAATGAAATATATTTATTATTGCTTAGGTTTAGTACTAAATTTCAAACAAGATTTATGACGTTTTGCTTCAATTTTGACTAAAAACACAGAACTAACCAGTGCAGCTGTCAAACTGCTGTTGTGAATTAGAAAGTTCTGAAATTTCTGGCTTCAGCTGGAATAGTATCAGCATCTGAATAATTCTTTCAATGTCTTCTGGTGATTTTACTTCTAGACTTCCGGAATAGGGAGTGTAAGAAGATGAATGAAATAAATCAAAACTTATTGAGTCTGATTTTATACGAATAAACCCCATGGAGTGTCATGGTACCATTATACCTTCCTGGATGAGGAGTCTATTGGGATACCATGGGCTTTTCCAGGTGGTTGTTAATATTTCTTCTCTCATTTAACTCATCCCCTGTTGCTGGAAGCTGGATCTTCCTTCTGGGGAACCTTGAGATGGAGATGGCGGTGGAAGATAGGGCAGGTTCCCAGCAACATCTCCATTCTTTCTTCAGGACTTCTGCTGCATCTCAGCCTCTTCCCCCTGCTATGTAGATCCCATGATCCTTCCCTGTGTGGGCAGGCATGTGCCTGAGACAGGGAGGACAGCTACTGGATGGAGAAGTGTGACTTGCCTCCTGCTCCTCTTCATCTCAGACCCTGCAAGGGAGGAGAGGGAGAAGTTGAGTGAACATTGCCCAAGCCAGGGCAGAGGCTGAGATGTGAATGTAGAGGAAGAGGATGGCTAGACCAATACCATGCGAGACAACAAGGAGGAAACAATTTTGTGATACTGTTCTATTACTGGCATCTGGGAACTCTGATTGCATGACTGGTAAATCCAAATCCCCATGAAAGAAATTTGGGAATATCAGAAAGCTTTGGCATCACTTCTATTTTTGTCTTGGATGAACATTTGAATGGGACATGGTTTCATCCAGACTAATTTTTACCTGTCAGGAGATATTTATAAAGATGAAACTGAAAAAAAAAGTATTCAAAATCAGTTAATTTTTATGTAGCTGGGTGAACAGGATCAAGCAGGCCTATCGCTGACCAACCACATTGGAACAAGTGGTGTGATTCTGCTTTGGGATACTTTAAATATATAATGTTATATTAATTATGCATAATAAGATATGCACTTACTGTATTAATACACATATGGAAGGTGATAATCTATTTTCATGACAGGTTATGAAATTATATGCCTGTAACTGAAATATGAAGATAGCCTGTGGCGTTAGATAAAGTATAAGATGCAAAGAGCTAAAATTAGCATAACCAAAATCTGTTTTCATATAAAATCTGTTTTGGGACTCACTTGTTCCTTACAGTTGTAAGTTTGTACAAATGCAAATAAGATCAAGAGTTGCAAATGATTACTGTAATGTCACATCCTAATAGTCTGTACTCAGTACAATTATTTCGTTGACATTTATATAAACTGAATTGAAAAAAAGATTAAACTGCCCAAGAGCTTTCGAATATAAAGATGATTGCTGAACTTGAGGTCAACCGAGCCTATTTTTAGCACTGGAACATTTGGTATTGACAACTTCTTAAATTCTATTAATCTCAGTAAACAGGAATTAATTTTCTTTAAAGGTTTTTAGAAGCAGAATGTACCTTTTCTTCAGCAGACAGCATTGAGCATGATTGCCAGAGTACTTTTGCTTGTTTCCTAACACTAATTCCTGATATCAGCTTCTAATTCCAAAATTTCCTACTACTTTCTTTATCATCTCTAATATACATTTATTCATTTTTGAAAGCATTTTGAATTATTGCCTGTGGACTTGGTGATGATTTTGACAACGACTGAAAATGCGTGTATATATATATTCCTAGGTTAGCTCTTCACAATATCTTCTGTGATGAAAGGTACAGATATAGCTTGAAAGAAACCTTGTCAGCTGGTTCTTATCAGCAGCTTCTTGCTGTCTCTGGAGAGCTGACCTTGGGATGGCTGAGTTGCAGGGATACAAAAAAATCACTTAACTTGCAATTATTTACCGGTGTCTGAATGGAGCGCTTTGTAAATGCACTTCCAGTCCGGAAGGTTTTGACATTCATTTATAAATGTTCTTGCTTTCTCTTCAAATATACTCACTTAGGAAGAAGCAAAAACCTCTCAAGGGGTTAGTAGTACAGAAACCAAGTGAATGGATGCAGTCTACAGGAATGCATACAGTCACAATATGAATATGTGGGGTGAAAAAACACTTCATTGATCTGGTATAATGAGATTGTGTGACCTTATGTCATGGCGCTCACTTTCAGCAGGGAGACTGTAGTCCCTGACAACCCTAATAAATTTAAACCTGGTCCACTAGTGACTAGATACTGTTATAGTCTGGGCTTTGGGCAAAATGAGTCTCAGCAGAATTTCACGTAGACTTAAAAATATAAAGTAAGCAAATATTTCTATTGAGCATACAACTCAAAATTCGCACTTATGGTTACTTCTGAGTAGCCAAAACTGTCACAAGCTGTGCCTAAAGCGTAGAGCATGTTCCCTTAATATCATGCTCCATAATCTGGATGCTCAGAAAACCTGCTGGAGCACACCACAGCACTCTTCTTGTCTGTGGTCATCTCCATTAAAATGAAGGGCCGGAGATGGAGAAGGAACCGTTCACACCTGGGTCTTGCCCAGACCAGGAATCAAGATGCTCTGTACTGCATAAATGCTTGATGGAAGTCAGAGCTCTTTCAGGCCTCATGGAACAGTCAGTTAAATATGCTTCTATACATGGGACCAAAAATTCCCCCAGGCTGAACTCCATAGATCTTTTGATTTAAAAAAATAAATAAATTGCAAATGGTGATTTTTGTCTTTCTGAATTGTAGGGGGTATCTGTCAGTAGTAATCTTTTTTTTTTTTTTCCTATGAAGATAATCAGTCATATTTGCTCCCTCTGAACTGTGAACACATTCACCCACATGCACAGATGTTATGTCACTGATAATAAGACTTCTGTGTCAGGGATCACAATAGGCTGTCTGGAGATTCTGCTTTCTTGGGAGAGTTTCTCATGTGACAAAAAAAAAAAGTAAGATGCATAGGAATGTACTATGATTATTGTTGAAGGCTGGGAATGGTCTTTCTCTTGCTCATTGTATGGTGGGCTTCCATAGCAATTTTGGTTGGTCTTTTATGAGATAATAGATCTGTGAACCTTTTACATGGTTGAGAGATGTCGCTGACTAGTTGCTATTTTTTCATGAAGTACTTCGATGGGGTGAATAAAATGATAGAGCTGACCTAAGAAATCTGCATTCTAGAAGAAACATATTGTTATAAAGAAATGAAATTCCTTGATTTTCCTTTGGATTTCATGATAATCTATTGGTTCAGTAAATACTATATTCTATTTGTTTTCTACCTGCATGTGATAAATGAAGTGAAATGTGCTTAATCTGTTTTGAATTCCTACGTTAAATCTTACTGGCTTTATCACTTGAATTGAATTCATGTTTGTTAGTAAAAAGTCTTTCTGTTCTCCAAGTTTCTTTTTTTTTTGTACCTTTATTCCTTTGGCAGAACTACTGCTGAGTCTCAATTTTGTTTCAGTAGCATAGCTCTATTCGCTGAACTTCTATTTTGGAAGAAATTGCATTAGTGTTATTTCTGCGTGAGCCAGAAGACTAACAATTGCCTTTTAAGCATGCTTTTAGCATATGTCTAAAATTGGCAAATTATTTGATTTTTTTTCTTAAAATGACTGACAGATCTATGAAGAAGACAATTGCTAACTGAGATTGTCCTACAAAACCTTCCAAGGAAGCTTCCATGTTTGCAAATATTTTCAAATGAGCATATGCATTAGCTCTGCCTCTTCGTATGGTCCCCTGGAACTGAAAGGCAATTTTCAGTCATATTCGTTGTAGTATTAATGGCACCTTCTGGGTGCTATGGCATAACATGGAAGAGAACTACAGCACAGGCAGTAACGAACCCTAGAAATCAGAAGATATGAAAAACAGTCTACCTAAGGTAGTGTAAGCATTGTAAGTATTAGACATAAATGAAAAAAGGGCACAAAGGGGAATGAGGGTCATAGTATGGTTGGGATGTGGACAAGCTGGGTCCTCTTTTTGACTTTCCAAAGTTTGGAAATGACCTTGGCTGACGCACCTAAGGACAAACTTGGGGCTAAAATACCTTGTGTTGTGTGAACCCTACTTGAATGTGCCTAGTTTTGTTGTCTTACTCCTAGTCTTTGTTACACATGTCTAAATGGGAATAATAACATTTCCAGCACTTACTCCCCGTGCACCTTTTCTGTTTTGATTGCCATTCCAAGTTCTTCACAGGTGTGATTCTTTTATAGCTTGGACATAGAGTGCCAAGGACTTTATGTGCAAGAGCACTTTGACCATGATTGGTACCTCTAGATGTTACTACAGCTATATAGCATAATATAAAAACTACAGATACATATGCAAGGATCCTTACTGCAACAGGGATTTTTCTGCCATGTGATACGGTGTTCATAAAACTATTGCAGTGTTGCAGATGTTTACAGTAGGACAAAATTTTGAGAGCAGAGATGGTAATGTGAGAAAAGGCTGAAAGTTTTCTTTTCAGCTGAAACACTTTTTCAAATTAATTTAAGCCTTCTTAAATCCCCTTTCTGGGTATCTTGTCCATACATAATCCCATCTGCATGAGTACCTGATTAAGAGAAATCAATGTTGTATTATACTGTGAAGTCTTTAAAAGGAGAAAGTCATCTGAGATGTCTCTTTCAATGTGACTGCAAGTGGCAGGGAAATCTGACCTTCAGAGATGCAACAGTTAGCACCACACTCCTTGGTGCCAGCAAAATATTTTTGTACCATATAACTTAATTCATTTTCTTGACTTATGTAACAACAACAAGAAAAGCACTAGCAAATATATTATACTAGGGAAGGAGATGGCAATTTCCATTTCCACTGAGTATGCCACAATTATCATCTGTAAGTTAAATGCTAATAATTAAGAGAATATATAAAGAAGATTGATTTTTGGTCAGGTTTTTGAAAGTTGTATGCAATTTGGAGATCTGAAAAATGTTGAACAATCCTTGATTTTTCACTTTGAATAATCACTGTGGAAAGGCTTAGAAACTCCACTGCTTTTCATTACTGCAACGGGTCAAAGGGGAGATGATCCAGTCCTTTAGAAAGTGCCACAATTTTGTCTAACAGCAACACAAAAATGACAATGTACGTAATAACTTGGTTTCACTAAATAGCCATCTTCACATCTAGGCAAGTGTCAAAGTCTGCAGTAAGACACTGCAGACCTTTGAGAACTCTACCGACAGCCATTTGAGACAAGTGAGATGTCAAAACACAATTTTAGAGAGGACTGTACGTTTTGTTTTAAATATACACAGACACGGCAATTATTGATATTGGTGTACTGTAGACAAATAAAAGTTCCTGTTCATGGTCACTCTTGATTAATCATCACCCATAGATTAAAAGCACTGTCTTGTTCTTTACAGATTTGTATTCTGTACAGGTGGTGGGCATTCTGGTAGTGTTCTGTAATATATTGCTATGCATCTAAAATATGCAGTCTAATTTGGAAGGACTGTCAAGCATAGCATTGCAAGTTGGGTATTGGAGACATGGCTTGTGTAATTAACTAGTAGACCCCTACAATGGAAGAAGGCTCACCAGAGATGGGCAGGGACGATGTGCCCATGAAGTTTAGGGAATAAGGTAGCGTGTGATTGCCCACTGTTGTTGTGAAGAAAGCTGACTGTCTCAACACAAAGGGGACTGGAGGGTGGCCTTGGCTTGAGATAAATAGAGACAGCCTTTGTTTATCTCCTTGCTGCCTTAACATTTGCTAAATCTCAGAGAAAAATCAGTACTCTTTCACAACAGAATATAACCAGAAACTTAACGTGTGATTCCATCAAATATCTTCAAAGTTAAAAACAGAAATGTGTGGGCTCAGCTCAGTCATGTTCCAAAACTTAAGCGTGTCTTTCAGTTAGTGACTATAGTAACTTTCAGTTACTTGAGGGCACAATTTAGTTTATACATTGGATTTGGCATTTATACATTTCCATCATATCAGACTAAGTTGATTATGTAAGAATCATAAAAAGAATTTCCATATACCTTGAAGGCAATAGTATTAATAGCTGTTATTTCTTTCATTCTGAGTGATTTTTGAATTGTAATTCCACTGCTGTGCATGGTGTTGACAAGAAAACAAATAAGCTAATATAGAGACTCATGAATTTGTTGTAATATATTCCCAATGTACTTCTCATGCATAATATTAGATTTAAATATAGGAGAACTTTCAGTTGAACAGAAGCATCCATTTTAAACATAAAAAATTTAGAGTAATTGTGTTATATTTTAAGTATGCTACAACTCTTGTCACAGAAGGAGTTAGAACATTTGTTTTATATTGGAGGAAATGGAAAGGCTATTGGAAATTCTTGAGTCAATTATGAGTATAATTTCTTATTTTCTTGTATGTTTTTATTTTTTAAAATCTATTCATTAATTGGTGTACCTGTTTTGGTTTCTCTCTGTCATTACAGGCCGATAGAAAAGCCTTGCTTGTGACTTTATTCTGGAACACAATTGAATTTTGGTTTATTAGCTCTTGCATTCAGACTGCAAGGTGCTGTAGTCAAAGATGGAGAAAGGGAGAGTTTCTAGCTCCAGACCGGTCTGAGTTGGCCTCCACTGTTTGAAGTAGTTATTGTTGTCTTGAAGGTCATAATCGCTTTGGAAGAAGGGTGACCCCTACCTCTTTGGGTAGGTGACAGAAAGCAGAGTGAAGGTGCTCAGCTGTCTCCTCAGTGAAAATATTTGTAGAGGGGAATACATGGGATCTAGGGAAGCTTTGATCTTCTGGGACTAATGCTAGCATTATCGTTCAGGGAGTTCACTTTCTAAAAAGTCTGTTTTCCAGTGCTTGTCACTGCAGCATGAGAAATGGGGCAAAACTTTCTGAGGGACAAAACCATGTTTGGCACAAGGGAAGAATCACAGAGGAAATAATGTGTCTCCTGCCACTACTCTGGAATGGCAGTGCTCCAAATTATGGTGTGTGGAAATATGGTTCTATCATTCATGTAGAATCATAGCAAAGAATAATTGTTTGTGGTGTTTTTTTTTTTCTGTGGTTAGTATTAGTAGTAAGACAATGCCGCATTTCTTCTTTTTCTTGCTCTGGTTTTAGTTTTGCAGAAGAATGTGTGAGTCCGTGTGTTGTTCATGCAGACAGTTTCAGTACTCAACTTTTCAATTCAAAGTATTTCATGCAAATGTGAGTACGTATCTTTGTTCTCAGTGATAAACATGTTACAGACCATAGGCAATTTCAACAGATGCAGTTAGTACTTTCCTTTGCATTCCAGTGGATTAAATATATATAATTGATCAATTGAGACAATTTTTTTTTAATTTCTGTTAAATCTTTCACTGTATCCTACTGCTTACCAGCATCTAAGCGTTTTCAGTGGTTAAAATAAAGGAACCACAATAATTCTCTCATCACTTTCCTTGCTGCTTACAACAGTCAAATACAGCAAGTAGGTTTTACATGCCTGAGTCTGTATACAAATTTAGAAGAATTGGGTGTTGCTACAAATCAGCTGAAGGATACCGAAATGCTCCTGTAGAAGGGAGATATGTAGAGGGGGAACCCAAAGGTCACTTCGTGTATATATTTGGACAGGTCACTGTGTGTCTCCAAACCCTTATCTTAATAAGGAGTCAGTTTAGAAGCTTATTATTTTTGACCATGTGGTACACCAAACAGCCTGAATGATGAAAGACATGTGGCCACTCATTTCACCAGGAAGTCCTGCTGTCTTGTGAAGTCTTTGTTTTATTTGAGCAAAGCTTTTCCTGAGTAATGAGGTTCTTGCTACTTCTGATGTCACTACTCTTTTATTGATGTCAAAGTATCTCCTGCAAATTAAATACTTTCCTAATCATTGTGCTGTGTTTTTGCTTTATCTGAAAGTTTATTTTGTTGTGTTTTTCTTCACACATCCTGCCTATCTTGGTCTTCAGATAATTGGGCTGTTGATAAATGTCTAATATGAAACAAAGCAAAAAAAAAAAAAAGCATTCAAAGGCTTTTAAGATTGTGTCAGCTACCTACATGCTGTAAGTAAAAGCTCCTGTATTTACATGGCAATCTGGGCCTTCATTTATGAGTTTGAGACTTGACTCAACAATTTGAGACCCGTAACCCAAAGACAATTAAACTTGCATTCCCTCAATCCTGGGGATTTTTGCCTGAGATCTGGTCTTGCTGAACCTTCTCTTCAAAGTTATCTTTACTTCAACTTCACAAGTCAATATAGTACACTTCAGGCTTGAACTTTTGAAGATGCTTCTTGATCACAAGAGACTCTGCAGTAACTATATTAAATATGGGGGTATCTAGCACTTGACAGACATTGTCCTATGAGCCTGGGGGTTCTTTTCCTTTTCATTTGAAGTTGGTGCAGAGCTCAAAATTGATTGCTCTTACTTTCAGTGCTGTTCTTAGCTATTTTTGAACCTTCTAACTGCTTTTGGGATCTTACAGACTAAGAAAGATCTCCATTACTAGAAAAAATTTAGTTTAATGAAAAGTAGCATGTGAGTCATTAGAAGCTAAAAACTGGGATGTGAAGATCAAGTGCTGATCTATTACAACTTGAATAGAGCCCCATGGAGCCAGGTTGGCTTCAAAATGAGAATCGAGATGATGTGTGTTTGGAAGCAAAACTGAGACATTTCAAAACTATAGTCATGAAGCTATTCTGTAGGTGAAAAACTGATCTGTAAAAGAAGGTAATTTCATTCAAAAGAACAGCATATCCATGACTACAGTAAGGCCATCAACCCATAAGCTTTTGTAGATGCATCCAACGGGCTGCTCATGGCTGTTCACTATATCCCATTATTGTCTGCAAGATGTGACCTTCCAGCAGGCAGGTAGGGCTGCTACTTTCAGAAGTTTTGGAGAGTCCAACATTCAACCCTGTTTCCCCAAATATGCACTTTTTCTTTGTCCTAGACACCTAAGTGAGGTATCTACATTCTGTAACCTGGGACAATCTCTGAGGTAGTAACATGGGTACTCTCAAATGTGATAGTTTTGAGAAGATTTAGGGTAGTAAAATATTTTAAAATGAATACAATGCAGCACAGATCCTTCAAGAGTTAAATCTGCTATATATGAGGGAATATATATCTTTGTATATATGAGGGAAAATAATCTTAAAACTGAGGCAAGTAATTTTCTCTCTAAACCAAAAATCTGAACTATTTCCTTAATTAGACTAAGACCAGTTGAAGCACCTGAAGAGAGAAAACATGAAAGTCTAGCTCAAACTTTTATTTAGACAGCTAGGTAGGATATGTGGATGAAGGCTCATTTGCGGATTTGCAGATAAATCAGATGAAACACCAGCTGATTTCATGTAATCTGAGCAGAAAATGGCTGTTTTGGAATTTTGTGACTGAACATACATCCAAGAGAAGATGGATGCTTAAGAAACAAAAGAGGAAAAACAAACAAACAAAAAACCATCAAACCCAAAGTCTTCTAAGCAAATTAAATATTTCAGTATGTTAGAACAAAGAGGAATACCCCTTTTCCTCCCCCCAGTACTAAGCAGGCAGAGAGCAGAGAAGGACATTATTTAGGTGAGGGAAATTATTGATTGGTCAAACTCTGAAAAAAGCAAAATTTCACACTCAGATGCTATGTTGAAAGGAAGTCTCATATGAAACCTGAGACAAGTGAACCAAGAATATTGCCAAGGAATTTTCTCCACTGAGATACAAAGGTGAATGCATGACAGCATTTTAGGTAGCCCCCAAAGTGCAATCATGTTTTATGGCCTGGCTTGTGGACCATGTATTGCTTTTCTGGCCTTGGTGTAGTCGAAGAAATGATCTGAGTGCATTCCCTTCCATCTGTGCCTAAACAAAGGAGGAGGTAAAGAGCAGAAATCTTTTACTTTTTTTTTTTTCCCAGTAAAAGCTTGTCTTGAGTATGGGGGAGGTAAAAAGTTTAACATGTTACGGAGAACATGAACACAGTTCCAGAGAATGGTCAACAAACCCTCACCATGCTTTTTACAGTGTGATTCCCTGTGCAGGAAAATCATCAACAGTTCAAAGAAAGAACAACCAAATAAGTAAAGCCTGCAAAAAATTACAGAGTAATTTTGATTCACCGTTCCTAAGATTTCCTTAATGTGTTATGCTGGGATTACTTCTGTGCTTTTATTGCAGTACAGGCAATTACTGTCATTCTGCCCAGAGTTGTTATTGTAGCTCTTAATACATCACTTCAGTGGCTAAATTAACAAGTAGTGCTGTAATGGACATTTTATTTGAAAAATAATTTGAGCTCAGCCTAAGATTTAATGAACCATGTGTTAGAACTGTAAGTTTATTTTCCTATCCATTTTCCCATCCTACACATAGTAATGAAATTTTATTTCAAAAACTGAAATTTTTAGTAATTGTGTGATGCCATAAGTTAGAGTTCCAAAAATACTCTTATAATCTTTTGTGATTTTTAGAGCCTAATTAATCTTTCAAATCACAAATGAATATGTTAGAATACTCACATTTTCTTTTGTCTTTATTACTCTCTCATTAGCAGGGAATCTAAACCAGTACGGTCCTTCTGAAGCTCCTACAGGTCCTGTTCTTTAAAGAACAGGAGCTAAATTGGAGGTTTCAGACATTAAGGAATTGGGGCTATCCCTAACTAATAAACTTAATCTCCCTGTGTTTCAGTTCTGCATCATTAAAGTAAGAATATATTATTTTTCCCCTTTCTGTGCTGTTTCTACATATGAGTTTCAGCACTTTGGACCAAAGGCATGCTGTGTGTTTGTTGCTATAACTAGAATAGCATGGCTATTATCTCAGTTGCAGTTTGAAGGCTCTACAGTAATTCTAACCAAAATAATATTAAATTGGTGGAAATATGCTGAGATACTTTGCCACGCACTGCCTTGAAGCATGGCTCTTCAAGATGGTCAGTGCCACCTGTTTGCACCTACTTGGAGTTTTCAGAACAAATTCATGTTTTGGACTTACTGGTCTGTGAATAGACCCCAGGGTGCACCTACAAGTGGAGCAAACTTGGGTTATGTCCCTCAGTTAATCAGCATTCAGAGTTCTCCGGTGAGATTTTTTTTTTCGTTCTTTCTTTTTTTTTAATTATTTATTTTTTGTTACTTAGTGTATTTCTTATTTGTAGTTTAGATGATGAAATACCTTAAGGTATTCTGCTCAGTGAATAGTGAGTAGACCTAAACGGTGTTAAAGTACTGTGACAGAAAATGATCCCCTTGGCTTCTCCAGTGCCCTCTCTCAAACTTACATTGCTATTGCTCTTTTAGTGAACTGAACCATATCCTCAAGCTTTTAGATGTTCAACTGAGATAACTTTGACTGGACTATACTATGCCAGACCCATCTATCATAACGTAAAGCACATTTTATCCATATTTTGAGTTTCATATTCAGTAGACATTTTTCCTCAATTATATATATACAACATTTATTTAAACAGCATTTAAGATACTCTGGGTTCTGAGGTGCTAATAGAATCCAAACACACAATGCATAAGTCTTAAATTTAATGTTAATGTGGATTTAGATGTTAATTGTAGATTAGTAATGTACCAAGCAAAAAGTTGATGAGTTTTTAAATACCTTTCTGAAATCGTGCTGCTCCCATTTTCGTGAGGTAATTTTGCCAAAAGCAAAGATTTATTTTTAGTATCCAACATTCAACCTTGAATATCTGTGAAAAAAATAATGGTAAGAACTAATTACAAAAAATAACCAAACAAAAAAACCCTGCTAAAAAAAATCCTGAAGGCAAATTTGGACCAAGGTGCTTAAGAGCTAGGAATATGCAGTTTGACTCCTGTGTCTGTTGATGTTCAGAAGGCAGATTATTGTTTCAAACCTCTGTACATCAGAAGCTTTGATATCTGGTGCTCCTTTGATCTCCAGAAAGCTTCTAACTTGAGGATAACTCATGGAGTTTTCTACAAATATTATGAGATAGGCTCTCATGTTCTATTATTATTTAATGAGTGCAGCCTTCATCCCTGCTCAGGGATCAGGACTCAGTTGTGCTAGATATTGTACAATGCACATTAAAGTTTCTGCTATGATACCATGCTTGGTAAATTCTAAAATACTACAGGGATGAATATATATGGTTATGATTTATGGCTTACTGTGACTCATAAAATTGTCAGTCTAAAACAGCTTGAGTTAAGTGCAAACACCTGTATTCCTAATGAAGTTGCTGACATTAATATTCTAATGGTTGTAGTCTTAGATGGGGCTAGATTGGCCCATATTGTTAGTATTATTTTTTATATTTGTTTACCAGGTTTATATTAGAAGTTATTCCTTTAATTTGGCAGCTTACTCTGCCATATAGTACTCCTCCTGAGATATGGCTCTCTAGGTTCTTCAAGGCTATGCTAAGAAGAGATTTTAAATATCTTGACATTCGATTTGAGCTCGAACAAATATTAATCCAGCAAGAGTATATAATTATTCAGCTGATAAAAGCCTCAAGCAGTGACTTGTAGTTTGAATCAACCTACGTTCTGCATAAATCATAATTGTCCACATAGAATCCACCCCATTTGCACAAGATAGCATTCCAGAATCTGAAAGTATTTACTTTTTGTTTCCTACTTTGTTTTCAATTCAAACCTATCAGGAGAAGATAATAGGGTTTATACTATGGTCTCCTGGTTTTATGGCTTTTATGATGGGTTTTATGCTGTGGATCTTCTTAAGTAGCCATGTCATTAAGGTACTTGAGAGATACAGACCTTCAAGGGAGATTGAAGTGTAACTTTTAGCTGCTTACAAGTCAGCCTTCTAAATATGAGGTGTGATCTTGTGGACCCAAACCACAACACCGATCAAAATGGAATTAAATTTAAATGTACTCAAGAATGACTCTTGCAGTGTACTTCAGCCCACTCCTCTCCATCTGTAGCTGGTGGGAGTTGAGCATACTGAGAATTTTGCTGAGAATGCTTAACAGCTTGCAGATGTTTAAATTTGAATATCATTCTTAATTGGATATAAATAAAGTTATATTGGTTGGCTGTAAAATGTAATGTATGTGAAAGCAATGTTGAGAGGGTTGTTTGGGACAAAAACATGGACTTTTTTTTCAGCTGCATTTGAGCTGCTTTAGATGTAATTTCTGAATCTACACTTGCATTTATTTACTTTAAATAGACTGGGTGCAAATATGTCCTTATTTTATTTTAAATCAATAAAAGGTGCTTAAGAGATCACAGAAATAAGAGGTGGTCCTGAAACAGGAACAAGCTGGTTGGAAAGCCTGAGAGGTGCACGTGTCTGTAAAGGCCTGTAATCTTTGCAGCAGCATGGTAAGGCATGCATCCTCTTTGAACTCTTCTCTAGCTAAACAGGGAGGCAAGAAGTGGATGGATGAGGACAAAGGATGAGTGGATTGCTACCTTTGCCTTCAGTATTTAGGTAGCACAAGAACAACTTGAGAGTACACTATCCCTCTGAAGCATCCTGTATTTCCTTCTTTTTCCCCAGAGAGCATAAATGTGGATTGTCCTTTTGCCAAATCCAGGCAGGCTTTTGGAAGCTGTTTTACTATTCATCTCCCCAAGCCTCCCACACTTGTGACATCGTTTTCTATATCCATATCCAGTAGAGAGAGTGCTTTTATTTCCTTATTTTCACAGTGACAGCAGTAACAGCTTGAGAGATGCTAAATCCAAATACTAGTTCTGCAAGGGAAGGTTTACTTAAATGACAGCTTGATTGCACATAGTAGCAATAGTAAATATATCACTAATGGGAAAGCATCCTTTTAGGAATAATTTTTGCTACGCTGTTCTATAGAGTAACCAAGCTGCTGTGAAGCTTTACCCGAAGTTAATGGTTAGGAATATTGCTGAAGAATGATGAGTATTTTTAAGAAGGACGGATGTTTGCTGTAAACCAGACATCATTTTATAGCTTGCAAACATAAGCAGTCCCTTAAGTATCTGCCTTACAAATATGAACATGGGTCAAGAGGAAGGAAATCAGTCTACAGTAGGTGCTACTTATGCCTATTTGCCCTTGACATAAAGCACTTGCCTCTTTTACAAACTATATTGTATTGCTTTCAAACAAAATGAGATATCGAGACCCCTTACTTGCCTGATACTTGAGAGAAGTTTCTCTTTCTTTCTTTTGTCTGGTAGTGTAGGTCTGCAAAGGCTTTGAATTATGGACTGTGCTAAAACAGTAAGCTTGTGATGTTGGCAGAAGAGGTTGTGTCAAATCTTCTGTGATTAACCAGTGATTATAGGTACTGTCCCTAGGTTGTCAGTGAATAAAAATTATTCTGATTTCATTAGATTGTGTATGACATCTGTTTTACTCAAGCATCCTCTAATGGGGAAGAAGGACATCTAGTTTGTGTTTTATGAAAATTATTTTAACGTTTGAGTCAAATCTCTTTAATACATCTAAAAGTCACCTCACTGTTCCATTAGGGTGAGTTACTAGCAAATAAAAACCCAATGAAGAAAAAATGGATTTGCAAATGCATTTGGGGAGAGCTATAGAATGCTGATGTCTACAGATCACTCAGGGCCAGCCAGAGCAAATGTCTCAGAAAGAACAGCTCCTTGTGCAACCCAAAATGTCCCTAATAGTACCTATAGCTTTATACTGAAACTTGATTGAGTCTATTTCTAAAATGCCTGCCACAGAGAACAAAGACTTCAATTTTGTAAAGAGATTTTGAAACAACTGCATTAGAATCAAAACCTAATTGAAGCTGCGGAAATTACTTTAACATCATAGATGCTGTAAGTCCCAGCTCTCTTTTCAAGCTCCAGGGACCTGATTCAGCTGCATCATTCAGGCCTTGATAACCTGATAATACAGACAGTGACAAAGGTGCTAGATGACTTCTTAACAGCAATCAGTTACAGGGCAAAGAATGGGCAAGAACCCTACTTGACCTACATAGTGAACTGAGGTGCCAAGGGTATAATGCACAAACCACTGTGATGGTGCAAAGGACTTCTGTAATATTGCAGCTCTTCTTTCCACTTACACTGCTGACAGATGAGGGATTGCAGAAGCAAAAGCTCTAGTAAAGCGTACGAAGGTCTTAGAAATGTTTCGTTGAAAACTGATTTCCATTGCCCCAAGGTCTAAGCCTATAGTAGCTTCCAGTGGTTACAAACAAACTCCATGGAAACAGTTTTAATCTGATTTACAAAATGTGGAGGCATGATTTCATGTCAGTGAAGAAATAAATGTATGGTTATTTCAAATCACGACATTTCCAAAAATAATTCTATTTTCTCAATGTCAGATAATGTTATTTCACTGTCATCTCTTCACATAATCAGCTAGCACTGTGTCAGTCATGTGGGTGTCAAGACCACTGTTCTCTATTGAGTGTGAGAGATGAAAATACATCTTAAAAACCTTTTTCTGCCATCATTTCTGAAAGTGGCAATGACCAATGTATGTGGGCCGTATCTCATTGTGCATCCTCAGTTCAATGTCGTTTTATTGAATGTCACAATGTCACCATGTTCTCCTCCTTAGCAGCTGCTCCTGTTTCAGGACTATATTTAATAGAAAGAAGCTATTCTTCTGTATTCTCTTCTAGAAGCTATTCTCTCTCTTTCTTTTTCCCAAAGAGAATTGTGTCTCTTGTCTGCAGAGGCATCAAATGCAGAAGCTCTTTTGTTAATCACGAAGGACGTTAAAAACAGGGTTGTGGGGAGAAGGGAAAAAAAAAAAAAAGCACTGTCTCATTTGTGCTGAAACCGGTCCCCTTCATATTTTCCAAATTTCCACCGTTTCCATCACTTCCCAATCTCTTCCAGACGTGTCGCTGCGCTATTGGCATTGCCAAGTACCATTTGGTTAGATCGCAGAAACTAGAGATCGCATTTCCTGTCCATTGTGGCAGCTTGAATTCAAATTAGCAATCAAAATCTCTATTTAATTACAGTTAATATTAAGGCATGATGTTTTCATCTAAACAAATTTGTGAGCCTTTTTATGTTTAAAAGTATGCAAACAAGGACGGAAAAGAAGTGTGCCTGCCTTTCTGCTCTGCATTCCTTATAATAAGATCATCAAGGCTTTAATTTCCCTCAGTGTTCAGAAATGTATTCTTTGCTATACATATTTAATATGATTCTTGTGTTCTCAGGTAGCAATTCCATTGACAGACCTGACTGTCACAATATCCTATGAATTTGTGAAATTATCTTGTCTCAACAAAACTAAGCTTTCTAAAATTAAAATGATGTTGGGTTTTCTTTGGCATGAGACACTCTCAACCAGACTAAAATGCGTAGAAAACACTACTGATGGTTAACCACTTGCAGGAATAAACCTCCAGAGAGCAATACTTTGGACTGTTGATGCCTCAAAATGTTTTTGATTTCCTGCAGACTTGGACAAAATAATCTTGGATGAACAAGAAGAAAAATGCCAAAAAAAGATTTTAAAAAGATTCAAAACATTTTATGATAATGTGTTGATAAATTTGTCATCAAACCACCATAAAAAACAATTTCAAATACATCACAAAGTTCGTATTCCATGTTTTGAGCCTTTGCCATTTCAGTGGTATTTTTTAACAAACTAAAGGTTAAAGCTCTTATTAAATTTGAATTCCCTAGAAGGGCCTTAATCTACTACTTTTGATACTGCAATATAAATAATAATAATTTTGATGAATTTCCACTGCTGCTCCCTGAATGTTGCAGTAACTTATTCCTGCTTTTTCTTATTATATGCTGCTAACTTCTTATTGCTTTTTGTCCTAATTTGGTGTTATCTGGGCACAAGGCACATCAGTCTTATTGTGTTTTCCAGAGATGTCCAAGAGCTATAACCACCCCTTTGCTTTTTGTTGTTGTTAAACTGGTGTTTAGATGGCCTCAAGCATGTGTATTTTTGATTTATAGACAACCATAAAGCTCATTAAAGATGATGAACATGATAGATATGTCACACTGAACTTACAAACTATTAAACAAGTCATTGCTTAGTGATAGATGAAAAAGGCTAAGGACTTGTCATCATGTACATGCTGGGGCTGGAACTTAATTTGCAATCTCTTCTTCCCACCTTCCACCTGTACCAGATTCCAGTGGTAAGAGAGATCAGTGAAGCAAAAATTCAATTGGAAAGCAACCAGAGAAATATTATAAACTCATCTTTTATCATGGCCTTAGGAGAAAGTCAACAGATGAAATTTTCTTTTGGAGAATTGTTGGAAAAGAAGTAGGAATTGGAAGAAGTAGTTGGAATTACAAACCAGAAAATTGGTTTGAGCCTTCTGTGCTCAGCAAAATATATGTATTCATAGATTTAAAGTAAACAGAAAGGGATTAGATAAATACCATTTGCTCTAACAAAATATTTTCCAAACAAAACCAACTTGCACAGATTGCTTATAGCTCAGCAAAGTACTTGAGATAAAATGTCTCCTAATGTGAAATTCTTGGTTCAATAAAAAAAAAAAGTAGAAAGTTAAAAAAACGATAAAGGAAAAACAAGTTTTATAAAAAATAATATCTTAGATTAATGTTTTAGATTGACAGTTATCCCCTGGTGAGGAGGCCTTTCCAGCTTTGTTGTGTAAAATATAAATCTGAATTATTAACAGATGGTGTTAAAAATGCAAGGAGTTTTTTCACATGTTGTGTACTTCAATTCCCTATAGACATTTAAGTGAGGGTCAGGAGCCTTTTTGATATGACTATTACATGTGGTTTTTTTTCATCTCTTCAGACAGGAGAAAATCTTTTCTAAATTATCTGTTAGCGAGAAGAATGCTCAATCCTTCACGCTAATTTATTTATCTGTTTACTCCACCACGATCATCTCAAAGCACATTCTTACTTTGCAGGGGTAAGAAGAGTAAAATCGTATCCTCAGGGAGTTGTCTTTCAGTCTTTTTGTATGTTTATTATATGTATAGTTTAAGAGCCACAGACACCTCATTGTTTGTTCCCTTGTTTCCAAGTACTTCAGTTAGTGCTGTGATAGTATGGACAATTTTGTTTCTTGGAAAGTCTAGCTTATATGCATTTTTCTTTATTTTAAATATAAAGATTTTTATTTTTCGGAATATTGGTTGTCAGGTACTAACTTTATATTTTCCGTACACAGGAAGCTATAATGTTTGTCCTAAAAAAGGACCTAATTTTTACATTTAATTTACTTCAGCATGATTAAAATGATATCCTTCAAAATTAGGAAGATCCGTGTGAAAAACTTCATATAGTATTTCTTGATTTTTTTTTTGATACGTAATAGGCTCATGATAGCAAATAACAATAGACTAATAACGATAATAAGCAAATCAGTAGATTTGTATGCTGTCTGCAGTTGTGGTTACTTGCTTCTGTTGTATTAACCTTGACTGTAATGGGCCACTTTTATAAGCAGAGCAATAAGCACAATGTGATGATCATTGCTGTTAAAAAGATTTTAACAACAACAAAAAAGGATAAAGTAACAGTCATACTGAGGTCAATGGGAAGATTAAAAGGGGATTTGGATTTTTTTCTAAATTAAAAACCACTGTGAAGGGTTGGACAGTAGTTAGTTACCAAGTACGACAGCAGCACCATTTAAACAAAAGTTAGGGTATATAAGTGAATGGGTTTTTTTTGGTATTTGAGTCCTGTTGCTATTTCAAATTGAAAAAAATGTTTTCAGCAGAATTCAGTTATGCCTTGTTACATTTCCAAATACAAAAAAGATGAGTATTTTTGACATAACATATGCCAGTGCTGAATGTGGCTACTTGATTGACTGATTTCCTCAGAAAAAATTGTTTAGTTTTGTTTCTTTTTAAGGATCATCAGATCAATAAAGTACCAGAAAGAACGAGTTCTGTAGCACACTGTTCCTTGAATAATCAGATTTCTTATCATTACAGGGAATTTATGCTTTCCTGCCACTTGTGTGATTTCAGTTATGTTATAATGCAGTTTAATGGTGCTCATTCTTTCTTAGGAGAAAGATCGAAACAAGGACAAGAGCAGACTTGCTTTGGACAAGACAGCAAGTGGCAACTATGTCACTTTTTAATCAGATTTACCCTTATTTCTACTGGGAAAAAAGCTTTTGTATCTCAGAAGCCCTTTTCCTGTTTGTTCTGCCTGTTAAGTCACGTAGGTGCTACTCAGAAAAGCTTGGTGGTACTCCAGCAATGCTCTGGGAAACTTAATCTGTCATTTCCATGCCTTATCTTCGTTGCTCTTTCTCTGATGGTTCTGGATGCTGAAGAGCAGATATCTGGCTTCTAGGACAGATCAGTAGGAATGTGTCTGCTGATTGATGTTATAGTGGCTTGCAGCTCCAAATTAAACAGACCTCAGGGTTTACAGCTACACAAATATCTGCATGGTATTAGATAAGGGAAAGACAGAACAAGTAGAAGGACAGATTCCTCTGAGACTCTGCTCATACCAGCTGCTCTGACAGAAGGGACAGATATTTCTGGTGATTCTTGTGGAGAGTGTGAGAGCAGAGTGCTGTGAACCCAGTGAAATCAATGCAATATTCCTAATGGTTTCAGCGTAGCTAAATTTTCCCCAAATTTTCTGATCCCTCAACCTTTGATTCCACATCACAACCAATGAGTAAAGGCTGGGTTGTCCTGAGCAAGATTAAATGAGATATAATGAAGCTGATCATAAGTGATGCTGACCCTGTGTGGGATAGTTGGAGCTTTGCTTGCGTGTGGGGGAACCGTGGGTATGTGTGATGTTATGAGGTTAAAACTTTGAAGTCTTCCTCTTGAGCTAGCTGTTATTTGTCATTGAGAGTTGTTATGGAGTTCGGAGGCAAAGAAGTTGCACTGCCCAAATTCACTGTCTGTCTGGGATATCTGGAGAAAAACTCTATTTCTGCTTCTATGCCACAGTTCTACCATTGATTCTTTCTGTTAGAGTAGAAATGAACTGGCTGACTTGAACCCTACTTTGCCTCCTGGGTCTGACAATTTTAAGCACCCAGGTGGTGTTTGACATCAATCAGGGCTCCTTCTGGAGCAGATTTCTGCATCAGGAGGGAGTTCAAAAGCTGCTTTTGAAGGACATTTTCTTGTTGAGGTTCTTTGAAATTCTGAGGAATTAAAATGATGAAAGGCAGCTCTGGTCTGTGAAAGGAGGTAGATTGTTTCAAGTGCCCTTATTTTTGTGATCTGTAGATTTTCAAGCTTGTTCTTTCACTAGGGATTGCTATAAGATGTATTTATTAAAAAATAGCAGTAAAAAAATTTATGAAATGCTGCTAATAAAAATGTTAAAAATAATAGCATTTTCTGATCCAAGTATATGTTCTTGATGATGGGTTGATATCCTAGTCTGTTATTAGAACTGACTTATTTTTTTAGAGAAAGAAAAGTCCTAAATCATGGATTTGTTGAATCATCTTTCTTGGTTATAGCAAAAGCTGTTTACAGTTTATTTCTTATGAAGAGGAAATGAGGGATAGTAGGATTTTTCCTATTAACTGATAATAAATATCAATATGTCATGTTTTCCATGCAAAATGCCATTTATGCAAAGAACTCAAAGTGGCACAGTGAAGAAAATGACATAATTTCCAAAATAAGTTCAAACTTATTTCAGCCCAAGCTCTATTTTTTTTTTTTCCATATCGTACATTGGAAGAAAAACTGGAAAGGAAACAAGGCAAATCTTCAAGATATTCCTCAAAACTTTCTGGTATTTCATCTGCACTTGCTCACTTGCTAGTCTTACTCCTCATGCTTTGGTGTTTTCCTCATAGTTGTACCTTCTGCATGCGTATTAGTACACGTGCTCTGTACTTTAAAACCTGCTGCTTATTTGGTTTTATGGACATTTCTGGTAGCATCTATTTTTCCTAGTTAAAAAGTCTATTGCTAATCTTTCGTTTACCTCAAATGTCCTTCACAGGATTATACTGCACTGAATGTATAATATATATCTGATATCTTACAAAGCAAACTGAACTTAAGAAACCATGCTGTGTTTAAATGAGCCAGGTTTGCTATGTGTTTCAAAATAACTTTGAAGGTCCTTTAAAGCAGCTGTGAGGGTTCTATTACTGCAAATTTCTTCCCTGTGTGACACAGCTACTCTACAAATACAGCATCACATAGTGTGGCCAGGTAAAATTCATCCTATGAATTTTCATAACCCTTTAGCTCTGGGCTTACTTAGTGTGTTATCTATCGAGCTGATCACGTATTTTTCAATGTTTTCTCCAAGATGGCTATCTGACATTGCCAGTGCTCTGAAAGTTTGTTTCCTGAGCCTTGAGATATTCTGTGCCCGTGTGCTTCCAGTCTCATTACTAGATGCACATAATGCTTTCTGTAGGTGGCTGCAAGTTTATTGTTCTACTGATGCTCTTTCATCTCTCTAAATATGTTTGTTCTGGACCTCGCCCACAGAATGTGCAAATAGGTGTTTTACTGCGGAGTAAACATGTTGAGTTGTGGGTATGACAGGAACACGTGATTTTTCTGAAATAAATATTCAGAGAACATAATAGCAATAAATCCATTGCCTGAGAGAAATCGCTGTATCATTTTAACAGTTATGATGATGGAGATCCCTGTGTGGAAAGGGAGCTACATGGTATTCCAAATTTCTAGTCTGAAATGACCAACCCAGCAGGGTCCCAGAGCATCCTGTGGCTGCTCTCAGGCCTCATCCTGGCTCCCTCTGCAACCTCCAGAACAGTAAAGGTGTAAGAGGAGATAAGAAAAAACAGGATGGGAGAAATGAAGGGTGGAAAAGGTGGCATGAATAAAAAATAACTTGCACTCGGGTATTCTTTGCTGGTTAAATTGCTCTGAGACAGCTTACAATTTAGCACAATGCTGAGCAGCAATAAAGCAGCCAAAAACTTCAAGTAACCTAAGTTGTTCCGTAGTTTCAGCACAGTTCTGTATATTGTTCTATACATTCTGCTCAGAGCGTTTAAGAAACAGCCAATTCTTTTTCTCTCCTCCTCTTTGGAGATACCACTGTATTTTAACTTGAGAAACGCTCTGAGAGATCTGCATGGCTGAACAGCTTCTCTCAGTTACCCTTCCCATTTCAGTACGCACATTTTCTGAAAGTCCTCACATTTTTCAAAGCATGTTTTCCCTAAAATGTCCTCAGCTGGAAGTTATGTCCTATTCCAAGGAACTTCTTATTCTATTACACCCCCCCCCTTGAAAACCATGATGCTGGTCATCTTTCCTGAATCCAACTCCCATTGAACTCTCTTTGCATTCAAGATTGTGATCCCATTTACACATACAACTGTGCCAAGATCCAGGGCCTTCTCACTGTGATCTGCTGCAGACCCTGCCCCACCGACACCGTTTTGTGATGTGACAGGTCTCCAGTGGGTGTGTTGGAGTAGCAAGCGGGCTCCTTTTTGTCTGCCCGGTTCAACCCTGCTCACAGACTAACTCCTGTTTCTGCTTCCGTCAGGGAACAGAGGATCGGCACTTGCTCCCGTGGTTTCATCATGTAGGTTGCTTGGTCAACTGACAGCAATTATAAAGCAGTCACAGTAATAGAGGAAATTGTTTTCGCTCTCAAGAATTAAATGAAAAATAGGTAGTGAAGTATCTGAACTGGTAATACGAAGTTGGGAACTCTGCTCATGTAGGTTTGCAAAAAGTGATTCTGCCATCAAACAAGATGAAAGGAATTTTTAAAAAGTCTTAACTTAGAAATATGATTTTAATTAAAAATAAAATCTGAATTGTTTTGACTCTGACCAATACAAAAGAAACAAACATTCAAACAAAAAACTGGAAGGAGTAAATTTTGCTATTGGGATTTGGTAACATTTCATGGTGAAGAAGGATGTGACTCAATCTGCTCATAATTGCTGGAGCGCACAGCCTGCAAGTCTTGGCTTGCTGAAGTCTCACTCCAGGCTCCCCTTCAGGCATGTACTACATAACGACTCAGTGCTGCTGCCTAAAGCAGGTTTTTTTCTTATCTTAAAGCAGAGTTTTTCTTATCTCTGTTCTCTGTCTTCCCTTGTTGGCAATACAGCATTCTCACTGGAGTGCCACTGCGGTGTGCAAGGCGTGGAGGATGGAGGATGCAAGTATGAATTGTGGTTCATGGTATCTAATACACAAGGTAGTAAGGACTGCTTAGAAGGGAAGAAGAGAAGAATGAGATTTTTTTTATATATATTTTTTTAAAAAACAAACTTCTACCTAGTGTCAAGTAACAGAAGATTTGCCTTTTTGTTCTTAGCTGCAGGGAATGCCTCAGGAAGCAGAGCAGTCAAGCTTTAATTTGCTTTCCCCTAGACGCTCCATACGTTGTGGTGGAGGCAGGCTACAGAGCCTTGCAGTTGGTCTGTCTTCTAATCAGTCTTGTCTGAAGGAATTACGCTTTGCTGCTAACTACAATATGCTCCTGCTTTGCTATTATACTCATGAATAAATGAGCAGGAAGAAGTTGAAAATAAGCTTTGTTTCCATCGCATTTAAAATCTACCTCCACCCTTCAAGCAGTACATGAATTAAAAACTGTTGCCTTATTGCCCACGAGTAATCTCCTTACTTATTTTACAGTGAGGAGGAAGGGGTAGGGCTAACAGCATTGTGCAAAGTGACAGAAGATGTCTAGATTCTACCCAATGAAAACTCAAATGCTTCTCTATATGTCACTGGTGCAAAGTATTCAGCCTGCTGACCTGCAGCACGTGTGTAGCACACAAGTGTGCCAACAGGAGCACAGCGAGTGTTACTTCTGTCCCTCCTTGATGGCTTTACTATCATCATTACTCATCTGGTTTTCAGACACTGAAAGACCTCTGGAGGCTGATCAGGGAAAACCAGAGCAGAAGCAGTCTCATGAACGAGAATTTTAATCCTGTTTTGCTCCATAATACCTAAAAAGCAATATTTAGAAACTGTTTTCCAATTTCCAAAATCCTCTGTCTTGGAAGGTGTCAGAGGTGTGGCTGTAAAGAACAGTGAGCTTTGAGGGAAGCGTTGGTTTGATGGTGGAGGGAATGAAGTTGCCTCAGTCACACAGTTGAATCCACACTATGCAATTGCTTATTCTGGTGGAGGTTTGCCAAAATTTTGCCTGGGTTAGAAGAGGTGAAGGTATTATTTCCTTCATTTCTCTTTTCACATCTTAGTTTCAAATCAGTTGACCTGTCTGGATTTTGTAACCTCTGGCTTCCAAATATTTAGCCTATATAAATGTGTGTGTGTATATATATGTACATATATACATACATATAACAGTTTAGAACTGCTGGATAAGGGCTACTAATTCCTTCTGTTCAGGGGAAACATATTCCCTATCGTTATATGCTTCCTCTGCTCCTTGGATCTAATGCTGCAGCTTACCTGCATGCAGATTTCCAGCAGATTGGCAGGTACTTGCTTGTGGGAGGCTGCATCTCGTCTGACCAGAAAAAAGGTGGACAGCATATTGTGAAATAAATCATAAATGGCAGTGGTGTGTTTTTTTAATACCATGCCCGCAGAGAGGTTTCAGAGAAGAATGGACCTGAGAATACATGATATGACAAAGCATGTGTGAAACTTTTCTTTTAAGTCACTATCATAACAAAACTAATCTAAAAGACCAAAATTTATTAGTTAGATTTTGTATAGAAATAACGTGCTTTATACAGTAATCTATAGAAGCCTAGTCTGGTGCGTTTAGATATCAAAATGTGGTCAAACCACATAGAGGTCAGGCATCTTTGCAAATGTTGCTTTTGTGAAAATCCTGGCTCTGGGCTACAAATGCCAAGCTCCGTTTGGAGCATTCAGTTTGAACCTAGGTACATAAGCACATGAAAAGAAATTAAGTTATTGAACAGAGGAGAGGAAGGAATAAAGCAAACATAACAGGACAGTTATGTACAGAAAGGAGGAGTTACCTGTGAGACAGCCCCAAGCATCCTGCTGAATGTTACTGGCCTGGCAGCCAGAAAGTCTAAGGGGACATCTCTTGGGCTCTGCGTGCAAGATATGTTGCAAAATGATACATTGCAGTGAAACTCGGAGCTTGAAGCAAAAGCTGTGTTGGCAGAAAACAATCTCAACAGTAAATCACCTTTGGGTCCTTGAACTCACAGAAAATGATAAGAGGGATAATTAACAAGAATGGTCACTATTTTTTCTGTTAATGCACTATTTGTTGGAGAGTCTAAGAATATTTTGTGTTTGAACTGTTCCCTGTGGTGGTTAGCCTGAAAGTAAAAGAAATGCAATTTATTGTGGAACACGGACTTGTGTGCTGAATATGATCTGGGATCACACTGACAGTATCAGAGGCTGGCAAGCACGTCCTGTTCGCTTCCCATTTTGTAGTGTTTGTCACACTTCACGCTAGGTGTAACGCGCCCAGAGAGCCTGTTAGCTATCAGCCTGTCTTTAGCACTTGTTCTGACGCTGTGCTTGGAAGATGCAATGACAGCTATCTATGTACTCTATCATATTTATAGGACATCTGCGGCACTGAATATTACCTGTAAATTGAAATATTGGGGAAAAGCACACTGTGCAAAGAGTGAATTGTGAATGGATCATAAAATGCATCTTCCAGGGACAAGGCATGGTCATGCTATGGAGTGTAGGTAGATGAAGTAGCTCCCACCTGGAAATCAGCACTAACCTGGAAATGTAGAATATACATGAAAAGGTTTAGGGAAAGCATCAGTGGGAGGGAGCCAAGAGCAAGAAAGCTGGGCTGACTAAAGAGAATTTTGGTGGTCTTGAAAGTGTTGGTTTTAATTTTGTGGTTTCTGCATGGTGGCATGCAGGGCCTGACTTTGTGAGGGGAAAAAAAAACAACAGTTAGGGCTCTAAGTTCAGCTGAGAGAGCAACTCTCCTACAACAGGCTGTGCCAAGTGCCAGCACATAGGACTTGGTTTGCATTTTTTGTTATGAATAGTTTGCCTCAGTGGATGTTTTCTGCGGTTAATTACATTCATGTTTTCCTCATCTCACGTTCATTTACTGCTGAAAAGCTGTTGATGAATTTATACATTTAATGGATAGTAACAACTAGAGTTTTCAAGGTCAGAAGATACTTAAGCAGTGAAGATTTTCAGTGTTTGAACCCTGCTTCCTATTTTTTTTTTATCATTTTTTTGCATAGTAAGATTAAAACATTGACTAATTTTCATGCTTTTCCAGAGTACATGAGCAAAGTCAACTAATAAAGAGCATAAACAAGAGCAGAGAGGAGATATCTCAGATTGCAACTCCTCAACAGAAAGGGATCTCCACTCTTATGATGCTGACTCAATGCTACTGCAGGGTCAAAGTCTAATGCCTCTTTGGAAATGCATCAGCATCCAGCTTAATTTTATTTTCTTATTTTTTTTTTGCTAACTACTTCTGTAGAAGAGACTTCTGGAACTACATCCTGTTCTAGTGATTAAAAACTTTATCATAGAATAAATGGCTCAGTTGACATTCATGGCCAGTGTATATGCATTTATTTTTGTGAAAACAGCCATTTTTAATGCATTCTGTCAACCCGTTAATCTACATGGCTCATCACATACAGCTCCTACTCAGAGACATTTTTTATTATTTATAAATGTTTAAATTCCTGCCTTACACACTTATGTACTGCTACCACAAACAACATACGTGCCTAATCTAGGTACCTAGATTAGTGGTACCTAGCCACATAGTATTTCCCTCATAATGTTTTGTCATATTACTTGCATGATAAAGAATTCATATTTTTTTTTCAGATAAATTAGGTATTGTTTAATTTTTTGAGGGCTTGACATTGCAAACCAAAGAGATTTAAAATGACTTATATTAAAAGTGACTTCTTGAAGTTCTTCTTGGTAACAACATAGCTTAGAATAAATTTAGGTATATGCCATATTCATTATGCACCATTAGTATAAAATAAGGGCAGGCATTAGCTGTAAAGGCTGAGATATTTTTATTTTCAAATCATACACTGAAGGTGATGATCCAACCTTCTTAATGTGAAAGTATTCATTTTAATGAACCAAGAATAACATGAAAATTGAATCATTACACACACTTTTTGAAGGCAGAAAATCAATAATCTTGTGACAGCAACATTCAGAATAACGCCACAGCAATTTGCCTGTGCATTCTTTCCTGTTTTTGTAACTTTTCTGTATGACCAATATGCTCAATAATTTCTCGTCTTTGAAGCCTTGTCTCTTGGTCTGATATAATAATCCCACACTTTGGGAGAAGAAGCAGGGGTGATAAAGTAGAGATTGCATTTTAGAGGCAGAGAGTCTTTGCAAGCACCAGTAAGGTGTTTTTTTTTCCCTTTTTTTTTTCTCTGTGTTCTTGTAGCTGTTCCTACAGGCAAGCTTGCCAATGCACTGCAGATCTGTCCTGTCATGCACAGAGTCCCATGAGTGCCACTTTAATGATCCAGCTATAAGGTGTATACACATCATCCTCCAAGCAAGTCAGCTTATTTAATTTCCTTCTCCTCGCAAGAACACAGTTTCACCTCAGTGGTCCAGTTTCTGAAACATATGGGTCTTGCCCAATTTCCTATGTCTGTTACTTGTAGCCTCTTGTAATTTGGTGTTACTATCAGACTTGATGAATATGATGAGTACAGTAGTAATGTGCATTCTCTTAGATATTTATAAAGGTATTATATAGTTTTGTTCCCTAAAAAGCTCTTGAAGTATGCTTATCTTTTCAGCCTGAGAATTATGGCTGTTTTTTGCCTGTGGGCTATTAACCTTGGTTGAAAATCATCCATATATTTAATCCAAATTTCTTACTCAAATGAATATCACATTGTTTTATATTGCTGTTATTACCGTTCCTTGCATGAGAGACTTTAATAAGACATACCTGCACTTGGCCTACTTCTTTCTTCCTTAAAAACAGTTCCACTGAACTCACTAGTGTTGCTCCTGGTCTAAAAGAAGAAAGCAGAATTAGGCCGATATGTTTGCTGCATCCCTTCGTGCACACACGTCATTTTCAAAGCTATGAGCAAGTTTAGATATATAGGGGAATGCTTACCAAAAATGACTAGATGTGTGAAATTATCCATTTTATACATTTTTATACAAAGAAAGGATTTTGTTTTTGCATATGCCCAGATTTTGAGAAGGTTTGGAGTCACTCTGGACCAGTGTTTTCTGTAATGTTGAGTTGTGTGTCCTTTGGAAAGCTTGGGTTCCAGTGAGAAATCCAGAGGAATGCTGCAGATAGAAATCAATAACCAAGGCACCATGTCAGGTCTGCAGAGCAGAAAGGCTGTGTTTTGTGCGTGGCAAAGTAAAAACATGTATGTCAAGAGAGACTTGTGTTAACATCGCTATTAACGCTCTCTGCAACTGAAAGTTAAGAACCGAATAGATTTCTGATGCAATGGCAGCAATACAACTTCAACTTCTTAAGATTTGTGGAGGGGTGGCCTAAAATGTGAGTAAATGCTTAGTTTAGCAAATGCTCTAAAACTTGGCTAAATCATCTCTGAAAGCTTGAAGGGAAAAAAATATAGTGCTAAAAGCCGACAAACATATTGGCATATTCATCAGACCTCAGATGAGTAAGTTTTAGCAGCAGGTATTGCTGCTCAGCCTGTCCACGCTCAGAATAAAAATGCTTCCTCCTCTTGATTGCTGAGGCGTGGTGTGCATCAGATGGGGGAACGGTGCTGAAAATGTCAGTGGACCACATAGGTAGTTCGTTATGGAAGCGCTTAATCATTTATCGGCATTAGGGAAGAGGGTTAGATAACAGCTAATTTGGCAGTAGCCACTCAGTCTTACATAAGCTGCATGTGGACAGCTTGTGCAGGCGAGAGAAATCACCAAGGAAATTCAGCTTTTGCTAGGGAGGTAGCTGGTGACTCACCTTTCTAAATCAGCAGAGGTGAGGGAAACTTTCCAAAAGGGATGAGGAACGGCTCAAGCTCTTTTTCTATTTCATCAGCAATTTAGGGCTGAGCCCTGTGAGGCAGCAAGTATCGCTACACTCTTCATGTTTACTGCATGAGAAGAATTTTTTGGAAGTTGAAGTGGATTTTCTTATATTTATATACATATGCATACTTATATATATTCTTGTTTCTTTTTTCCTTTTTTCTATTTGAATGAGTTTATAGTCAAAAAGTTTGACAGTTTGTTTCACATGGCTTTCAAGTAGAAGTAGCTATCTTGCAGACATCCTTGCAAATGTCAGCTTTGAAAGTTACAGATGAAAAATGAAAATTGCCATGCTCAATTCCTTGGGGTAAAAAGCATAGACACTTCCTGCCTGCAGTACTCTGTCAGTTTAAGAAAGCAAAATATGGACTTGGAGTAATGAGAGCTATCGGTTTCTGAAATGTTTACAAAAGTTTCTTTATGAAAAAAAATTCAGCATTTGGTATGAAGGGTCAGCTGGAATGGGGACCTCTGGAGAAGAGGCTGGCTCCTGTCCTTTGGTTGAACCACTAATGGACTTTGTGACGGAGACCCTTGGTGTGCAACGAAAGTTGGTGCCTGAGAATCTCTTTTCCTGATGTTCCTTTGAATCATTTGTTTTTTAGTAGAACATCGTATAATTTGCTGCAGAACATAAGGATTGGACCCTAAGTGTGCCGGATACCTGGTTCTGATTGACCTGTGGGGCAATCTGGTGACCGAGTAAGGGTCAAACCCTAAGCCAGGGTTTGATTCCAAAAACCTGTTTGTGGCAGCACCAGCAAAGTACTGCCAGCACAGGTGGGAAATGCATGCTGACGTCGGGTCATTACTGGGTCTGGAAAACTGATGCCTTTCCCAGGCATCACTTGGGAAAGCAAAATGGAGTGTTCAGGAGCCACTTGGTCAGGCTGCTATGTCCTGCTGAATCTATACCTGAATCTTGATAATGCCCCTTTGGGGCTGTGTGTTTTAGGGAAGTTTTTGAGGCTGGTTTATCATTAATTTTCTAGCCTTCAGCAGAAATTATGACAAATGGAAAAGTAGTTGCAACAGAACTTGCCCTTGTATTTAAATATAATTAATGTGTGCTATAATCTCTGTTAAATATGCTGTATTTGGAGACATATTAGGCTTTGATTTATGAATTAGAAGTTAGAAGGTAATTGATGAGAGCAACAATCAGCTTATAGACCTGGGTGGTTCATTGCACTGAATGCTACTGTGTTCATTACACATCAGAGTAACATCATTTATTTGGGACAGGTGTTTTCTTAACCAACTAAAATAATAAAATATTTTAATAACCTCTAAAATGCCTTGAAACTAGAGATGTAGTGAGATTTATTTCTGAAGAAAGAAGTAACCAATTTAAGTTCAAATTAGTTCAGTGTGTTGAGTAAGCACATAAATCTGTATAAAATCTGAGTGCAGATAGCGCCTGGAAACTGATCCCAGGTGCCTAATTTGGGGCAGCTCTGGGTAAGCAAGAGGCAGTCAAAGTACATCAAAAAGTCTCATAAAGCATCTTGATGAATTTGAACCAAATATAGGACTTCATCATTGTCCCCCCTATTTCCTTGCACAGTTTTCTGTAGCAGAAATGGACTTTGCTGATTACTAGAGGAATTGTACTATTATTATTATTATTGTTAGCTCTTATTGGTGCTACCTATAGTATCTTCTTTTTCTCTTAAATTGTGCTAAGGTAAAATAAGGGACTGTGATTTTTTTTGTTTTTGTTGTTGTTACAGAATAATAAAAGATCAAGTTTTTGTTCTCTTGTTGAATGAAATCAGGTTTTAATAAAGAAGTTGCTAAAAATGCACGCCTGTCTAAAAGCAGATGACTGTTACCACCTGGGCTAGTAAACGTAAGAAAACCCTGGTCTTCTATTGTGTTATTGGAAAACAAAACACATGCCTCTTAAATAGGCATAGTTTTACTGGATTTAGTGGAGGTTTTCTTTTTTTTTATTTGAAATTAGCCTATAAATTGGGAAATAAATATAGGGCCTTTCATTATATTCTGCAATAGCAGCAATAAGTCAAAAAAGTAAAGGTAAGAAAGACCTGCTGTGCCTTAGCTGTGGTGTATAAAATGAATATATGGAATCCATGAGTATGCTAGTGTCAGAGGAAGCAAACAGACTCCAAGGCAGGATGGTGTCTTTAGCAAATTGCTGGAAAAATATGCTTTGGCTTTGAGGTATGAGTGTGTTATCCAATATTAGCGAGTATGCCCTACTGTAACTGCTACAGGTCAAAAGCATGAACACTGTGAAGACAGGAACCGTGCACTTCCACAGGTACACTGATCACAGCGGCTGCTACTGCAAATGGCATGAAATGACATTGAATGTCAGAGACCAGAGCTTTCTCAGTCTGATTCCTGAGTTTGTACCTCATGCGTTGCAGTCCTCTCCTGCTCCTGGGACCAGCGGCCTATGAGCAAACGGAGCCATACCCTTTTTCCACAAGTTCCTGGTAAGAAACGTACATCAAACTTGCGGTTTCAGAGATATCAGGCTCCAACACTACCTCACCAAAGACTTTTCTGGGCATAATTCTAGCTAAATAATGAACAGCAGCAATCACTCCCAGGTCAGAGTGGCCCAAGAAGCTATCTAGCCTGAAGCAGCAGGAGCAGACAGGATTTTGAACCCAAGGATGCTTCCTGATAAACTTTCTGGTTGATAAGCTGTAGATGTAGAACTGTTATTTATTATTCCTTTCATCTGTTTGAAGCTCTAGAGGGTGCAGATCTGTAACTTTACTCTCATGTCAGCAGGGGATGGAAGTGAGAAGTGAAAACAGAAAAGTGAAGGCAGCCTGGTGCTGTCTGTGGAGCCAGGGCAACCATGAGTGCTCCTTTGGGCTGCTTCTGGGGAGGGCTTCGGTTTGCACAAGGCAACCCCATATGGTCAAGCAATAAAATCTGCTTCAGCTTGTTCTTTTTGTCTGCACCGTTAATGCTTCTGTGCAGCCAATTTCTTACCTTTCTCTCAGTGGAGAGAGATTCAATTTCTCCTCATCTCTACTACCTGAAGTAAGACAAATCACCCAGTCCATCCCTGCTCCGCATTCACCGGCTAGGTTTGTAATTACTGCTTCCAGGTCTTTTGTCTGGCTGCTTTGGAAGGAAAATTTGAATCATTCTGTTTGTGAGGCAGAAGTGTCAGTTCTCCCTTTCTTGTCATGCCCCTCATTTTGAGAAGAAAATCTCCCAGTACAGAGATGGGAATCAGCTATCTCTGTGGGAAGTATAAGGATGCAGTTTGTGTCCTGATAAAGGTGTCTGTTTCTGGGATTTTCCTATTCATTTAAAATAAAGTATACAAATAAAGTTACATTTTCAGGTTACAGTTCTGAAGGAAACTAAATAATGTGTTAACTCTAAACCAAAGTGTAGTTTGGTAAAACTTTATGTAGGACTGTCCCAGGACCCCCATGTTTTTGATTTTGGACTGCTTCATGCTTGCTTCCTGGGTAAATCCATACTTCTGCCTAATTCATGTATTCCTTTACCAGAGCCTGATGGATATCACTGCTCTATTCTTGGCTTCTGTTCACCTGTCACCTCTCTGCTGAGCTGCATGGAGGGAGGAAAGCTCCAGCTGAGCATTTTGTCTCAGGCCCGCATGGATCAGCTGAAACAGAAACATCTTATTCCTGTAATCCTTGACACTCCTGAATACCAATGAGCTGGAAAGATCAAAGCAAGTTATAAGCGCTCACTTCTGGCACAACCGTGTTGCGGATAAGGAGCATATCTGTGGAGCTGCATTGCCCTAAGAGCTGGCAGGGATCAGAGCGTGACCCCAGAAATACCAGCCTGGTCTCTGCTGCCCTTTTTGTGCTGTGACATGAGTAACCAGCTCGTGTTTTACTGAGTGCAGATTTGCTTCCCTTGCTGTGACCTTGCTGCCCTATTTATGAGCCTGGAGCAAACTTGTCCATGCAAATGTGGGCTGAATGCATGTCGAAGGTTTAATAACCTCACTGAATGCTTCTCCCTTCATCTTTCAGTTCATCAGCACAAGGGAAAAATAAAGGTGGTCTTAAACACCCTTATTTCTGTCCGGGTGGACACGTGGCTGGGTTGCAGCCTCTTCCACTCAAGATGAGCATCACAGAGGAAAACAGATGCTTAAACCATGAATATCTGAAAGAGGGATGGCATTTAAATGTACCAGTGGTCAGAGATGGTGTGTGATAGTGTAGGCTTTTAGTAATTGGAACAACTTGTACAGCCAGAGCTAAGCACAAAGAGGCTAAGTTTCAAGGCTTTAAAATTTTGCTGCAAGGACTGAATGCAGATCTAACAATGCCAGAGGAAAAAGATTTCACTGAGGAAAGCAGGAACTGCTTTCTAGCAGCTAGGCTGATGGGCAGGGACCAGGCTCTCTCTGGGCACAGCAGTTTTGACATTGCTTGCATGGTTACAGGTTCGGCCTGTGTCTGCGTCTGCAGCGTGGGGACGAGGCCTGCCCTGGTGGGAGCGATGAGGACAGGGTGAGTGTGTTAACCACCTGGTGGTGAAGAAAATTGATGCCCAGAGAGGTGGTGGAGTCTCATTCTCTGGAGATATTCAAAACCCATCTGGATGCCATCCTGTGCAATGTGCTCTAGGTGATCCTGCTCAGCAGGGGGGTTGGACCAGATGATCTTCAGAAGTCCCTTCCAGCCTTGGCCCTTCTGTGATTCTGTGAAAACGGAGGTTAGCCGTTTAGTATGAATGCATACTGCATTCAGCCCAGATTCAGTCTTTGCTATCCCTTATATAGTCCTTGGACAATGTTGCACTTACTCGCTTCTTCCTTGCAAATGGGAAATGTTTTCTCAGTCAGCATTTAAAAATTTTCAAACATGATATGATAAAGCAGAGATAATCTGTAAATCAAAATTAATTTATTCATATGCTTTTTTCCCCTCTAGATTTTTAAGACAAAAATTTGCACTTTTTTGTATAAGATATTTTTCTTGAAAAAAATAAATTCAATCTAAAATATGAAGTGATGAAAAAGCATGTGAGAAGGATGCAGAGATGACGTTTTTCCTCTTACATTTGTGATCAAAACACCATAGACTGTGTATCCACTACAAAAACATAAACCCAAAAGCTATTGCAGCCATTTTCTTTGCATTGCAGATGTTAAGGATATTTGTTTCAAATGACTGATATATATATATATATTTATATAAAAGTCAGGTAATTGATTTTAATTAAACTCTATCTTACTTAGAAAATTAATGAGCTGGTTAGCTAATTTCCAATGAATCGATCCTTTTCCAAGTATGTCATCGATAACAAGGAAATTAGTTGTTTTGAAATTATTAATCCAATTTATAAAATAGATTTTTAAAAAGTAAAGTGTTTGTTAAATCCTTATTCTCATTTCTGTATAGTCTGAAATATACTCAAGTGAATGCCTGCTTTGGTGGTTTTAAAATTGTTTTTAAATGCCTGTTGGCAACATTTGTCCTGAAGATAGAAATGTTATAAAAGATGCCTCATATGATGTCCCTGGTGGCACTGCTCTCACATAGCTTAGAGAAAAGTTTGACCTAACAAGCTAATTTCTCAGTGCAATGCTCTGAGAGGTTTTAAAGGCTGGAAGGCCATTTCCAACTCTCTCTCCAAGAAGAAGAAAAAAAAAAAAATCCACAATGCACTACCTTGGACCGTTTTCAGAATTATTTGCAGATAGCTTTCTTTCAGATGGTTTCTGCTGGCATTCCCAAGATCAGGTATTCGTTATTCCTAACCGGGTGGTTCTGCCGTATCTCTCCTCTCAGCAGAATCTCTATTCTTACAGAGAAAAGTGGGGAGTATTTTATTTTCAGTGGATGTTATTCCTGTAGTCCCTCTCTTAAATAAAGTTAACGTTTGTTACTGGCTAAGAAATGAGCAGTTTGTACGAAAGGGACTAGGTCAAAATTCCTGAGGGAGAAAGTTCCCAAGGTTGAAACTGATTAATACTTGAAGTGAGTACACAGAGCATTTTTAGATATAACCTGCTGGCATAAATGAGCATTTATGATTGTTTCAAGAACTGACAGAACAGGATTGTGATTTTTTAATGCTTAACATTTGTGTGGTGTATTTTTTAGTTGATGGCATTCGTTAAGACTGCATTTTCCATGACTTTGTTGTTCATTGCTTGTTGTATTTTATTTTCTTTTGAGAGAAAGGAGACTCAAATCTGTAACTGTCTGCTGATGGGGCAGCTCCTCTATGAAAGTCTTTGCATTGCCATAGTCTTGACTGGGGGAATAATCCTGCTCTTATGCAGAAGTTACTGCATAACAGATTTGTTGTTACTGATAGAGGGTAATTCTACCAGATGTGATTTCGTTTACCCCTGGATTTCACCTGTCCAAAGAAAACGTCTGTGTGTTCAGGGAGTGCTGGGGTGTGAAGCTGAGGTTCTCTGGACAACATCTAAAAAGGAATGCAGGTATCTAAAATTGGATTTAGGATGTCTCCTTGGCTGAGCCACCTTGTATGAATTATCTTAATGCTCTAACAGGGAGGTATATGACCTACCTTGATCCATCAGTCTTTAGTGGATAATGATAAGGACTTTGAGAAGACACATCTCTATCCTAGGAAAGGCTTTGAACTTTAGTGGGCCGTAATGTTCTCTGAGGGTGTCCATCTCTCTTAGCTGGTAAGAGGAGTACTCTAGACAGTGAGAGTGGTCAGCATCCTTTACAGATAACTAAATTCATGGAAATCCTATTTTAGGAGGCCTCACCCACAGTTAGGGAGCCCTCTGCTCAGTGATGTTTCTTTTTTCCCAACAGGCTTGAGCATTTAGCAAAGCCAGAGGTTCACAAGTGTCCAAATGTAAGCAGGCAGGCACTGGTTGTGCCACTCAGGGTTTTGTGGGATCCTTGGGTGATGACGTCTGGACAGTTGTAGCCTCGTTCTAAGGAATCCTAATGTACCGGAGCCATCAGACCTTTCATCAAACACTGCTTTGTTTTTGAAACCCAGCTGATGGGGTAAGGAGAAGGATAAAAGGGATCACTGACATTTGGAGTGCCTGACCTCCCTTGGAGCAGAGGTCATCAAACAAATGCTCACTTTCCAGGGGAGCAGGCTAACCATCAGGCTACTGCTTGTAGCAACTGTCTTGTTCATTCCCTTTTCCATCGACCACCAAAAAATCCCAAAGCAATTCATGCTGGACATTATTAAAAAAAAAAAAAAAGTAGCAAACGATTTATACAGAGGCTCTGAGGCAAGATAAGGCACTATGAGGAACTTTTTGAAAGATGAATCTGTAATCATTGTATTTCCTGTACTCTGTACCATTGCCAGTAGCAATCTGAATTTTGTTAATCAGTAATAATTTCATGTTCCTCTGGGAATTTTGCTGGTGGTAATTTTCTTACTGGTATGTGATCATCTAAAGACTGTACTTGTGTGCAGGGGAAAAAAAATTTAAAAATTACACTGCTATGTAATCGTAATTAATTTGATAGTATCATTAATTAGTAATGCTTTTCAAGAGGTTTTAGTTAACATACTAACATTTTTGACTAATTTTTCTCCCCTTTGTTTTTTCTCATTCCTTTATGCTCACTCAGTTTCATGATCAGTGACTCATTTCTCATGTTCCATGAGTCCATAATCATCCCATGCAGCCCACCTTTTTTCTCACCTTGCTGTCTGCTCTTTCAGAACTAATTTTATTTTCCTTCTTTTAGTGATTCCAAGTATGAGGCTTCAAAAGATTAAAAAAAAAAAAAAAAAAAGCAGGGAGAGGGGGAGAGGCAAGCTAAAAAAATGATACAGGCAATTGTAGAGAAAGTTTTGGGAAATCTTTCAAATTTGTGTTTGTGATTTGTTAAAGGAAAAAAAGATGCAGAGGACTAAGCATCAGGCAAAGGTTCTTGAGGCAGAGCTCGGCTTTGCCCTTAACACAAATGTAGTTTTGAGCTAAGCTCACTGTAGTGCTGCCAGTTTGTTCACTTTTTTCTCATGCTCTTATGAATTCCAGACCTCTAGGCTGAAAGAATTATCACCACGATGTATGGTGCCTAGACATCTGAATCCCAAACACAACTGCCATTTTTTGGCACTTGTAGTAAGCAGTGACTTGGAAGTAAATTTTCCCGTCTCCCTGGAGTTCAAACATCGGCATCCTTTCTCCTCTTTCAGAAAGTAGCAACTGAAATGGGAAGTTTGATGTCTGAGGCTCTTCACTTGTGGTGGCTGTGCTGTGGTTCCTGAGGGAAAGCTATACTCTCAGTGACACTTTTCCTCCAAATTTTGAAGAATAAATTATGGCTGCCAGCATTTGGGGACTGAGAAATTTTAGGCTCATGCCAGTACGACAGAAAAGCTGTTACCTGTGCCTGATTCATTTCAGAGCCCAGTGAGGCCACAGCTACCTGCCTGGACATTACAATTCCAGTCACACCACAGGGCACTGGATTAGATGCCAGGCGTGTTTATTGAGGAGATGGTGGGATACCTTCACAAGCTACCTAAACAGAGCTCAAGCTAAGCTGCAACACAGCGCATGAGAGAGAGCACAAGGAAAATGGCACTTATAGCCTTTATGCTTCTCTTCCTCGTTAATCTGAAAGTATTGCATTTAATCTACAATTTGCATTTATCTCCTCTGTAGTGATTTAGGCCCTGTTTAATGTGAGTAATTTATATTCTATAAAAATAAAGGGACACCAGCAAATCAGGAACTCTGTCAAAGAGTAGACAGAGAAGGTAAGCAATTCTTTCACGTAATCTTCTAGCATTTTACGAAATAATCCTAAGCACAAGGAAAAATACACTTAAGTCTCCCAGTACCATCACACCCACTTCATGAATGCATCCAATCTGGAAGGAGCAGTGTCTTTTAGAAGTCTGATGTAAGGACAGTTCATATCTCTGAGGTTCATCTCAGCTTCTCTGCATATTCAGCCATAATTTCAAGGAGTGGTTTTTTTTTTTTAAGCTAGAAACAGTTTTTACATTAAATCTAAATTGTTCATCTCACTGAGTGGATCCACCAAAAGCCAGTAATGTTTGTGCATTAACCCAGCTCTACGAAAGTGAACTAAATTGGTTGACATTGTGTGTTTGCCTTCAGACTTGTCTGTGGCTTCAACCAGGTGTACTCTATTAGCTGCATGTGAAGTAAGTTGGGAGGAGTTAACTTCAAGAGCAAGTTGTAGGGTCGAGAGAGAGAAAAACAAGTTGTGCAATTGAGTTGGAAGAAACATAAAGACCTGGAGAAGAAACACTGATGCATGTTTCAGCCTGAGTAAAGCACATTTTTTTTGGGCTATAAATGTTTTCTTACAAGCTTCATTAAAGCTTACAAACCAGAATAGCTACATACTATTCATTAAAGTTGACAAACCCATAGCTAAATACTGAAGCAGTCAATGTTATAAAGTATGGGGAAGAGTTGATGATGCTTATAGGCAGGTAATGAGCAATCTACAAAATAAAAGAAAAGTCTAAATAGCAGATTAAAGAGCTTTTCAAATAGAAGGGTAATATTTTCTCTGTCTGGAAGAGTAGTATTAACACGTTGCTTTTGCTAAGACTCTAAGGAAAGTTAAAATCATGTGAATCTAAGTTTAATAACAAGCCTAACTACTAATTAGAACAACTGTGAAAAACTCAGTTGGGAGAGCAGAAGGAAAGAAAAATGTGGTTAGCTCATGAAACATAACAGCAAAGCTGAAATGCAAGGTGTCCCAGATGGAGTATTGTTTCTTTCCCTGTGCATTGCATCTGGTACTGCGGACACACATCAAGATTAAATGTAATGAAATAAAGCCAAGCATTTGTCTGGCAGTCTGCATGATCTGATAACAAAAACTGATCAGGGATTAAATCCTTCTGACAACTGAACCACTTAATAACAGAGGTATGATATGAAGTAGAGCAATTGGACTGAGAACAGTTTTTCTTTTGATGGACAAAACAAAATGAAAAAGCAGTGAAAACCCCAGCATTATTGATTGCAGGTATTTTATTGTTCTTCTCTATCTTCTTATTCTTTTGCTTATTTATAAATCCTACCTTAGAATTAAGAATTTACCTTAAAAATAAAGCGTTTGGAGGGGGCAGAAAGGAAGCGGGCAGGCGGACCAGAAGGAGCACATTGAGTTTCAACTGGATTCAGAATGCATTGAAACTTGAAACTATTTCTGTGAGATAAATGTTGCTGCTACTTGGTATGTTATTGGAAGCAGCTCAAAGGTAGATTTATGATAGTTGATACATAGAAATTGACGTCCACCAAACTCTGACGTGCAGGGTCAAGAGAGAAATTGGAACCAGTCTCTGGAGCTGAAAAACTTCTCAGTAGGATGGTTTGAGGTTCAGATTCACAGCTTGACCCTCTTTTTAGACCTGAACTAAATATGAAAATTCACAATAATTTCTCCTTTTAAAACATTTTTGGTGTTCTTACCCTTCTCAGAAAGCTGATATATACTGTTAAAAAAATTCTGAAAACAAACTCCACAATTAAATCATGCTTTTTTTTTTTGTCAGTGTGTTCTCAAATTATCTTTCCCTTAGGCCCAATTAAGTCTGAACTAATTAATCTAGAATTAAACCAGCATCACCAAAACACTCTGATTATTTAGTATAGTAATCTCGGTAATTAGTATAATTCTAGAGATAATATTAACGTTGGTAGTGGTGAATATCTCTGTGGGATGTGTGACTAAATCTGGACTGTCTGGAGACACCTCCCTTCAACAATATTGTCTTGACTAGAGATAATCTTCACATGATCTTAAAATCCCTGGGAAATTTCTCCTGGTGGTAGCTTTTTCCTGTCTAGAACAACCATAAGATCTTGAAAGTCATAACCAGAACAGCTTTCCTCGAGCAAGCTTGGCCAGCTACAGACAGCAGATTGTGCTTCCCAGGAATCAGACTGGTATTGATTAGGTAGCCAAAAGTTTCCACCAAACCAGCCTGGTTATCTCTGTCCCCAGTGATTTTGCTGTTCCTCAACTGCTCTTGCTTGGAGTGCCCTGGTGGCACTCAGCTCTGTTTTCAGTTTCCCTTTTGCATACCCTAAATTGCAGAGGTACACAACGGAGCTGTGCTGCAAGCAACAGCTCTCAAAGGCTTGTCCTGAGGACAGTGTCTTGTTATTAAAGATATTGGAAACATTTCCTAACTCAAAAAGATATATAAGATGCAATTCTGGAATGAGCTATTCTGGGTGACTATATGGCTTGCTTCCAGCTAGCCTGGCCAGACTTGGTCTTTGCTGTTGCAGCAGAAATTTGGAAATATTAACTTCCAGAGGTGAACTGCCTTTAGGGTGCTTTAAGAACTACAGTGTAGGGGTGAAGCCAGGGATGCCTTCTAGGTCCTCTGCAACCAAGTCCTTATTCTTCAGCACCTTCACAGTGTCTTGGCACATCGGTACAAATAGATTTTTCTGGCATGGGCAGGGCCATTGCAAAGGAAGCGGAGGAGGCAGATATTTTCCAGGCAGCAGAGCTGGGATGGGCAGGTGGTATCTGTGAGCGTGAATTCCTTTAGATATTTCTCAGGTCTCAAAGAACAGCTAAGAACCCAAACATTAATTATTGAGCACAGACTAACGTTTCCTTTGAATGAGCAACTTAAGTCGTCCAGGAAGTATCAACTGTCAGCATCTCAGCGGAGTTGCTACAAGAGACCTTAAGGGTCATGTAGCTACTGTCTACATATCACGAAAACCAAGGAAAAAGAGTTTGCGCTTGTCAGCACTTTGATTTTTTTTTTTTTTATGTTTTCTGAATTGGCTGAGGTCTGACTTGGAGGTAATTTAACTTTCTCACACTTGCTGTTATTTCAGTGTCTCGCTTGTTCAGTTCAACATATTTTTAGTTAACAGGTATAAAACAAATTTCCTCCTAGATTGGCTGAAACTTGGCTCGACCTTGGTTAATGGTTTGCTATTTCCTGGGAAGCGAAATTTAATTTAATCATGAATTTTATAATGAAAATTGCCAAGAGGGTCTCATGCAATTAATTATTTATTAGTTTAAATGTTTTCTGTGCAAATGAGAGAGGTGATTTAAAAAATGTAGTCCCCCTGACCCATGCATCAGATTAGAGCATCTGAGAGACCAACATAAGCAAAATCTTTTTTTTGCCATCTTCTTCCTCAACAGACCAAGGATGCCATGGTGCCTTGCGGCAAGACTTCTGGGGTCTTACACTCACATCTCACAGCGGAAATGAAATATTGCAGTTTTCATAGCATAGGTGGATAGTGGTAGTTAGATATTGGGAAAATTTTCTAAGACTAAGGCAGGTGAAATTCTGCAGTAGATTGTCTAGGGGAGATGTGGAGTTTCTGTTAGCTGAGGTACCTAAGAAAAAGTTAGACAAATGTAGGCAAACACTACTGTCTTACTACTGCATTCCATCAGAGAAACGAAGCACATGCCTATATTTAAGTGACTTGGCATTATACATAATTCACAATTCTGAAACAGTGAGTGTCATTAACTGGCATAAATCTAAAGAGCATTTTCTGTCCCCAAAGTTTTAGACAAGCTTGTTCTTAAAAGTAATTTGCCTGCATACTCATTACAGCTATTTTCACATCCCTAGTCTATCTATGAATCTCATATTTCCCAGTGTATAGGTATGGAGAAAGATGAAAGGCAAAACAAATTTTCTGTAATTCATGGATGTTAACCTGGAAAGAAAGCAAAGTGACATTGTGTAAATTGTGTTTGTGGGAAAAGCAATGTAGTGTTGACAGAGAAACAAGAGTGAGAAGCAAAAAACCTATATCTTTCACATAATTTCATTTGACTTGCTTAATGACATTGGATAAACAATTGTAAGTCTTTTATTCTGTTCCTGTTCCCCCTTTTGGTCTTGTTTGTTTACAGCTTTACCTGGGACCTTTTCTGTTCTTTGCCTGTACACTGCTTTGTGCAGCACAGCCTGGAGCTGCAACTCCCAAGTTTCACTGCAAATGATAAATAATATCAATTGCAATGAGGATGATATCTTGCTGTGCAAGTACATAGTGCCAAAGAAGAGGCATCCCATTAGTTTGAAGAATTGTTTAAATTTAATAATATTAGCTGTTAGATATCCCTTTCCAAAAAACAATATTCTCCAAGCAATGCATTCCATCAGAGGAGCATTCACACAAACAATGCCATAGTTTTTGCATATATGCTTTGGCAAACTACTTACTAAAGCCAAACTTCATAAGGGGAAATTATTGTTTTGCAAGTTTAATGTGTGACTGATGCTGCACTGAATAGAATAATGCTGGGCAGCTTGTAGCACTGCAGTTTTTGCTTCAATTTAAGGTCTCATCAGATAAATTGTAGAAAGGGAGAATCTGGCTGACTATCATTAGAGGTTTCTCACTAGAAAAGCCTATTAGTCCCTAACAAAGAACCAGCAGATTAGAGGTACCTAGCTAGTGGCCGGGCAAATCAAGAAAAAAATTTACTGTAAATAGTTTTTTGACTGGAAGAGAGGTGGCCAGAACATTTCCCATTCTCAGTGTGTGGTCTGTTCTTGTAAATATTTCTGTAAATAAAAGAGACATTTTAATCTATAATTTATATTCAACTAGAGCATATAAAATTATTTGTCTACTTTACAAGTGCAGGAAAAATAATGTGCTGTTTTTCACTGCAGCTATTACATTATTGATATTTCTAGGGCAGATTGTGCCACCCAGCAAAATTTACTTATAACGTACTCAAACTAACTCAATAACATCAAACAAAACCTCACAAATAAGCCAACAACATCAAACGGAACCTCACAAATAACCAGAAAAGCAATGGCTTTAAAGCTTCAGTCAATACCAGAACTGGGTCATTATCCAGTTCTTCCTGTACATAGGCTTGTGGATGTGGCTTTAGAGAGTTAGCAAATATTTCAGATATGGGAAGAATTGCATTTTATAAAGCACAAGATGAGTGCACAAACTTGGATACACTTTCTCAATATGTACACATTGCAAAGTATCTACCATCCCACCTTTCAGTGTGTAGAAATTTTACAGCAAATAAGTTCAGCTGTTTTTTCTGGACCTGTAGCTGAATTCTGATATCTCAAGTGGGTATCGGTCTGTTTTTTTCTAAGTTTGTGGTATTATCAATGACTAAATGTTTACCAGTATAATTAACTGTAATGATAACCTAAAGTAGTAATAAAATAATAATAGCTCTGGATCTTAGCTGATAGACCCATTGAGTTGAGCTGATGCTGAAATGAACTGCAACGTACAGTTAAGCTTATGGGTTGCTCTGTTTGCTAGAGGTTGGCATTTAGCAATGCGAGATCGCTGCCAACTTCTGCTCTGGGAAAAGTTCAATAGGTGCAGTTGGGTAACAATTTACTTCATTGCTGTATCTAGCAGCGTGTTCATTAGTGGAATGCTAAGGACTGAAATTACAAATCTCAAAAAACTTTTTTTTTCTTGAAATTTGAAATGTCAGCTCCTTAAAAATATGCTATTGGCCCATATTTTGCCAACCCTCTTTCCATTGACAATGAAATATTGTGATAATTAGCTGGATTTTCTATTAGTTTATTTCTCTTTCTCAATTCTTAACTGTAATGTTAAAGTAGTAAAACCTGTTAGATTTCAAGATGTAGCTTTATTGGCCAGCAAACAAATACACAATAACACAATAGCATCTAAAATAGTGCCATTGCTTAACAAGCATTAAATGATGTGAAATGAACTGCACAATCAGATGGTGAGACATTCATGTGAAAAAGACTCTCAGAGCTGCATAAAGGTTCTTTTTCTGATGTAAAAAAAAAAAAAGCCACTTGCAAAAGAGGAAATATCTAATTTCCTAAGAAAGATGACTTTAAAATTACAGCTCATGAAAAATCATTGATTGCCCCCCTCCCCACTCCCCCGTGGAAAATAAAAGATCTAAAGCAAACTTTTGTGAATTTTAAGACATTTCTGGATGCCCTAGTGGTACAGAGCCCCCAAAACAAAGCAGCAGTGAGCCAAATTCATGCTCTGGATATATGGAGAAATAACAAAGCACCTCTTATCTCTGTTCCTGGGTTCGAACTGCCATATGGGAATCAATGGAAGCTTTGGTCATGTATTTCACTAGGCAAAATGAAGTGGCCAGCATGGTAGATCATACACAAACTTGCTGATTCACGGCTCTACCCTTTGTTTCTGGGCAGTGAACTGAGTCACTGCTTTCCTGTTGTATTAAGATGTTGATCCAGCCTGGTGTCAGGGAGGGCAGTATCAAAGATTACATTTCTAGGAGAGTATATTCAAACATTGAGCATGCCAGCTGCACGCAAAAGCAAGGTGAAGACAACAAGCACTCCAGGTAATTAGAAATTGTGCAATTGAGAGAGGATGAGGTGATCAGCAGATGGCATTTTTCTTATTACTTCTTTCAGATTGTGGTGCTGAGGTCAAAGTTTTGACCTCATGTTGAGTCCCCTTTGACTGTACAGCCAAGACTGAATGACAATCAGTGCAGTCCAGCCAAGAACCTTCCACAACAGGCACAATGGAAAAGACCAGGGAAAAATAATACTTTTCCAGTAGCACTCATCTTGTTCTCAGTGTTAATCGTCTTGCTAAGAGCTAGTAAATGTGACAAATATATTCTGCAGTAGTTTCCTCTAGTGTCCTGTGAGTGTAGGTAGCTCCTATATTTTTAATCATGTCACTTGGCATACGTGAAAAGGACAATAATTTAAACTGAATATTGGATGCTGAAAAGTGAATTATTTATATGTATGTTTTACATTCCTAAAATAAATTAACACAAAGTATTTATTTTGAAAAAGAAACAAAACAAAACACTTTATTGAAGCAGTGACATTATGTTGTGTGAAAATTACCAGGATATTCTTAATCCAGTGAAGCTCATAACCCTTGTTAGTGTCAGTGCAACTTTAAGATGATTGCTCTATGACTTTTTCTGGCTTAGCTGTCTAAAAGTCTTTCTGTCAATATAGCAATTTGAAACGAACACCATTTTGTCTTGCATTAATTTTTATTTTTTATTTTTTTTCAGAATAATGCATTCTCTGGTTAATCTCCCCCAAGCATCAACCAAACTGGTAATATATGTGACACATTCCCATTTATTTTTAATAAATCCATAGTCAAGACTAGAGGCTGTGAAAGAAGAAAAGAACATTACGGTTAACTAGCAGAATGTATTTTGATATTGTGTGGGCTTGTTTTTAGTCTATGCATTTGGGCCACATACAGACATGTTATAGGCAAAAGAGATTAGGGCTTAAATGAGAATTACCAAATATCTAGCTGGGATAGGCCATGTGAAGGGTATGGAAATACATTGGAATATTTTCTGAAATAAATAGGAAACACGGAGGAAGGAGCTGTACCGCTCTTTTGCAGGGAAGGGACACAGATTGTTCCTTGTATCACAATTTGCCTCTGCAAAGGTTGATGACTCAGTAGCGATAATGACACTGAGCATGTGGGCAAAGAGAAGACAGGTGATGGGAATGAGAAAATCATCAGGAACTATCCTGGAAAAAATGTCAAGAATTTACTGTAATTGGATTTGAGGTAGTGCCCCCAAAATCACAAGCTGTGATAGTAAGGAAAATCCCAGCCCATTTTTTGTTTTATACATTTATAAGTGTACTTAGATATATTACCAGATTAACTAAAACAGTGTAATAAAAAATATAAACTGCAGATAGATTAATAGCTTATTATTGAACATCTCACTGACCAGCCATCAGCCACAAGAAAGGAATATCCTTATAACTTGTGCTTTGGTTTTTCAATACTTTTCTTGGTGCAATGCATCTTTTGTTTTTTCTGATTTCCGCTTATAGTTCTATTAACATAGAGTTAACTATTTTTACTATGTCTTGTAGAGGGAATAAGGTAAAAGTAGTTTCTTTTTATTGTGAAATCTTTCATTAAATATGGTGTGATGCTTTTTCTCTTTTGCTGGCAGTATCAATCACATCTTCATTTTATGTTTTTACAAAACTATTTATATTGTGTCATCAAAAATAATCAAGTGCTTGATCAAATAGGAGATCCAAAGGAAGAGGAAGAATACAATATTGATTTAAGGACTATATGAGCAAAATTGTATTGGTTTGACTACACTCAGGCCCAAGAAGTTTCTGTTTACTTGCAGGGAAGTAGGAGTTTTGAATAATTTCTATCCTAATATTCCAAAAACAAAAGCCTGGAGCAGGACTCTGCATTAAGAACAAGAAGTATTGTATTACATTTCTGTTTAGGAGTGCATAATGAAATACAAAACTAAAAAATGCAATGTAAATATTTTTAAAGAATTTGAGGGGAAAGTGATGCCCTAACAAGCCCTTTGGTTTAAATTATACGGAAGACAAATATTTGGAAACATAATCATAGAAGAAAGTAGCTTAAATGAAGTAAAATGGGAAAAAGAAAAAAAAAAGGCAATTTAACTCAATAAAGAGTAGATTTTCAGACTTGTCTCATATTTTCCTTTGCTAGGGTCATTGATAATCTAAAAACAAACAAACCTGCAATAAATTCAACTGTTCTTTGCTGTAGTGTTTGATGGAGTATCACTTGTGAAATTGTGTGAATTTGGGTAGGATAAGATGTAGTATGAATATGATATAGGGATAAGTAAGTGGTTGTGAGTAACCAGCAACAGGCAGTGTTGAAAAGAAAAGAACTGGGCTAAAGATAAGATGATTTGCTGATTTTCTCAGTAAATATTTTTAAGCTCCTGGCAAAAGAAATAGGAATGTACTAATAAATTCTTTATTGTCCTTTAATAGAAGATGAAAAGAAACAGGCAAAGCAAAATGAGACCTGATGACTAAGAGCAACTGACAGAAAGAATAACACAAACACATAAAGATCATACAGGTTGAGTTGCAAAGTAAGATACAACTACCAGGAAAGATTAAGAATTCACTTTGTATGCATTTTAATACTAAAAAAATGACTAATGAAAATGTTGACTTAGTCAATGAAGAATGAAAGCTATCAGTGCATGACACCACAAAGGGCAGTATTTTAACACTTTCTGCATCAGTTAACTGCAAACAATCGAGATAACTGTGTTTAAAAGGTTCTGGGGAATAGGAGTGTTTCAGGAGAGGGTAAAGGCAAATACAGTTTCTATCTTTAAAATGACTAAAGAGATGAAAAGTATGATAGATTGTAAGAAACTAAATTGCAAGAATATATGATAAAATTCAGTTCTTATAAGGATCTGAAATAAAGTCACATACTCTTTGTTAAATACCTAGTAGGTAATCATGTATTGTAAACTGAACTTTCCAAGAACAAACTGTCACCCAAACTGTCATTTTTCTCTGGCAAGATAACAAATATTATCATAGAATAATAGAATGGTTTGGGTTGGAAGGGAACTTAAAGACCATTTTGTTCCAACCCCCTGCCATGGCAGGGACACCTCCCACCAGCCCAGGCTGCCCAAAGCCCCATCCAGCCTGGCCTTGGGCACTTCCAGGGATGGGGCATCCACAGCTTCTCTGGGCAGCCTGTGCCAGTGTCTCACCAGCCTCAGTGTGAAGAATTTCTTCCAAATATCTAATCTAAATCTACCCTCTTTTAGTTTAAAACTGCTACCCCTTGTCCTCTAAAGGTATAGTGGTGTCAGTGCTGCTGAGTTAAGAGACACGTTTATTACTAATGACAGTCAAAATTGATCCTGTTTTGGTGCAGGGACATGGACTCAGTGACCTCTTAAGGTCTCTGCCAACCACACGTTTCTATGATTGCATGACTGCATTTAAAGATTTGTGCCAGATGAATGTTTTCCATTTACTATATTCTTTTGCCTTTCCAGTTGTCAGAATGAAAAATAGCCCATTCTGGCACAGGACTGTTCCAGATGAAACTGTCAGCCAGAAAGCTCAATGCCATAAGAAAGCTGCTTTGCACACACATCCTTTAGGAGATTAGTTGAGCAGCCAGAATATCAATTCCAAACCCTCAGAAAATATGAATACTACTTGTTGAAGAGAGTCACAACTTAATCAAAGTAAGATGTTTGTCTTATGTTCAGCATTTCCCTACTATTCCGTGGTCAGTAAAACCTGAATAAATGGGCTGCTATTATTGTACAAATGTGTGATATATCTTCAAAATGCACAAGGCTTTTTCTGTGTAGGAAAATGGGGGCTGAGGGTATCACAGAGAGACAATTGCAAAAGTGGGCTTTGTTTTTCTATGTTGTCATTATATAGGTATCAGAAATTTCAAGGACCAAGCAAAAATGCTTTATATTTCAGAAAGAAAAATAAACCAATTACCAGAAAATGTTTTGTTCTTCAAACTGATGAACCTAATATATTAGATTGAATTCTTTTTTGAAATGGGACTAGAAACGTAGTTTGGTCTATGCCGCTTAGAAAGCAGTGTCTTAAAACAAGAAGAAAATGTGCAGAGTTCCTTGATATCCTAGGTTTAACTAAGCCCCCAAATTTTAGATGATGTTATACTTCTGAGTCTCTATATTTTTTATGTTCCCTGTGGCAGTATGCAACAATCAATCTACTCAAATCCAAGAAACATGTAATTCCAGAGTGAACATGCCCAGCTTTCTTCTGCTTTCTTATCATGCTGCAATCGAATTTGTGAGGCTAAAAAGATCCTCTCATTTCCCTGCCACTTTCTGGACAAATATATTAGCAATATATTTGTTATATATTGTTAATATTAGCAATATATTTGTTGGGTAGAACATATTTCTTTTGTAACTGGAGTTGCAAAATTCATTCGGGGGCAGCACATACACATGAATTGCCTCTGGGGTGAATATGGTGACTTTTTTTTTTTTTTAATCCCTGTTTCACCATTACCATACACCATTGTCTTTAAACAAATCTGTTTCTCTTCCTTATTGGCAAAGCTGAGATAGTGCTTCACCAAGTGATGTGGCTCTGTGACATTACAGAATGCTATTCAATGAGTAAAAATTCTGTGACAGTTTTGTTCAAGCTGCAGTATTTATACTCTAGTTTAAATTATGGCTTACTCTTTGGCATCCATTGCCCCACTTCTTCATAAGACTTCAGGCAAGATGAATGAGTGGGGAAATGATTACAGTAATCCTAATTGGAGGTCTGGAAGATGGTTCTCAAAGTAAGTTACAAAAATATAAGGGGAAGCAATACCTCTGGAAGAAATTAATACATTTTAATAACTCATCCCAGACTCTGAGTTTACTGTTTTGTTCCTGCCTCTTGGGATTAGCTTTTCTTCTCTCCTTAGAGGTGAGAAGTATTTGAAAGTATATTTATGAAACAGTCAAACAAAGCAGAAAAGACACTGAACAATTTTATTAGTTAAATTTATCTTACTATTTAGTATTAGTCATAGATCATCATTCTTTACTGTCTGACTTTCCATATGAACTTAATCCTAAATATAGATATGAGTTTTGAGGATAATATGTTTATTAAGCATCATATGCTTGGTGTAAAATATTACTCATCATAGTTTTATTAATTTACATACTATTGTGTCCTATGATTTCATGTAAAAACCTTTACAGACAGGCATAGATTATTACCATGAAATAGTTTGCAACCTATTAAAATTCTCTAATGTTATATCATGGGCATTATACAAGAATTAGAGACGTTTAACATATATAGTTTTACATCAGCTCTGAAGTGAAGGCATGCCAGGAAAGGAAAAACTAGTCATAAGGAAAACAAAATCTAAGACAATAACTTCTGTTCATTTGATATCTCTTTCAAGTTAATTGAAGGTTTGTTTGTAGGACCTTGTTACACTGTAGTATTTTCAGTTTACCTTCACTGTTATGCAAGGATCCTCAGATACTTATACAGGTACAAAAGTGGCAGTCTATTTACAAGGAATAAATTTTCAAATAATCCAACTACAACAGTATTACTGAGAAAGCTGAAAGATGTTTGCACTTCATAAGGAAATTTCTTCACTTCAGCAGCCAGAGAACAAACGTTCCTTTCCAGCGTTTTAGAATGTATCTGCTTGGCAGTGATTATTAGCAGTAGGCAGCTGCACAAAGTACAATTTCTTGTGATGACACTGAAATCAGATGATTGCATTTTCCTCAGTACCTGCCTTGGAGAATTCTGTTAAATGCATCGTCCCCAAAATGGTTTAATTCTATTATTTTGAAACAGATCCCATGGTCTTCATTATAGCTTGTGGTGATCTGGCATTTAAAAACAGGAATAGCTAAAAGTATGGTAAGAGTTTTCTGATATCTTTCCCAGGTTGACCTAGATTTTTTTTTTTAAAAAATTGGAAGTTGATAAACTGGAGCTTTCTTGTGTGTCTGAGTATGAATGATATAGCGTTCAAAACTGGTGAGGGTGAGTAAAATACCTATAGTCACACTTTTGTAAATATACAAAGAATGGTTGGTTAGAACCTCAGTGGGTCATAGAATTCAGAAGATAGCTTTCTGTTTTGATAATTGTCCTGGTTCCAGTTAGGACAGAGTTAAGTAGCTCATAGTAGCTGGTAGGGTGCTATGTTTTGGATTAGGATGAGAAGAGCGCTGATAACATGCTGATGTTTTAATTGTTGCAGAGCAGTGTTTACACCAGGCCAAGGACTTTTCGGCTTCTCGCTCTGTCCTGCCAGCGAGCAGGCTGGGGGTGCAGCAGGAGCTGGGAGGGGACAGACCCAGGACAGCTGACCCAAACTGGCCAAAGGGGTATTCCATACCATCTGACGTCATGCTAAACAATATATAGGGGTGGCTGGCCGGGGTGGGGGGGCCGGCTGCTCGGGAATAGGCTGGGCATCGGTCAGCGGGTGGTGAGCAATTGCATTGTGCATCACTTGTTTTCTTACACATTATTATTGTTAATACTATTACCATTATCACTATTATTATTATTATTGTTATTATTATTTTCCTGTCTTAATAAACTGTCTTTATCTCAACTCACAGGCTTCACTTTCCCGTTTCTCTCCCCCATCCCAGAGAGGGAGGGGGGAGGGTGAGCGAACGGCTGTGTGGTGTTTAGCTGCCAGCCGGGTTAAACCACAACAATAATGTATTAAAGTGGGGCTTGTTTGATTTCATTCGGGGGTTGAAGTTCAGGTTGTTTTGTTTTACTGGTAGGCAAAATAACAGAACAATATACAGTATGGATAGATGAAGCAGAATTTTGTATGGGAGTTCAGTCTTTCCCCAACTGCTCTATTAGTAGGTGAGGATAACAAGCATATTGTGATTAATAACCAGAAAAGAATTTTCTGGGGATTAGGTGCTTCACAAATAATTCTAAATTGCTCCGTGTAGCAGGTTTCACGCTAATACTACTTTGATCCACATCACCAGGAGCCATAAACTAGCCTCAGTCCATTGCCTTTTTTGAAATAACCCTGATTTATATTAGCTGAGAATACTTCCCTTCCATTGTCAGAATTGTTACTGCATAGTTTCATTGCAGTAGCTGTGAAAAAAAATAATCGAGCAGCAGCACCAAAGGCTTATTTATAGTTGTGTTAAAGATGTAGCAATACAGTAGTGCAATGCATTTTGGAATGAACTGAACTGCTGAAGCTTACATTCGCTTTACAGGTGGGACAGCATTTTGGGGCTAGGAGGTTTAGCAAATGGAGATCCTGCTACCACAAATTAATACAATAGTCCCTAGCATACTTCTGCTTTTCACTCTGGCTATTCAACAGGGCATGATTTTCCTGAGGGAACAAGGACAACATACACAGAATAATAAGAAAACTGTTGACTTATTTCAGAGCTTCAGTGGACTGTTGGAAGAAAGTGGCAGCACTTGTTTGACCTTCATTAGTATCACTGTTTTTTTTTGTTCCAAAATGGATTTCATACATTGAGACTCATAGCCATATGTAATATAGTAACTACCCATAGAAAGGAACATATGCTTCCAGACTTTGTGAACCATGCTAGATAAATCAATTTACCTTCTTGTAAAACTAGATCAGTTAGTCTCCTCTAGAACATCAAATTCAACTGTGTGTATAATGTCATGTAATGTGTAGTGACAGGACACGATGTACTGCAGTCAAGTAAAATGCAATTATCTGACGAAACCTGGCATGTGTTACTGCCTTGGACTGATGTAGTAAACCACATACGTTTCGTTTACTCCACTCTTTAAAATTTTATAAAACTTCCCAGACCATAAAAAGCATTAATGAGAACAGTAGCAGTGACTGAAAACTCAAAATATTTACAAGATGCATGTGAATCCCAAATGAGACTAAACTTATTAGACACTGTAGGTAAAAATAATTCCCTCTATGCTAAGGCTTCCACCTGAATGTAAGCCAGCAATGTCTCCTGCTATTCTCTCTCCAGGAGACATTGAGGGATAGGTTCTACATAAACCATTTTTTTTTTCACTGTTATAGAGCTGCCTTAGGTAAGAATGATCTATAAATGCCACACTGATATATGTATATTTTTTTTCAGTATAAACTCCTTTAAGGTATTTGAATTAACATATGCCAATAAATTAACTTTAATAGCCAAAGAGAATGAAAGGAGTTGTAGATAAAATGAAATCCCTGTCATCTGAAGGTAATTGTCAATTATTAGTGATGTCTTGTAAATGTAGTTAAACCAAAGTTCAGAGACTTTAAGAAATTCTTGAGAGACCTGAGGTGAGATGCTATTTCTCAGTTTTTCTTTAATCTCACAATTTATTGGGCATAAGTTAGTTGTATTTGACTCTCTATTTTGATATAGATAAATTCAAAATTGGGATATTTTCTGGACTGGATGTTCTTTGCCTGGTTTTTGTGTATTACGTTGTGTGGCTCTTTCATAATTATGCAGACTTGTCTTCATTCAGATATCTTCCAAAATAGCTCTTCAGGCATAATTCCAGCATAGGTTATACTAAATAGGAAAAAGACACTTTAAAGCTGAATTAGAGAGCCTAGCATGGTAATTATTCTTAACAAGCTATTTTGATAAGCTTCCAAATTCAGAAAAATCCTAAGAGTTCAATTAAATACCTCCACTGAATACATTTATTGGAGTTACTCCATTAAAGTAATCATGGTTGTTACTCTTCAGGACTGCATCTGTCTTGTTTTATTTCTTATTCGTGAGTGAAAATTCACTGTGGATTAGACCATCCCTTCAATATGGAAAGCAAGACTGCTCTAATGCAATCCAGAAGTAGAATGAGATTTACCTAGTTTCAAAACAGGCAGGTTGTGATCCACCAGGTAGAGGCTGTATGCAGAAACAAAACTGGGATATCTGTGAAGTATGGGGCACTGGCACAGAGCTGAGCTCCAGTGTCCCCAGGGTAGTCATTGCTTTTGTCTTTTGCACCTGTATTTCTGCTTCTTCAGAATCCTTGTTGACATGCCTTACCAAGCATTAGTTGCTATGAAGTCCTCATGAAAACAAAGTTTGATGGACACTAATACAGAATCGGTGAAATCATAATGGAAAACTACTATGAATTTGAGAAAGATTGTTATAATTTAGAGAAAAAAAATGCTGTTACATTGTCATCTTATAATCAGTCATATTCAGGCTTATAAAAATCACATTCACAGAAGAGATAGTAGAGGATATAAAAGATGTTTCTTAGTCTTAAGACACCTTCTGGAACATTAAAGTTTACCTCAATAGGCATTTAATTTTGGGTCATGACTGCATCTGTATCAACAGTGGATTCATCAGTTTGCAGATAGCATTTTCTTTAAAAAAAAACAAATATTTTTTTCAAATGAACAGACAATTAAATTTTAAGTATCTTCATTTCATCATTTTCCAAATTAGAACATGACTTTAAACTGAAATCAAAATATTTCATTTAGAAGATACTGAAATGTAGATGCTAGATTTTAAGGGTTTGTTACCTCTTGAATGAATTATATACTGAAAATGAAAGAATGTCCTGAAACTTTTAGTTCCACTTTTAATTTTGCTAAGTCTACCTTTTAAATCAAAAAATCATAACTAAAATGTTCTAAAAGTGTCAGTCAATGCTGTCATGTCTTGGACTTAATGTTTACTGTGCCTATGGGCTTGATACTGAGAGGAAATCTTGACTCATCTGTGATCATCCTAGCAGATGTGACTTGGATTCTGACTGCAAGACAATGCCCTCTGTAACAGTGACAAGGGTAACTGATAAGCAAGGCACTGGTTATTCCGAACTATGTATTGCAGCATATTTAGATCACAGTCAGAAAAACGTAGTGTATCCTCTATAAATTTGTGGATGGTAGTAAATGAGGAATAATTCACATGAAATGGTTGAGCTTTGATTTAGAGGGCTCTTGAGAATTGGTCTAATGAGAACCTTGGGACATTGAGTGAGTACTATTTTTCATCCAAGTTGGAGTAAGCCATCCCGTCCCACCAGTATAGGATGGGAACAGTCCTGATGAAAAAGACATGGGGTTTATGGTGGCTATCGAGCTAAGCATGACCCCACAGTGTGCTCACTGTAAATAACAAAAACTGCAGGTGTGGCTGGGCTAGGAGGAACATGACGAGAGGACTGATGGAAGTTGTTAGCCCTCACCATCTGACAATAGTGAGGCTACATGTGAAATAGTGTGGCCAGATAAAGAAATTCAGATTTCAGGAAACCATAGAAGGTGCTGCAGAGGTCAGGGGCCTAGATCAAGTTTTTATGCTGAAGAAGAGGCTTAGCAGCCTCCAGCTCTTTGAAGGGGAATGCCGAAGGCACTGAAGGTAAACTCTTCTGTGGTAGATGGTACAGCACAGGGCAGCAGCAGTAAATTGCAAATTGGGATGTTAAGAATGAACATAAGTCTTTTTACTAATAGGGTGGTGTGGTACCACAAGAAAATTTCCTAGAAAGGCAGTGGAATCTCCCACCCATGGTGTTTTTTAAGATGTGGGTAGAAAAAGACATGGTTGACATGATCTGCCTTTTGCAATACTCCCATTTCTAGTGAAAAGTCAGAGCAGATGATCTCCAGGGATCCATTCTAATCAATATTTCTGTGATCTTAAAAGTAATAATAATTACTGCTTAACTCAGTGCTTTTCATTCCCTGGAAACCTCTTCCACAGAGGTGGTCTCTGCCAGTCGTTCCCTTATCCTGGCTGCTCAGAGTTTTCTCTGCCTCCTCCACCTTGTCAGTTTAGTAAAATTGTCTTAGTGGCTGTATGTTAATTGGTAATGTACTGATTAACATTAGCATGCAAATATATAGCCATTTTTCAGAATTCATAATCCCACTGCTAACTCTATTTCTGTCATAGATGCTGTTCAATTACATCCATCTAATTTATCCAGAAAAAGTGCCACTAAGGGCACGGAAGGATCTGCCTTGGGAAGAACCACAAATTCTGCTCTCTAATAACACTGCAACTCAGGTTTTAAAATGTTGCTATCCTAGCAGGGGTAACCTACCTCCTGCATAGAAAATCGTGGGGTTGTGGGACCTGGCTGAGTATCATGTGATAAAGGTCTCTGTTGATTTCTTTTCAGGGCAAGGGAATCCCTTTGGAAGGGTTTCTTCACTGAAACGGTTGACTGAAATAAGTTTGCTAAATTTGTTCCTTTTGCACTGTTAAACAAAAATAAAAAAAGGGAGGAAGAACTATATTTTGTTTTGCTATTGCAGAAACAACACTTTGCAGTAACAGACCCTTTAAAACCCTTTTAAAATGGTGCAAAAGAAGATGCCAGAGTAATCAGAAAATGTATTTTTTTTTTTTTTTTAAGCTGCTGGCAGAAAAGAAACAGGGCAAACCTGTCAACATTTCTCCACCTATTTCAGCTGAAGAAATAAACCACACTAGATCTGGTCTCTAATGAAGAATTAAACTGGCTTTTCAGCAGAACCTGTGGGTAAATTGGGCAGTGAGGTTCTGTAAATGTAAAATGAAAGAAGATGGCGAAATGGCTGCTGGTTTTCAATCTGGCAAAATAAGTTCCCTGTTGCATACAATAAGACAAATTAGTGTTTAATACTGTTTAACGAAACTATTAGCATTATGGAATATTAATCTAATTTATGATTTTTTAACATGTTTTCCCAATACGACTTCTGGTTGGTTTAGTTTAATTGGTTCTGTCAACTTGAGAAGTTTATTTGAGGGACAGAAGATGAGAAAGTCTAAAGGATTTGCCATATGTTAAAAAAAAAAAAAAAAAGTGTCTCTGATAACTCACTTTTGTTTGTGTGCAAACAACAGAATTAATGGTATTTTAGATGGGTTTGGAAAATTACATTTGGTAACCTGTCTGACCCCATGAAGGAAAACGCGTTATTGCCTGTAAGCTTTAAAAATGCATGGTCTGGAGCTGGTATGCCAAGAAACCAGAAATTATATAACATCTGTTAAAATGGAGTTTTAATGTCCTTAAACAATTAAAGCTCAAATATTACATGGCTTTTAATGAATTTCATAAATATTTTTAAGATAACATTAAAGTGTACAGTCGCAAATGAGTAAAGAAAGCCTTTTGCTTTCTTTTGCCTTTTGCTTCATTTGAAAGGATTGTGTTGTAATTTGGAGACTACCTCTATCTCTATCTGTGGCATGCAATTCTGTATCCTTTTTCCATAGTAAATCAGAGGTAATTACATTAATGTCAGTGAAATTATACCAATGTGAAAGCAGTAAGTACAAAAATCTCTTATTGTTGCACCAGGTTTTTATTGGCTCTGCTTAGTCTGTGCTTTGGCACCAGAATGGTTGGTATAGATACAAGGACGCAATAGCAGTAGGGATATGGTCGTATGGGTGAGATTAAAGCACTGCTTGCTCCTGGGCTGAAGGGTACTGGCATTTTCATATTTTTTTTTAGATGTGGTACAATCTTTAAGAGCTGCATAGAGACATATTTTCAGTGAGATCCGTCTCATATTCAGAGAGGTGCTATATTCTGAGAAACCCTTGTTCCACTTAAAAAAGGCAGTGAAGCTAATGCAACTTTACTCATTGAAAACTGATACACCTCAGGGAAGGGATATGACACAGTGGTTTTAGCTCCAGTTATAGCTTTAAGCTGTGTTGAATGCTTCTTTTTGTGAAAAAGACTTACTGTAATAACCTCTCTGGCTGCATTTGTGTAATAGACACATAGATTGGATAGCTGGGCTCCGTTTCCTCTCTTCTCTATGTAAGAACAATAAACCCAATTATATCAGACATTTACGAGTATTTATGAGTGCCCTGCTTTTAGAAAGCTGTAGAAGTTGCTGATTAAAGTGACTTATACTTGTAAACAACTTAATTTAACCAAAGGCTCATTGCACACAAAGAAGTTTTGAAAAAGCCGTCCTTGTTCTGCTTGTTTCCCTTTGCTGAAATCTTGCTCTTTCCATACAAGTTCTAATAAATTCCTTTCAAAGCTAATTCCAACTCTGGAACTAAGACTAGAAGACAGAAAACAATAGCAATTTATGTGCTTGTGTAAGAGACTTATCTCCAGCCATTGCTAACTTGATAGCCCGTCTTTGTCCACTGCCTTAGAGCATTTGTTCTCCTTGAACAATTTCTTGGCATCACATAGCAGCATTCCCATGTTAATAAGTTTTCATTGTATTTTGAAACATTATCGATATTCACTCAATACCTATCTTATTGTTTCTGTTTTTTATTTCCATTAGAAATAATAGATCTTATTTACTTTGTGTTGTATATCTGGGTTTCCTTGCTGTAACTGCTGGAGAACAAATGACATAAAAGATGAGTCCCCCTTTCTCCCTGCCAGTCCATGACTTATTAGTAATTGCTTCCCAGATGAAAGTGAAATACTTCTAGTAAGTGTTTGGAAACATGCGGCAGATGATCATAAGAAGCACGCTTTCAGACAACACGCCAGTGTTTTTCACAAATTACAAGTCCTTGTCTAGGCTTGTAACAGGTTTAAGATGGAGTTTTCTGAGAAATATATTTCCTTTTTGATTCTTTAGGCCTTGCTATAGCCTCCTGAGTTTCACCTTTGGAACTGATGAGATTTTAGAGATGCACAAAATATTCTCCTACTGGAAGAAGTAAATAGATTTGCTAAAATACAAGAAAGGTTCCACTCTGTCTTATGTGAGAGATCAATAATGGGACAATGATATTTGTTTAATCAATGTTACTGTTTTAACTTCCTGTGGGGTTTATGCAAGGAGAGAAGCACATCACAAAGTTTTTGACGCTTACAGCCAATGAAAACTGCATCTTTAACAAAACTTGTATGGGTTTCTCATACCGTACTATAATTAAAACTCTACAGATGCTGAGGTTTAAATCAGAGTTGACTGATCATGTTTAATTCAAATGTCTTAATGGACATATTTTGAATAGAACATGGGTACATAAACTAATCCAGTTTTTCTTTATACAAAGAAGTCAAAATCTCTAAGACTTGCTCCAAAAAACATGTAAGCGCACAGATTAATTCAGGCAACTAACAATTCCACTGAAGTCAGTGACATGAATTACTTATTTGGAGTTCTGTTTTTATTGAAAGGGTTGATGTATCAAGAGCTTAATCTTGCAGATTATTTTTTTTTTCACCAGAAGAAAAACATTTTGATGGAAAATGAATATTTCCCTATCCTCCTATTCTTGTGGGACACAACAACAATCATCCTTTTCCTTTTGCATCTGGCATAGTGTATTCAAAGATCCCAGGCTATATGGGAATTAACTCCATCTACAGTGAAGCAGGGTATTACTTACACCACTGGGGATAATGAAATGGCTGGATGTATTTAAAGCATAGTAAATTAGGTCAATTTTTAGCATTAATTTTGGATTTCATCTAATTTTGGATCCAGATTTTGCTTCTTTGTTTGCTCCCTAGAATAAAACAGTATGCAGGCTTTAACAAGTGTGGTTTTTTTTTGTTTTTTTGGAAGGCATACAATGAACATCAAGAAGTTTTAGGGATAATTAGAAGACAGGAATAATTACAAAGCATTTTGAATTGTGATTTTTTTCATCTCCTCTCTGTTTTACCAAATCAGCATTTTTGAGGAGGAAAAAAAAATTGTGAAATTGCTTTAGTTTCATAGCTCTTGCCTAAGGTGGTCCATCTCCTAGGACTCAGTGAATGAAAAATTGAATGTATTTTGTGAAGCTGTTAGTATGTAAAGATTCCTTTAGTGCTTGATACTGAATCTAGTTTTCAATCACCCCTAGATTCAACCATTCCTCTTCAAAGATATTAGTTCACAAGATGGCCAGGGCTGCTACTGGAGAAGGTAATCATTAGGTCTTTACGTGGAACATACATATTTATGAAACCTCATTAAGCTGAGCTGCGATATGCTGTTTCAATATCAACTGCATTCTATGGCTAATTTTCAAATTCATGACAAAACAAGATTTTAAATGGACTTCTGGCATATTTTTTGATAATCACGAACAAACAGCAACAGGAATGAGTCTCGTCTACATTGTGATTAGGTCTATTAAATTCTGCCTCATATCTCTTTTTGGACTGGACTCTGCTGAAAGGTCATGGGGCTTCAATCGTGGAAATCTACCACAACTGAAGCATAGGCAGAAAAATAGGTAAAACATTATTATTAAATATATAGAAGCAGGAAAGTATGAAAACCAATTTGCTTTTACAAGAGCTAAGCCATATCTTTGGCTCCAGGCCTCCCAAATAACAAGGTAATAAATACTTATTAAAAGGGAACTTCCTACATCTGTACTGCTCAGCTGGGCTCATTTCCTGTACTTCCAGGCAACTGCTGCTCTTAGCTTCTTCATGAAGACATCTTAGAAATATCCATTTAAAAACACAGTGAAAATTCTACCTATTAAAGTTTTTGTGTTTACAATGATTTCACAGCTGTTCCTAAACATAGAAGAGGAAATAACTGCAGTTAATTTCTGTTATCTATCAGCAAATGTTGACTATATTAATGAGATTAGTTAGTCATTTAAAGGTTAAACATTAATTGGATGCTATCTTACTTTAATGTATGTTAATGAATATTTTATATTATACATTCATATACATATAATTTTCTGCATGCTTTCTTCTTGATGTTTCTGTTTAAAGTAATATTAACAGCTCAGTGGCACACATTTCAGGCAATAGTTCACAAATTAAGTCCCATATAATCTGCTATTAATGTCCTTTAATCAACTGTTTTTGCATGGAGTCCATTTTGACACTGTCAGGGCACAAATCACAGAGTAGCAAGTGCTTTTACATTGAAAGAATTCCAGAGCCTTAATCCACAGTTTACTAAATCTTATCAACTCAATCCATTCCCAGCAACATATGGCACTCATTACTCGAGATCTTCCATTGTATTTTTATGGTTATTATAATTTGAAAAATAGCTTAATTACCTTTTATGATAAATGTATACAATATTATAGAGAATGTTAGCTGTTCTCAAAATATTAGCATGTTCTTCCCTAGTGTACCCCAAAGTAAGGAGAGCTGATTAATGCACTTCACATTCAGTGTAGCAGTGTGACAGAAGTGCCTCCAGCACCTTGTTCTGGTAGCCACAACCTGATTTTGTATGCCTTTGTTCCACACCTTGCCCTTCCTAGTGCCCAGTCAAACTTGGAGAGAAGCCCTCCATTTGTAGTGGTTACTAAGGAAGTGACAAATATAACCTTCTGATAGTAAATGAAAACTATTTAAGGTAATTGGAAGACTGTTATTTCCTATTGGCCTTTCATATCTAGATGGAAGAGTTCTGCATTTTTCCAATTTCAAAAATCTTTTAAACTCCAAAATGACTGTAGTAGTTGAAAAACTAGCATACTGCTTGAAGCTGTTCTGTCATACACATTTTTCATTGCTCTCTTAAAACAGCATATAAAACAATTGCAGCTACAGATGCTGGTAGATGCAAGCCTATGCCTTTCCAAAATTACTTGACTAATGTTGCCTATTTGATTTGGAATCTCTTTTCTATTTATTTTAATGGCAACTGAGCATCAGTTAATGGTATTTTGAAAACAATTCTTTAAAAAAATTTAACATCCATGTGTGAGACAAAAGCTACCAAAAATAAAATCTAGTGCACCTGGTGCCTTTGTTTGGATTTGTGCATCACAGGTGATAACAATGAGGATATTCATTATGGTAATGATTTTCCAAAGAGAGGAGTACCAAATGTGATGTCAAGTGAAAGTCCTGATAAGGACCTCCAGCTGCAGGGTTATCCCCTGCTCAGACCCTCATGCTTGGGATTTATTTGTAGGCTTCACTGAGGCTTTTTGCAGATTCAAGAGAGCCTAGTGCTGAGACTTGTGATAAGCTGAGCGTATGATTTATCGGCAAATATACCTGCACTGTGCCTTTGGCAGCTGGAAGATGACAGTCTCTCTCTTTCCACTGGTACTGGATAGACAGCTGAAGATGCCAGCTGAAGACAGTATTTTTGGAATTAGCCTTATTATTAGGTGTTTAATATGGTGCCTATCTGAACTGAAGCTATTCTCTTGGTTGAATTACACAGCGATGTTTGTTTTAAACTCTTCTGGAGGTGCTTGGAATAAAAAGTTTTTTCTTCAGTGCTGATCCACATAAGTGTAACGTTTTATGGATGAGGTATCTGAGCAAAAACTACAGCAAGGCCATATCCGGTTGCAAGGCAGAAATGTTAGGTCTGCAGGCATGAATTTGGTATATAATTTGGTTCTGATCAGTGAGTATGCTGCCCCAGGCACTGGTAGGAGGTAGTGGTCTTTAATCCCCTGATTTTAGGTAAATCCTTACCTGAACGAGGGTGTTTATGCTGCGTTCACACTTGGATTTCACTTAGATCTTGAGCTGCTTTTATGGGAAAAAGCATGCAAAACCAGTTGTATTTTATTTCACGTTGTTTATAGGCTGCTGGGGCTAGAGGAACAAACAACCAAAGGGAAAGATAAATCTGAAAACAATCTTGAAGTTGTCTCCATCTGGGAGAGTTTAAAATGACCCCATCTTGTCTTTTCCATTAAATAATTTGCAATATTTAATCAATATTTAATCGACTTTATTACCAAGTTTTCAAAATTGTCACAATTTTTTATTTTTATTTTTTACATTAAAAAAGTCATCAATACCAAAATCTGTTTTAATTAATATTTTGGTATTAAGCTAAATTTTAATTTTAGCTTAATAATTTTTTTTATTAAGAAATTACATATCTTTCTGCCTCATTTGCAAGTATATTTCAACTTTTTCAACTGCATGTTTTAATGATTATGATAAAACACTTCTGATTTATTAGAGAACTTGCGAAGCTGACAATATAGTTCTATGTAAAGCAGCTGATATGTTGAATTACATATATATGTAATTTATTTCCAGTAAGACCACTTCTCTTTTGAGCTGTTAATTAACTTTTCCACCTAAATAAAATCTTTTTGGAAATTTATTCAAAAGATTTATAATGAACTCTTCCTGAATTCAAAACAAGATCCAAAAGATTCATCATAGAATGCCTCAGGGCACAGAGTTTTAAGTCAGTCTGCAGTGGGAGTGTTTTGTAGAAAAGCCAGGAAATCCACTGCATGTATTAATGCTCTCAAATGTCAGGTTCACTGAGAAGCTGTAGGTTTTGGGATGTTTCTAACTCAAACCAGTGGCTTGGATTCTGAAAAAAATGTAAGTTTTGTTCTGGTAACAGAATTTTCCCTCAAAATGTAAACCCATACTTTTTGATCTGTGTTGATCCTTATCTTAAACTGATGCTACAGTAGAATTCCTTTTGATTAGTTCAGACCGAATTAATAAACAAGCAAAAAAACCCCGGAGAGAGCAATGAGTCTTGTGATTTTCTTGGCTGTGAAAATAGCAATACACTAACACTAGAAACAGACAGAAAAAATGTAATGCACAAAATGAAATCGGATGACTAAGTCAGGGGGAAAAAAAAACACAGAAACAAAATGATGTTATTTTATGTTTTCTAGAATTTCTAATTGGTTTGCTGTTTTGCTTTATGTAATGTTTATTACAGCTATTTCATTTGGGATTAAAAGCAATATCACATCACGTTATCAAACTGTAATGCTCTTGGCATTCAATTTTAATACAGTAACATCAGGATAAAATCATGAGTATAGATTTTGCCAAGAACAGAAGACTAAGCACAGTTCCTGGGAAAAAAGAGATGAGGTATAGCTGTGGGCAAGAGGACCTGAGGGACTGAACAGGGCATTCACATTATTTCTGTTTCTGCCGCTTCCCACCTGGTATTTTGCTCTTTGTTCTTAATCATGTTTTCCTCTTACTTAATTGCTTTCTGTGATGAATATAAATTCAATCACCTCTTAACAGAGCCTTGCTGATCCAAAGCCAGATATGTCTGTAAAAGAGCATAAACTGTGCACTGCTAAGTAAAAGCTGAATAGGCTAAGGTTACCTGAGAGAGAGACAAATCATACCCTGATTAAACCATATAGTTTTCAGGGATTTCTGCCCTGATGCCTCCTAAATTGGTTTTGCTCATGAAGGGGGAACAGACCCCCTTTCAAAAGGAAGGCACAGAGAAGAAAGATAAAGAATGAACAGATAGTTCCATAGATTGGAAAATTGTGCCAACTTTAAAAATAAAAATACTGTAGTTTCCTTCAGATTAGATCAAATACCACAAAAATAGTCAATTTGTTAGCTAAAGCGGCACACTAGCTGTACCAGTTATATTAGCAAATATACCTCAACTCTGCTTATGTAATCAAGGCCATACGGTCCTTAGGATGGTTGCAATGGAGTTAAGCATTGTTATTAGAAATGGTTGAATCTGTATGGATTAGCAGGAATATCACAATATTCAAAGAAACCAAATCCAGCCTGGGACCGATACACCGCTGAATGCACTCCCTCACACCCCTTCCTAACTGAAGTTGCTGGACTCACACTGCTGTAGTCGCCGTGTTAAGCTGCTTTATCTGTTTTAGTAGTTTTCTAAAAATGTCAGGTAATGAGACAGTGATAAGATTCAAAACAGCCCCAGAGCTGAAGGCATCTGAGAGCTGTTTCAGAAAGCAGAGTTAGAAACATAATTACAAGAGAGACTAATGAAGGGCACCTCCTCAATTTCCCTGTGGCCCTTGCTTAGAAATTAAATGAAGTTTGTAGCAAATAAGCACGACTGAACTGTTAGAAGCGTAGGGAAAGGAAAGATTAAAATGTTATCCTTTAAACAATAAATATATAATTAACTGATTTTTTTAAAAAGCCACTATAATGGCAAGAAAAGAGAAATTTAATGGATTGCATAAGACCCAACAGTTAGAATTAGTACTAGAAAGAGTCAGTCAAGAATTTGTTTTGGAGGAGTAACTTCAAAATTGTGGAACGTGTGGAAGTAGGTTTCCCTGATATTTCAAGAGTAGTAATGCTGAAATTGTTTCTTGAGCCACCATCTGTCAGAAGAGAAAGGTGAGATGTCTTTATGGACAGGTAGGTGTTGCAATGTAGCACCTCTCCAAAAAAAAAATAAATCAATTGTTGTCATCAGGCTTTGCACGAGATTTCAGCAGAACAGGTCCTCATAGATTTTGGGATGAATTTCATGTAAAAACTTGCCTCAGATTTCTGGAAGTCACAGCAGAAGAGAACTGTCAAGCTAAATGTAGCAGGTGGAATGGCAGTAATTTACTTTGCACAGCTGGGAGAGCAACAGCAATTCAAAATACAAAACACCACCAAAACTGTTCTGCTTGTATAGGGACTGAAGAACAGGCTAAGAGCAGAAAAGATAATATAAAAGTTCTGCCCATAAAGAATAAAAAAAGTAAGTTTAATGAAGAAAAGAACAGATTTTGATTTTTTTCTGGAGAGTGAACAACTACCAGATGACCTCAATTAATTATTTCAGCTTACCACAGCTGTTTGGGATGACATCAAAGCACTTAACATCAGGGTGCAAACAGCTTCTGTCTTAATCAGGTTTTCTCTGCTATGCTGTTGACTAAAAAGAGCAGGACATGAGCCAAACTGAAGGAGTAGAGGTTTTACAGTTGTTAGCTAGCAAATCTTTCCTTTATGTGTTTTGGTGGACTTAACATTATTATCTGTAAGTTCTCCTAAATAGAATTATTTTTTTCCACAATAAAATGTTCATGTTGGCTTGATGTTGCAAGATTCTCTCTGAGTTTAATCAAGTTTTTTAAAAATATTTAATCACTGAAAGAAGTTCAAAAGTTTGAAAGTGCAATCATTTTCCTACAGACAAAAGTTGATCAGCTTAGACAAACAGTTTACATCCTGAGTAATATTAATTCTTCTGTTCTTATAAGTAACTGATCACCTATATCATATTACTCTTTCTGATATCTAACTAGCTGAGTCCTTTTAAATTATAAACAAGAAAATGTAAAGTGGTAAGTAGCTAATTCGTCTCTCTGCTTCTAAAATTTAAATTTGCAGAATATTTGTGTTTATAACAATGTTAATTCTGTAGCTGTCTTCTATTAAAAAATGCAAAGAAGCATACAGATTTTTAAGCAGAAGAATAAATGTAAGTATTGTGGACAGTTTTTAGGTCCTACAGCCTTCATTGCCCTCAATCTCTTTCACTGTTTTGTTTTGCTAAATCAACTTAGTTTCCAAATACAATGATTGTCAGCACTCAGGTTACTTTATTTCCATAAGAAAAAAAAGAAAAAGAAATCAGCAGTTTGTGGAACTTTTCCAAATATGCCTAGAGGGCCCTCTTTAAAAGAGTATGAATCTTTGGCAAACAACATGTTGTTGCATTAATTAATGCTACAGACACTTACTCCACAAAATCACAGAGAATAAATGTCCTAGTTATAGCAGTTATATTTTTAACAGATTGGGTCCCTATTTATTTTATGGGCTGATGGAAGTCCCCAGATTTCAACTATTAAAGCCATTTTCCTCTTACATGCTTTACTTATTTTAATAGTCTTAGAATAAATGTACCTGTTTCCTACACAGCTTTTGCGATGCTCTTACAATGACATTGCTACAACTAAGTCTCTTTTCTTCTCCCTCATGGAAAAATATTTCTTTTTCTGAAACCTTACAGGTTTCTCTATCTACTGTCCAGTTTCTGTTTTGGAATATGTTTTCTGTCCTCAGTAACGAGTTTATGGATATTAACTCTCCCATTTTCATCCCAAGGTTCAGATGAAAAGCGTTTAATCAAAGACACTTGGGAATGTACATGAAGGTTACTTGGTACACAGTGATAGATGATCCTCCATAGATTCCATAGCTCACCTATTTTACCAATTTTACATTATGATAAGCCTGCCCATTTTAAAAAGCTATTAATAATTTAACTTGCTCCATTACAGACAATATCCCTCTGAGGGATGTGTCAGCTAGGAAAAATGATACACTTGAGAACTTTCTGAAACAATCAAATTGATCAATTCTTGAGCTAGCTTTTCCTGTGAAGCTAATTCTGAGGTAATTTCTTTTCCCTCATTAAGTCTGCTGTCTGAAAGTCAGAGTTAGCGGACCTACATGAGGAAAGCAGAGTCAGCTGCATTTGCAGATGGAGCCCAAACTCTCTATAGAATCCAATGGAGTTCACTTTGAGTGAGATGAATGTGTGTGTGTGTGTTTACTTACAGAAAAACAGGGAATCACTTTTAATACTTAGGGAGTTCTTTGCATTGATTATCACATTCTTCCAATGCTCCACAGAATGAAGTCTTTCATAATCAGAAGAACACGATAACCAGTGAAATTACCACTGTATTGATTTTACTTGTTCAGCTACAGAAGGATGCTACTCTGTTTGTGATAAGAAAAGAGAAATTATAGCATTTCTATTGTGAAAAGCCATTACACTAGGCATCAGCTTAGAGTCTGTAGCTAAAGTCTAGCCAGTGCTCCTTAACTATGTCATTAAGAATTTGTAAGTTAAAAGTAAACATCTTATAGTCTACTAAGGAGCACAGGCAGTTGAAAGAAATTGCAGCAATATGCGCACATGAAAATAGTGAGTCTGCAATTAGAAACATCACCTCTGGAATGATTTCCAAATCTCATCACAAAGGATGTTCTTTTGCGCAAGAAGGAAAGGCACAGACACAGAAATGGAAATCACTGAACAAGTCTGGGCAGTAGAGAAAGATTATCTAGGCATAGTTTGAAAGGAAGGAAATTTTCTCAAGGCAGCAGCTGCTATGATGTTGTTCTGCATGGATATATCCAAATCGCATTCTGCCAGTCCCTGGCTGTCAGTGCAACCTTTCAGGAAGGACAGTTGTCTGCCAGTTTTAGGGCACATGTTTAAACTTATTTTAATGTATGTATTTGTAATTCAAAAACAAACAAAAAAACGCCAACCAAAACCAAATAAATAAAAATCCACATTCATTCCTGACCAGGTCTAAGGATGGAAAATAGGTATGATTTAAAGCTATTTTTGGATCTTGCTAGCTTGTCTGAATACGTCATAAATCATGACAGCGCCTTGATTTCTACTGAAGAACTTCTGTTTTACTGACATAACCCTGAATAAGCCATTGGGGAAGTAATAGTCCTTAAACTGACAGCATTTATCCGTGTACTGATTGCTTGAGTGCACAGTCTGTGCTGCAGCTCGTTCACAATGCCCTTGGTGGTCTGCATGTGGAGAAGCAGTAATGTGCTTCCGGAGGCACTCTATTAGCAACACATTCCTTACTGCAGGACAGAAACATCAAATATTACAACATTTATGCATGCTTTTAAGGAGGTCCGTTTGCTTCTAGATCACTTTTCTCAGGTAAGCGCGTTTCTGTAGGGAAGCATAATCATCCTTCTTTCATCAAGATGAATCCTCAAACCCCAGAATGTGTACTGGGAGATGGGGGCTGAGATTCCTCACGCACTGCCATGACACCTCAGTCTCAAGCTCTCTACAGCACAAGAACAAACAGCACTTATGAGCCCTGTGAAGTAAGATATTCAGATTTGCAAAATGAAACAAGTAACACGAGGTATTTCTGTCACAGATTTTTTGGTCTTGATTTGAATTCAAGCAAGGACTCAGGATAATGTCCTTCAATTCACAAGCTATTCCTTTGGTTCTTCTTGTTAGCCTAACAAAATGCTGTAGAATGCAACCTGAAAGTTGAAATATCATTCAGTCCATATGCCTAATTTTTATACTGAAGATTTATGTGTGAGGTTAACTATATAATTATCCTGCTAAAGGATATTGCTGGGTTTGTGAATTAAGACTGATGGCATAGATGAATAAGTAAAGGTCATCCTTCAATGCATTAGTTCTTTTGATGATGGTCAATTTAATACACAAATACTTTGTATTTGGCATGAAACCTCTTTCATGAAAATCACATCCTACTGCCTACCTTTATAAATATTAATTCACCAAATGCATTTACTTCATGTAGCTCCCGACAGCCTCCGTGGCAGAACTGACAAGTTAGTCAGTAAGAGTTTAAAAAAAAAAAAAGGCTGAAAAGTTTACTCCAAGGTATCAAAGTGCATTAAAATACATATTTATATATAGATTCCTACTGAGTTGCAGAGGATAAGGATCAAGTTGAAGATGCTGGAAGAGATGAGGATGAAATGGTCAGCAGTATATTCAGATCTTTAAAATCACGTTGTAGGTGGGAGTTCTTCAGAGAAGACTGAAGATGCAAAATAAAGCTGTGTACAAACCAAATGAAACTAAAATCAAAACCAGACCACACACAAACAAACAAAAACACACACACGCAGGCTGTATACATTACCCTTTGTATATGTAGACCTGAAAATGCCTGTGTTGGGAAGGGGCAGAGGTTTGGTTTCCTCTACACACAAATATAATATACCACTATCTGTCCATTGGAGTCCAACATAAACTCAAATTCCAGCCATTCAGATAGTCCAAGTTGCAAACTAACTGGAGTAATTCAAATTAGCAATTTGTATTGAGAAAATCCTGGTATAACTCTAAAGAAGGTAAATTACTGTGTATCACAGAGATAGCAGTATCTCTGAATTGGCTGCCAGTTCTTGGGTGCTTTGCCTTTTTATACTACAAACATGCAGATTTGATTTCAGTGATTGGGGACCTGCCCACTCTGCTTAGCCACTAAAAAGTCCCAGATTCATGAAACTTCTCAGAAGAATCTGTGACTTAGAAGAAAAAGGCTATAAAACATTCATCTTGATTCAGGGAGATCTGTATCACTGTACTAGTCTGTGTTACAAGAAAATCTTTACAGAGCTAGATCATTAATTTTAACACAAGAGAAAACATATCAGAAAGTGCAGAGGCATTTTTCAGAATGGGAGCAGGCAAATGTCAGGACAATTTTCAGAGGTCACATATTTCAAGGACCTGGCTACACTTTAAACAATGCTGGGATATGTTGCTGCCTTTGTTAAAACATAATAATGAATTCCTATATGAAGACATCAAAAGGGTTTTAATTTACCCTTTAATTTTTTTTTTTTGGTGCTATACATTTTATTATGTGGCAATACAGAAAGCAATAGCCAAATTTATTTCATGCTGTTTTTCATTTGGTTTCAATAATAAAATGCTTGTCCCGTCCTATTTTGGGTGCTATTTAATATATATATATTTACAGTCTGATAAATTGGCAAGGATTACAACAGAATAAATCTACATTCTAAACATGTATTAATTTGCTTACATAATAACATTGGCTTTGAAATTATATTAATCTGAATAAAATTCAAATTACTTTAATTGGATTAAATTATATGGGATTCTGTTCTTATGAGTTATGGCAGCTCTGTATACAGAATACAGAATATTCTTCTGCAATTTAACCAATCAACTTTGGCTGTTGGATTCACTTTTCATTTCAGTATTACTGTAAAGCAGCTTTTATGTCTCAGCGTCAAAGTGAGGTATACACATTTTAGCTTTTATTCATAATTCTTAGTCCACATTAGCTGTTATTATAGAGATAACTGCCTAGATTTGAAGAGCACTGAATTCTAGTAACTCAAAATAATTTCAGATTTATGGGGCCAAAACAGTGTAGTGACATTACTGAGGGCTAAGTTTGGTAAATACATTCATATAAGTTCATTCAAGCAACAGAAAAGTGGACCAGCCTAGAACACCATGGAGTTGAATACTTTTTTTTTTTTTTTGAATTCACCATTACACCACAGAATGTAAGTTAAAAACTTCATCATTTTATAATATAGATATACTTAAGAGAAGACAAAAGAGAAACAAGGTTAGCTGTCATTAAAAATGGGGAGGAAGGGAATAATTTTGTGCTTACACTAACTAGACTACAAAGAAAAGTTCATTTAAAATTTTTCTTTGGTATTAGAAAAATGATATTGCAAAGCTGCTTTCATAGTACAGAAATCTTAAGCATTCTGGAGCAACTAACATGTTTTTCTTTATCTATACCAAAGTTAAAGCTGGAAGGCAAATATATTACTTTAAACGTTATTTTTACTTTTTTCGCTATCTTTCAGGAAATTATTTCGGTCCTTACTTCTGTTTATTTTGATCACCGTAAAGGGAATTTACACACTCATTGTGCAAATAAAATCACCAAAATCAATCAAACACTACTCATTTTCATAATATTTTCTAACAGTAATATAGCTAAATAAAAACTGAAATGCTTTCTGAATTGGAATATGCAGCTGTATGATTTATGGCTTGCTCAAATGTGAGGTGATTACAGGGCAGACTATTTTACCGCTTTTTAAATGAAAGATGTAATGACTGAATCCGTGTGTTAAAATTTTTAGTTCTTTAGAAATTATTTAATTGAAATCTGTGGATATGAAATTGTTTTTTATTATGCACAGTACTTCAAATCTTTACTATTAGGAATGAAGGACTCTTTGAGAATATTAGGGTGCATTTTCATAACTGGCCTCACCATCTCAAGGGGTTATCTGACTTCTTCACCTCCTCCAGCTGCAAGTTCCCTGCTCCTTCTTTAAGCAAGCATTAGTATTCAAGCAGTTTTGCAGTGAATCATTGGACTGAAAATGTAACCTCCAAAAATTAAATGGTTTTGTTTGAGTAGTGAAAAGGACTGAATTTCCCCTGTGGGCCACGTAATATTAGCAATAAATTAAGGCTAATTACGTGGAACCAGGATCAAGAGGAAGGATGGGGCGGTGCCTTTTGATAACAGAGCAGTCTTAGATTGGCTTGTCATTGTCTTCTGAGACAATTTTGACACAGCCTTTGCATGCTGATTGCTTTAGAAATATTGACTTGGGGTTCACATATCTGTGGTGGACACATTGTTTAGTCTTCTTTGGACCTGAGTATGTGAAAGCAATTTAGAATTTCTAGACTTTTCAAAAGGCATGAGCCTGAAAAGCCTATATCTTCAGGCATCTAGCCTAATCCAAGGACCATTTAAATCTGCTTTTTTTGAGAAGTCTCATCTACCAAACATGGAGCAGGAAAATCTCAGCTGGAGTTCTCATAAGAGTCTTCACTTTAAAACAGATAATATGAAAAGCCTCTGTTAACTCTGATTTTTTAATAATTCCTTCAAACAAAAAATGTTTATATTTCTATTTTTTATGGAAACATAACTATTGTTTTCCTGCTTTTAGATTACCACACTCCAGAGACACCTGTTGTAACTGGAAACAGCCACTGTTATGCGCTAACCTGAAGTATCTGAGAAGTTTCACACCCAAAAGGAGAAACACCCTCTGCCATCACAGCCCTCAAACAGACTGCTGTTCTAAGGTCAGTCATATGTACTAGGAGATGGTGTGTATGGAATAATTTGCTTGTGGTCTGTTTTCCACCTTCTAGGCAACTGTAGTTACACAACAAAATGTAGGATGTGTTTTTAAAAATAGAGCTTATAATGTTATTTGAAGATCAGTCTGATAGAAATATATATATATTATATATATATATGGAACTTCTTCCCTGCTCTGCTGTTCAGGTACATATAGTTCTAACAAGGTATTTTTTCATCTGCTGGTGAAATACATAATTTAGTTCTTACTAAAATTTCTTTTCTGATATCTTTGCCAAAAGTTTAAGTCTAGAGCCATGGTAGTTTTTCTGAGAGGATTATTTCTCCATGAAGAGCCACAGTGACTGCATTGAGAAGCTGTCACATAGTCATGCTTCTAGTTCTGTATATGACAAATCCAAAAGCTGTCACTGTCAACTAATGTACTATCGCTCAACCTTATCACTTCCTGACATCCTATGGCTCCATCTTTCTAACTTCCTTTTATCTTCTTACTGTCCCCTGGTACCCATCACTACAATAGTATTTACTGCACACCATAAAAAAATTCAGTCAGACTGTCAGGGTTCTGTGGCTAATCTTCCATTTCTTTTTACCTTTCAAATTTAAATGATCCAAATGTAATGTTTTTCAAATCTTCTCTGTCTCAAAATTTAGGGATGTTGAAACCCCATCTTTGGTCCACGAGTAAAAATAATGCCTCCTGCTATATTGCATTCTGTGGAGCTAAGATGAAGTATCAAAAAAAAAGTGAGTTAACATTTGGATTTGCAAAAATAGTATTTAGTTGATTGTAATGTAGATTATATAAGTATAATTTTGCATGCAAAGGGCAATGAGTCAAGTTACAAAAGAAGTTTGAAAAATAATGAGACTTGCCTCAACATATATTATTCATTCTGTAGATATTAATACTTGTCTTCAATAATTCATGGCCTGTGTTCATTTTTGTAGGATTCCAATGTTTTCTGACACCATCTCACTCCCTGGCATGGGAAGGATGAATGGAACAGAAGCTCACATTACTGATTTTCACAGCATTGCAGACCTGAGCTGCTAGCAGGGAAGCCAATGTATGAGAAACTGAGGAGTGTGTGTTTTAGGAAGAAACCATCTGGATCTCTTAGACAGCTCAGTGTGTAATTCTGTTAATACTATAGAGTCTTTTAATGCCACTTTCTGTAATAATTCATCAGAGCTAAGAGATTGTGGTTAGTTATGGGTGTGCTATAGCTATTTTTCTTCAGAGCTGTATCCTTAATGGCATTTTTACACAATATTTTCTTGTCTTTTGCAAGCTAAGCTGTTTTTGCTATGTGCACACAGCCTGTCGGGGCATGGTGCGGGTGGCTGTAATGCAGTGGGTGCTGAAATTGGGTGGGGGGCTTGCAGCACTCCTCAGCCTCCAGCAGCTCCTATGGGCAGGGCTGGCTGTAGTGCTGTGGGCGCTCATCCAGAGGGAAGGGGCAGCCCTGCCATGTGCCCCAAAACCCTGGGAAAGGGGAGGATGTGTTCAGGGCCCTCCCACATTTCACCAGAAAATTTTCTCCTTTATTGAAAGCTAAATGCTGAGCAGTGGGATTCAGGAATTAATATTTCAGTATCAAGATAATTTTTTTTCTCTTGCCCTCATAAAATATTTCTGTCCCTATGCACCCACTGCACCTTACTGGACCACACCACTCTAGGACAGAGTCTAAATCTCCTGTTTGTAAGTATGAATGCCTGCCATGTGAATACAAAAAAAAATAAAAATTAAAAAAAAAAGTCCAAGCTGCTACATTTAAAAATTCATTATTTTTAAACCATAGGCATCTTTTTTGAGTAGCTGTGAGAGAGGTGCTAAATTTTAAAATTATTATTGTGAAAGATGGATATGGTTAATTTTACCCATTCATCTTTTGTATTTTCAGTTGCTATGTTGGCTCACTTTACCCCTTTACTTTGGTGCTGTCAGGACTAAGGGAAAACTTCTATTCCAGAAAAGCAGAATTGAAGAGAATTAGGTAACTTGTAGGCTTTGCCAGGTTGGAATGAAGAGCTTTTCAAGGACCATCAGCATATGAATAGGATTACCTTGGATGCACTGGTAGAAGATGAGTGACCAGACATATTTTTAGACTTTGGCAGCCAAGGAGAATGGAACCTCTGAAAACAGCATGACTGCAACCCAGAATGAAAGAAATAACGTGTCAGGAAATTGGGCAAACATTGTGAACATTACAGAGGAGAAGCTGAAATTTTTGGAGAAGGGGACAAGGAGATAGGCAGTATCAAAAATGTTTTTACCTTTTGTTTTTCTTCTGATTTAACAATCCTAAAATAACATTTTCCAAATGAGTAATAAATGGCAGATTGTTTGCAAAAGTCTGTCTAGTGCCACAGTAAATCTGTGTTGTATCAATTTTGAAAGGAGTTACTAAATAGAAGCCTATGTTCATTTGAAGCAAGCTGGAGGTCCTGGTGAGAAACACGTGCTGTGAACTTGGCAACCGGTTCTGAGAAGCAGTGGTTGCCCAAGATCTAAAACTGCAACGGTGCCCCTGCCAGAGGAGAGATTGGCTGATGTCAAAAAGTGCAATCTTCAAAAAGATTTAGCCATCCTTTAAAATCCTATTTCCTTTTACAGTGACTTTTAAACACTACATTGACCTATAACTTGGGACCTAACCTTTGTATACTGGCTAATAGTGCCTGGTATCTGCTGAAATCTGTGCTACAGCCAAAGTCTCTAGGCTTGACTGAATTCTCTCTCAAGAGGCTGGAAATCAGCTTGAAATACCTCTTTGAAATGCAAGGTCACTCTTAGCATCAAGTTCATGAGACTAGGTAGTTTATAATATCTTGTATATGTAAATAGATGATTGGAGTTTAAAGATTTTATGGCTTAGATGACTTCATTGAATAAATGCCATGAATATTTTAAAATATATTTCACAGTGGATGTATTTTTAAACATTACTAACAAATATTGTCAAACTAGCTTTAATGAAAACAAAACCACAGAAAATGAAAAAATTATAAAGGCTTTTAGCCCTCATGAGAACTATTCTTAAAATATTTTAATTAGCTTCTTTTAACCTGCCTATATTTTTACATTCTTAAATAGCATCAAACTCAGGTATATCACCTATAAAGCAATTTATCCCATCACAAATCTGTACCAAAAAGGAACAGTATGACTTCCTCTCTTAAGATGCTGCTCCCTCTGCATTGACTATAAAGGAAGTTTAAAAGTCTGTCTTAAATTACACAACATATGAGATGACAAATTGAGGTGATATGAATACCATGATGAATTCAGATTCTTGGGTAAACATTCAGAGGCTGTTTTTTTTATGATCCCAATTTCTATGAAAGTCAACAGGATTTAAATGAAAAATGGTTTTCAGATCTGCCCTTTTTTATACCTGAAATCAATATAATCAACCCTTCCCCATTTCTTCTCTGACTTACCAATATAGATGTGAACTTCCTGGATCAGGACTGTTCCTTGTTATCCCTATGAATAACACATAAGAAAACAACACTGATTTAATTTTATTCTCTAGGAGCTGTTTGTAATAGTATTGATGAATAGTGCTAATAATAGAATATATTATGTATTTTTGTGTTGTATTTAATGGCTTATTTCCTGCAGCCACAGTACAGAAGTGCAAAAGCCTGAATAAAGACTTAACACTGATTTTACTGTGGGCTTGTGTAGCATTGAAATGAACAGGTATATACAAAGCTTGTTCTATAAATTTTCAAAATATGCTAGGGTAAGAGTTCTACTCCACAGAATTTCCTGGGCAATTCATCTTGTAAAATAGCATAAAGAGAACTAATTTTCTGTTATATCTTAGCTGACTTTTCCAAGAAGATCATGAAAATGAGTGTTGGTTAGTGCAGAGGGGACAAAAAGAAATATTTTAGCAATTGCTAAAACATTTTAGGTAGGTTGCTTTATTTACTGGTGCATTTTCAAGCATGTTGAAGGCTAGAAACAGGAGGAAGAAAATGCCTAACATAGCTTTTACCCTTTCTTCTCCCTGAGTCCCAGGAGCATGAAATGAAAGCATTTTTAATGCATTTTATTAAAAAATATATTCTTATTATTTGAAAAATTAAAGGTCTTTTTAATAGTAAAAGCATCTTAAGAACTGAACACTCATGGCCAAAGATCTGAGGGGTCTTGGCAAGGAATTAAGTTATAAATATATGCAAGAAGCTTTACTCTAGAAACACTAACAGCCTTGAGCCAAAACGCACACGATAAATATTGAAACTGTGCTTACTAAAATCTGTAGCTTCTAATAAGGCATTTCATAGACTTGCAGCCAGACTAGGTATAAAGCAGCAAAGTAACATGGCTTGTTTGTGCTACTTTTTGTATCAGTGACTTAGATTTTATATTTCATTGTTCATTAAACATAAGGTACCAGAGGAAGATTTCATAAAAAGAAGTAATAATGATGTATTTGTCATCTGTAGATCAAATCCTTGTAATTGAAAAGGCCTGGGTGTTGCCTGTATCTTCCAAACGTACTTTCATTACAGGGTAAGTAAAAGATGCTATTTCCAATTTCTAAATTCTGTATAACCTAGTTTCAAACATTCTGTTGGGCTGCTGAGGGAAGTATTTAAGAGATGTGTGGATGTGGTGCTAAGGGACATGGCTTAGAGATGGGGCTTGGTAGGTCAGGTTGATAGTTGGTCTTGATGGTCTTGACGGTCTTTTCCAGCCTAAATGATACTATGATTCTATCAATTCAAATTAGAACTCATTAGATTTATAATTTATAATTGCTGCATATTTCATTCTGACAAAGGTCTCTCTATACCATAAAACAAAGTTTTGTGGGATTTTTTTTGGATTACTAGGTGTCCAAAAATCTCAGCCCTGTTTTGTGGGCGCCTGCTTCTTAATGATGTGAGTTGTCTCTTGAGAACTCACATCCTCCGGAAGGTTCCTGACCACTTTGGACTAGGATGATGTCATTAAGAGATCACAGTTGACAAGAGATGAGATGTCGTATTGTGTCTCAGAGCACAGCAACTGAATTTTATTTGGATGAAAATAAACTGGAATATCCACCTTAACTGGAACTGAACTGAAAACTCAGCTAATGTTCACCTATCCCTCATGGGTATTCAGTTCAGGTGATCAGCCTAGATACAGTCTGGAGCAATCCCCCAAATACACATAACAGGCATGAAGTACTCAGCACCAACTGTTTCACTGTACAACTTCACTGCTGTGCTGTGCTGTCAACATATATGCATATGCAACACATACTAGTAAGGACTAGAATATTGCCCTGTTTTCTAGACTTTCCCTTGTGCATTCCTTGTGAAAAAGCCTCCAGTAGAACAGCTAAAGGATAAACACAGATGTTGCAGTAAGATTTTGCTCTGCTGGGATCCCCTTTGTTTACCACATAACTTGTTTTTCTTTGCAGAGGCTCCACTGATATTATCACAGCTGATAGCACAGTACCTTATCCCTAAGATTCTCCAATTCTGCCCAATCCTGAAATGAATAGTTTGAGAGTTTCTGAGCTTTTTTTTTTTTTCTCAGTAAATGTTATAGGAAATGAAATACTGATATGATTTTGTATCTTACCAAATTCCCACCCTCTTTTCATTTTCAAAGTGATCCCTACATTTAGCTGAGCAGTCCTGCTGAGATAAAATGTGTGTTGTGCAACTCCTTCTCTCTGTGGGACATTATTCTATTGCTTTGATGATAGCCTTCAGAGTTTCTATCACTACTCCGTGTCTCAAAATATATTTGTTGCAGGGGCAGCCTCCCATCTGGTCTGCTCTTGACAGGTAAAGTCAACTTACTGCAGAAGCAAAGGTGTGGGGATGATGAAAAAGGAAAGGAAAGCATAATGTTTAACTGTAATGTTCCTTTCACAAGATGTGAAGTCGTTTGCTGCACAAGCAGCAAAACTGTCTTTGTTCTCTGCACGGATGCCAAGATGTGTCATCTTGGGAAGAAGAAGGTAGTTCATAAAGAAGTCAGTGTTCCGGTAAAGCTGATCAGACACCATGTTCCTGTGGAAAATTATTTATTTTTATTTTCTGAAAAGCAAAATGTTTCCATCGTTGGGCCTTGCAGGAAAAACAAAAATAGATTTGCCAGAAATGAGATCCTTTCAGTGAAGAAATTAATTTAATCTAAAACCTGTATTTTCCAGTTTTGATAGAGGCTTTTCAACCTGCTGTTGTTTCAACTACTTTTTGAAATGAAGAGGAATTTAAAAACAAAGCACTAATGTTTACTGCAATGATATTTTAAAGATCTATAAATGGCAGCTTATCTCCCTTTTACACAGGAAGTGCTTTATATTTTTACGTATCTGTTAAATGTACCCTGTATTGCTACCTTTTATTAAAAATAATGTCGACTTGTGACACAAACTCCAAGACTGCTTAACATATGTAAATATCCTGGACATACAGGGGTATGTTTATTTATGCTGCACAATTCATACCCCTAGGTGGAGAAGGTCACCCAGAACTCAGCATCACCTTGGAGTTTCTTGGCTCCCATTAAACGTAATTGACTTGCCTGAAGACTTGTGGGTTACTGGGGAGAGAACCCAGATCATTGGGATTAATGGGAGAGAACAAAGAAACCATAATCATGGCTTTTAGTCATAACTATTGATAACACTGGAGGTCATTGCTACTGTAGTCCTAATGGTTGCAATAAAAATACAAGCTTTTGAGAGTAGTAGGTATTGCAGTTTTTCCTATGGCAGCCAGTATGTCAAAAGTTATTTTACTAGAGATATGTCACAGTAAATATACCTAGAATTGTGCAGTACATAAAATAATAGATAACCTTCCCATATGGCATGGCAAGATTTAATTCATTCCATAATTTGAGCTATTATTTTTATAATAAGTATATATGTAAAGTACTATATGTAGATACACTCTACAATATCAAGTATGTTATTTAATATTTATGCAATTCTTCTAAGGATTAAAAGTACATCTTACAAGGCTAAGAACTCCAAAGGCCGTGGTTAGGAACTGGTAGCTTCATCTCATTTTAGACTGTGATGGCTTTGTGTGCCTTTGAAATTGCTACGCTCTTCAAAGAAAAAAGAAGGGCTTTAAATATTTTTCCTTCTCTTTCAGCTTGGAGCTATGTTTCAAAATGAACTCAATTTTGAGTAAAGAGAGTGTTCTAAATTTTAAAATGTTAATATAAATACTGCATGACATCTGTGTAAAACAGGTGCCTGCTGTACACAGGACTGTATTTTTCTTTATGTCAGATCTCTTGAATATCAAAAGTTTCAGACTGTTCTGAAACGGGCTTTATAAAAGAGAGTTGGACGACTCAAAATTGCAAAACATAATGACAATAGATAACTACATCTCAGGAGCTGAACTTAAGCCATTTTTCTCTCATACCCTCTCATTTTTATCTACTTTTATCATTATTATCTGCGTAGAGCTACATTTTTTTGAAGAAATACTTGTTTTTTAATCTCATTTATTTTGATTTCTTTATTCTAGGCATTTTACATTTCAGAGAGTGAATCAGGCACCCAGATTGGCTGCTCATATGTTTTCTGAGCCGTGTTTGCTCTCCCTAGATACAAAGTGAATTCCTGTCATAGATTTACTGGGAGGGAGGAAGACTCACAGAGCTTTAGCCTAATTCTTCTACTCTCTTGACTATAGTTTAGCATCTGTCTGACTCTGTGGAGAGCTTGAAAGAGATGGAAAATGTAAAAGAAGCTGTGGCTCTGTGCCACAGCTAGGAAACATGGATTTCTCCCTCACAGAAACTTGTGCTGTGGACTCTGTTCATCATGTGTCTGATGGAAAACTGTATGCCTGTCTCGTGACCTACTGCTGAAGGATAAAGGGAGGACTGAGATCCCCCCACGGAGACATTTAGCACAGGAAACCAGTGAACTCTTACTTTCTTTCACAAACCCTGCTCAGTGTGACTTTTGAAAGTGCTTTGGACACAAATTGAAGCTGAGCTAATTTGGATTACCATTACAGCAGTGTCTACTGTTACAGCAGTGTCTACCTAGACAGGAGGCAGCACAGTCTCTGCTTTTCAAAGACAAAGTGCTCCAGCACAGTACTTTCCCTTCAAATTATCCCTGGTAGACCAAAGTTACAAATTTATCTTTCTGCCGGGTCTGTGAAGCTCATACAGTTGCAGAAAACTGTTGTGCTCTCAGTCACTGAAAGGAAAATTATGAGCTAATATCCAGTGTTCATGGCCTACGAGTACTTGCAGATGAAAAAATGCACCTCATACCTATAAAATGATTGTTTGTTTTACTGTGTTTACAAAACTTTTCTATTACTATCTCCTCCGAGTTTACTGTAACCTGAGATTATTATATATATATATATATTTTAAATCAGTCTAGCCATGGAAACTTAAATTTAAATCTGATAAGCATAGAATTTTAATGCCCTTCTCAAAGACTAACTAATCAGATTACCATAAGGATTAAATTACACATTTGTTGTTTCGTAAAAACACATTTGTGAGAACATTCCAGAGACCACTGAAGATTCATTGTCATGCCCACAAATAGCTTGTCAAACTGCAGCTAACCTTATCTTATTAAAAATAAATATGCCTTTGCACCACAGCGAATATAGTATGAAATATTAACTTCATGGTATATCCAGGTGCTTCCTTTAAAATCAATTAAATAATAAACCCAAATAATGTTTTCTGGTTAGGATCTAAATCACCTAGTCCTGAAAGGAATGATGTGAATTTTCAGCCCACACACGTGGACTGAAAATAGCACCGAAACAAATCACAACCTGAATTCTTTGGTCAAAAGTGGCCTCCTGCACTACACTGCTAAACTCTTAGTTTGCTATTGTAAATCTAAACAACCTCCTTTTCATTGCCTCTAGCAGGAATTAGAGACATAGCCTTTCAATGGCTCTTTACTGTTGCAGAGAATTACAAAGGAGGACGAGTCACATTCACTTCAGAAATAATGACAAATCAAGGTTATTTCTGTATTATAGTGATGTGAGAATGCTTTGATATTTTTCTACCACTATAAATCTAAACAACTCTCAATTCTAGTTCTTGAACATGGAAAGGATCATTCTGTTAACTATGATAACTCCAGCACTGAAACATCAGCTGGATATTTATCCCCTTTCTCCATCAAGGCCTATACTGCAGTCCAGTAAATGTATTTTTGATTAGTTGGAGCAGTAAAATGGGGCTGGAAAAAGGCATAACTCTTTGAGAAGGAAAAGAAACTAAAAATATTGGGTAAGAAGAAGAAGAAATGGGAAGAATCAGAGGAGACATGGGAAAACATAATCAGAAAATCACAGAGGACAGAAAAATAAGGGTAAATGAACTTGCCATTTGACTCCAAGAATTCACTCATTTAATTTATCCCACCTGTGTGTAGGAAGCATCCATGGAATGCCAGTATCCAAATTACCAGGTCTGAATTTCATGACTGTTGGGCAAAACGGAGATCCATAATTTTGCAGGTACCAAAAAATGTATATATTTACTGTGCATTTTTCATTATTATTTTTACTACAGCTAGCCTTCTATTTTGCTATATACAAATACTGAATATTGCATGTCCAGTTTTTAGAAAATACTCAACATTTTTTTTTTTTTACCAACAGAAAATAAGACAACTTGAGTTCTAACTAGTAAGAAAATTACGGGATTGGAAGACAAAATGAGAAGATTAAGGATACTGAGAAAGGGACGTTCTTTTAAGATTTTTGGTAATTAGAAAGGAGTTTGATGCGTTTGTGTATTCTTTTTTGCTGTATTCAACACAAATTTAGCATAACTGATTAGTTATCACATTCACGCATTATCATTAGCAACTCTGGTGACCAAAGAGGGGTGAATTCAAGTAAAAAACATAGACACTTGAAAACATTTTCTTTTTCCTATCTTCCTGTAAAAGTAGCAATTCGCTCTCTCTTTTTCTTTCTCTCTTTTTTTCCATACTACCCCTTAAAAAAAACAAACAACAAAACAAACAAACAAAAAGTAGGAAAAGGAAAAAAAATACCTATTTTAAAATAATCAGTGAAGTCAACCTAATGGAAGAGAAAAAGAGCTTTATCGCTAACATAGGAATTTCCCAGTGTGCTTAGTTAAATGCATTTCTAAAAAGAATATTATAAAGCATTTTAGATAATATATATCTTTGCAACATTATCGTTTGCCAACCCAGTGTAAGAGCCTCTAAGCTAACTCTGGTAAGTGCCTACTGCATTCTGGTACCCCTCTTCCAGTGCATTTGAGTTAAATATTCCCTCTAGAACAAATTAGAGCACAAAACATGTCAAGCCTTCCTCTAAAAGCCTTGGGAACTTTAACAGAAAGCCTGTTATATTTGTGGGCTGAATTGCTAACAAAGATGCTCTGTGCTTTTTTGTTAACAGAGACTAAACATTCAGAGTAATATTAGTTTCCTTCTTAAAACACAGTAATAAGTAGTTAATCATCATCACTGCGGTCGTACAATACTAATTGTGATAAATACGCAGAACTAATTTTAATAAATCTGGAATTCTGTAGGAATCCCACAATTTCATTTCATTTGAGTTGATATCCTTTTCAAAACCTTGTAATTTATGGTTGAATCCATAGTAGGATCCTTTTGTGGGTACTTGCACAGCAGAAAGAGATCTTTTTACCAAAACTAGTTCTACAGTACAATATTTACACACAGCAGTATTGGTACAGCATAATGTTAAACAGCTTTCTCTTTACCGTCAAGGAGTATGAAAGCTTATTCTTTAAAACTAATTGATTAAAATCTGTTGGCAGTTGTAGAAAGTAAAATATGTATGAAATGATTTAGCTATGGTTTGCTCTATTATCATAATTTATAAACAAATACATAAAAATTCATGATATGTTTTAAAAGGCAAATAAATATTTAATATTTGCCTGAGGCTTTCCCAGGAAAACTTGACCAGCAACAGAATTGCTCATTTCTACTTCTAAAAGGAGACAGAGTTGCTTGATTAAATGAAACCTAAATATTGATTTTGTACCTAGAGTGGCCAACATCCACACTGCCACAGCCTGGGATGGCACCAAGCCCAGTGGAGCTAGTTTAAATCATTTTACCTCATCAACCGCTCCCATTTTCAACTTATGCGTGACCATCAGTATCTGGTTCACCTAGAGAACTGCATTTAGATTTGCCAAATCATGCAGTTGCTGATGTCCAGAACTATAGGATTATTCCATAAATGGTGGGTACTTTCCCAGCTAGGCAACATTAGTGGCTGCTGATCAAACCAGCCTGGAACACAGACTGCTTTATATTGTGAGCTGGGATTCAGCCACTGTTTAATTAATAAATAGTCTTCACTTTGAAGAACTGCAGCAAAATTAGTGGTAACACAGGCACACACACAAACAACTCCTTAGCCTGCTCAAGCTGCAGAGCGGCTGATTTTTTTAAGTGTAGATAGCATAGAGAGCAAGGCAAAAGAAATAAAGAGCTGAGGCCATCATAGTGCTCCTCAGGTAAAAATAAGCTCCAAGGTCTCTCAGCCTCTCTTGCAGGAAATCATGAAATTATTAATTATTATTACATTTTCTAGGCATCTAAAAGGTAATACTCCTTGACACCTTGTCCTTCCTCTTCCCATGTTCTGGTAAAATATATCCTTTGCTATGTGTTGGATTTGATACGGGTTAAACCACACATCCTTTGACAGAAATTTACATCATGCAAGATGGGCCAAATAGCAGTGACCACTGAATATAAACAAGCAGATAAACTATGATTTGATTAAGTAAGTGTTGTGAAGCGTGAAATCCAGGGTTCAAGCTGAGGAACTGTGGGACAAGATTTTTCCCCTCAGTCCCAAGCTATGCGTAGCGCTGAGTGCTCAGATCTAATTGCAGTTTACCTTCAGTGGCATTCATGGAAATTGGTACTAAATTGGGATATTCCTGCCCTCCTCTGACCCGTGCTACGTGCCTGACAGAACAATGTCAGCGTGTCCCAGTCAGGTAGGGAAATAGGAGCATCTCTCTGCTTCTGCATTTATTGATGGCACAGTTCAGCATTCAACAAGGTAAGACATGAATGTGAGGAAAAAAGAAATTCCTCCTGTTGCTGCAATGTAAGTGAACGTACCAGATCTCACAAAATCCCAAAGTCTACAGAGGATGGAAGTCCCTGCTGATGTTTCCTAGTCTCTGGTTTAGAAATTGCTTTTGCATTAGCTCGCAGCTACAACTTAGAAACTGGTGTCATTATCGTCTAGCAGAAAATCCCGTTTGTCCTCCTACATACCACTGACGTGATCAGTGGCTGAGGAAGCCCACAGAATGGCAATAAGGCAATATTCCTGCCGGGAACCCCCCTGACGTGTTGGTTTTGGAGCCCTCCAGTACCACTGCAGCGAGCACGCCGTGCTCTCCCAGTGCTGGGAATGCGGGTCCCTGTGCATCCGAGTGTGCCCGTACCGCCTCCGATTCCTAAGGCTGGACAACAAATAGCTTACTTAAAGGGCAATGCAGAGTCTGAAGCTGTGCTAATGCACTCTCTCATCCCGTTTTGCTATTCCTGGGGCTATTTCAAGTAGAATTGGGATAGAACAAAAGCCTGCTCTGAGAAGCTTCAATATTTGGCTTCCTTGAAACAGAAAATCCAGATGAAATGGACAGTAATTTCAAAAAAATCCAAGGGAAACATGAACAAATGGAAGTTTATTGTTACTGAGTACTAAGCCACCAGGCCATATTAAAAGTTTGGGGTGTTTGTTTTGCAACTTCTGTCCAATTCTAGAAGTGGCCATTTTATCCTGTTTTGCACTATTCATGCTATCCTTGTTCTTCCATTTCCCTCTTCCATTTAATTGTCCTGTTTCATTGTTGTTTTGAGTCGAGTCATTTAACATGGTTGTTGGCAAGTTTCTACTAAGTTTACAAGCAAAAAAAAAAAAAAGAGAAAAAAACTACTACCATTTCATTGAAGTCAATACAGCAATTCTTGGCATGAAGTATTACTTACGATTAAAGACAGCAGATTTAAATCAGCAGCTTTAAGTCACGGCCTCATATTAAATACAGCACAACAATACTATATATTGTAAATGTTATAGACTTCAATTTATCACAGGTTTGTTATGGGAACATTAATACTTTTACAACCATAATCCCACAACAATATACGCAGTAGAGTACTAAAGCTTCAGTGCTGCAAAGGTTGGTTGGCTTATAAATAATATATATCCATTTCATATATACGTGAGTTTAACTACCCAGTCTTATCGAATTTCACCGAGAGGTTGATTATTAAGTACAATAGTGTGATGACTGAAAATATGTCCCTGTCACAGGCAAGCACAGTTATAAAGGACAGATTTTGAACCAGCCAATGCTCCGCGTTGGGTGGGATGTGTGGGATGCGGTGGCTGCTGGCAGGTTTTGCCTGTGCCCTGCTCCGGGCAGCAGTAATGCATTTATTGCAGTGTAGTTCTGGACCACAAGATGGCTCCAAGCACATACGTTCAAGCCTAATAAATTTTCAGATGATATACTTAACACAGTTTTGGTAAATGGCATCTACTGAAATACACTGATACTTTAATGTTTAGAAGAACTGTTTAATTAGGCACAATCATGAGCCAATTGTAGGCACTTGTACAGTAACTAAACAGAAACGCTAACAATTTGCTTTTATAAATGTTTAAATATGATATCCAGGGCAATTAAAATGTGCATGACTACATCATGCTGCCTGAAGTTGATAATTCCTCTGAGCTTTGTTCTCTGAAGTTTCTTTGTCCGTGAGAATACCAGTTTAGGACAGAAATCAGCATCCGTGTGCTTGGCAAAGAGACAAAGCCACTGGTACTGAGAGCTTCCCAGCTGCCATATCCATCTATGCAGACATGTACGGAATAACTAATACTTTTTTAAAAAGTCTTGATTCTTGTTTCCTCTCTCCAGGACTTGTGACTTTCTCTAATGTTAAATTTACTACCAAGGGTTGCGGCTGTGCAGTAGAGATGTAACTCTCCAAAAATCAGCAGTGGTACTGAGGTTCCTGGTCTCTCCTTGTGAGGCTGTTGTAGGCTTAGAACTAGAACAAAGCCTTCATTGAACAATGTCTTCATTGGCATATACTGATTTCTGAACCCTTGGCACCCTAAGACATTTCTTCTGTACTATGCAAAGATTGCTGCTAAGCCTTAGGAATAGGTTTCATTGGTGCAAATTGAATTTTTACGTCTCAAACAAAATTAATTTACCAAAATTAACAGGCTAACTTGTAATAGACAAATGAGGTGTAATAGACAGTATCTCCTGAATTAAACTATTTAAACTATTTTGTGCCAGCAGTGTACTCCAAGAAGTCTGGCCAACTCAGTAAGCTAAAACTCTTCACTGACTCCATAAACTGGGAAAAGACACTGTAAAGGTTCAGTTCCTGGCTGCCACCTGCCTAGATGAGAGCTCTGCCTGTGCTTCAGTCTTGGCTGTCCCGACTGTCAGTCATCACAAAGCAGTTACATCAGGGTGGCTTTGTGAGCATGCTTAGGGAATACGGATGTGTTGGGTGCAGAACAGGAAAGCTAGATGGGAGCTTTTCCCTGTGGTGACCTAGATAAAAGAAAAATAATAATAATACTAACAGAAATAAAATCAGTATAAGGAAAGACCTACAACACCCTTCGGTTTACATGTTTGCAATAATAAGTAGATTTTTTGACAAAATTGTCAATCTTCACTCAATATCACTTAAAAAATTCTTAAAACATACAAAATTATTTGACGTATAAGGGCTGGGGTGAGAGCCTTGCCTAGTTTCATGGCTCATTCCAAACACCTTACATGGGTTTATAAAGAATCAATGCTCTGTCTTCTCTGCACCAGGAATAATCTATACCACTTAGACATAGCACTAAATTTAAGCTTTATAGTAAGTCCTATCTAATATCTGTTTAAGATATTTCTATATGCTGGAGGCGTAATTCTGAAAGGAAAGACTCTTCCTGAAGGTACACTTCTTGTCAACTTCAACAATTTTGGGGCTATTGTGAGGAAAAATAAAAGAAAGCTTTCTGCTGTGAGATACTCCTCTTTATATACAAGGTAAAACCAGTGATGTAATGGCTTCAGCAGCAAGACATTTATTCAGTAAAAAGCCTCAGTAAACTTATAGACAGTAAGAGAGAGAGTGTTTGGTCTACAGACAGCATGATTGTTTCAGGAATTCTAGACAAATTTCTTTGTACCGTATCTTAAAATTCTAGGTTAGGCTTTCCTTTCTGGGGAATCTTTTAGATCTAAAGGAATCACAATCTCACTGGCAGTAACTGTAAACATACACAAAGTATGTCATAACATTTTCCCCTGTTAAATAACATGGTCTTGAAGTATTTGTGTAGATCACCAATGTAGTACAAACCTGCCACATAATCTTTCCCTGGTCAACCAACTAAGGCATTCTTTATATACGCTCTTTGCCACAGAAATTAACAAATAATAATAAGATAATAATAAAGGCCAGTTGTTACTGGAGTGAGCTCTAGTAATTAAGAAATGACTTATGCAGATTTAAGAGTTTCCCAGGAGGTACTCATACATATACATAGAGATTTTCTCAGAAATAAATTCTGTACTTATACGTGTTCAAAATTTCTTGTTCTCTTCATTCCTTGTTTAGGTTAAGTAACAGAAAATGGTGGCTGACAGACAGAGGAGGGCTATGGAATGACAAAATCTGGGAAACATGTTCAGGGGAAAAAGAGGGGGAAAAAAAAGTGACTCTTGTTCACTAATTGATGTGAACTGGTTTCACCAGTACAAATTAATGGAAAAGTTTCACATGGGCAATAAGGTCAGATTTGCCCCTTGTCATTTAATGACAGATTTTAGCATCCTGATCCAATGGTAAGATTCCTGTGAATTTCAGTGGGTTTTCATTGATATGATCCTCCAATCACGAACCTTTTTAAGAATCTTTTAAACAAAAGCAAAGCCCTGTGACCATCAGCCCATGAGAATCTATGGACTTAAGGTCCATAACTTTAATGTCCATAACTTTAAAAAAAAAAAAAAAAGCCTGACAACATTATTTCAAGCTTCTTTTATTTTGTTCTAAGATCCCAGAAAAGTTACAAGCTCTTAGGAGACAGAAATAAATACATCTGCACTTTCAGTTGTTACTATCACTTTGGTTTTGTCGTGTCCTTTTTGCTGCAAGTTTATTATTTTCCACAGATTTTTGGTAGGGTAAAGTTTACCTTCTTTGATGCAAAATCAGTCTCTTTTAAACTCAGTTTAACAGGAGCTGCAAGGTTTTGCAGTAAGGCAGGTAAGAAGCACTCGCACATCCTGCTGCACTGACAAAGAGCTGTAAGCTCCAGGAAAGCTGTATGAGCTCTGCAGCTGTTTCTGCCTGTGAACATCTCTTAGTGAATTAAAAGTAGGCTGCAGGTGGCTCTGCCTTTCCCGTAAGTATACAGTTGAGGAAAGGATGCAAGCAGCCTTCTCCTTTCTGCTTCAAACTAGAGTCAGTAGGAATAGGGACTCTAATCCCTGGGAGAGAAGACTGCTGAGAACCCTGGCTAGCCACCTGAAAGGCTGATAGCCACCTCCATAGGAGGGATCAGTTCTCTCTCATTCGCAGTAACAAGTAAGAAAATGAATTGCACCAAGTCCACCTGCTGTGCCCATGGTAGGGATGGGGTGATTAACAGGCTGGGTTGTTCCAAGGGTCATTGTAGTTTGCTCTGCGAATTTGCTGCAGCAGTGACTCTGCACTGCTTCTGCTGCAGGGTTGTAGCTTAATGCCACAATGTAGCCCTAGATCTATTCCCTGCCAATTATCCCTGTATCTCATATTTGGTTTATAAGTCAAAACAGGTTTTGTTCGGCAGCCAGCTGTAGGCTTAGTCTGGTTTCAAAAAATCAATCTGAAGTATTTATGCTTCATAAATCACCATCAGCTAACACATACTGGAGAATCAGAACACTGCAAGTAGATAGCTGCAGTAAGACAAATTTTGTTTCATTTCTAATTTATAATCAGTATCATATATTAGCTCTGCTGATATGAGTTGGATGATTCCACACTTATAGAAAGCTATGAGGAAAATCCCCTCTTCTGTAGCAGGAGAGTAATGAAGGTCCTGTAGCAAAACTAAAGGGGCGGGAGGATCCACAGGCTAAGGCAAGTAGAAAAAATATATGTACAGTTGCAGGACAAAAAAGTAGAGGGGAAAAGATGTATGACTGTTTCTCCTTTGACCACTATATGTTTGGTGTACAGATGCACGTTCAGGGTAAACACAGCTCATCCATTTCTGTCACCTGCCTCCTCCACAGCTGGTACAGAGCTGGTAATGGCCGTACAGGCTGCCAACGTATCTGGTAGTCCCTGCAGCCCCTAGTTTACATGGCTGGCTTGATTGACGCAAATCATGAGGCTGTTCCCGTAAGTAAGGACTGTTCACAAAAACAATGATTTTTCTTGTGCATACCTAGCAACAACGTACATACGCATTCACCAGTCACTTGGGGCAGAAACTGGAGAAAGTACAAAAAAATGACAATAGGAGACAAACCGATTGAGTGTTCTCAAAGGAAGGGAATGTGTCCATTGGCAACAACACGGAGATTTCACTGTTAGCTTTGTTTCCCGAGACAGATTTGTTTATATACATATATCTCCAGAATGTAAATAGTCAACCAAGCTCTGTCTTGAAAATCAGTGAAATGAGACGCATGTGGGAGGCAGATCTCACTTAAGTAGCACTAATATTTTAAGTGCTCTCTCCAATGCCAGTCACACACCTGTTTTCTGAGCTTCTGTCAGTCTCCTTGCATCAAATCTAGCCCTGGGGCAGTTAGCTGTATTGTTTAGATGATGCTAGCATGGAAGCTTCTTTGACAAGTTCTTCCACAAACATGGTCCGTAAGAGTTTTCCTACATGGTAGTTAATTCAGAGTTCAAAGACTCCGTCTGATATATAGTGGCTATAATAAGCAGACAGGTTTAATAAAGCCTCTCTAGCATTAACTCTCAAACAATAATCACGCAGTAAAGTGAATTGGTTCCCTAATGCAGTACTGATGGGTGCTTTGTAACTATGTGCAATATTAATAGCTAGGAAGACTTTCCTGAAGGACGTGCCTTCAAAGGCCACAGGAAAGCAGATAATTAAATACATTCAAATGTGAATTAGTTTGCTGTATTTAGTGGATTAAGCCTGAACTTCCCTTACAATAAAGGTGTTCGGGACTCAATCTGTTCCTGCAGAGAGGAAGTTAAACGAACCCTCTGCAAAAGTAGGCTAAGGCAATAGAAGGATTACGTGGCTCGGAGTTTGCCATTGGGAGGAACGGAGGATGGACTGGAGGACTTGGAGGAATAAATCAAGGCTGTGGTTATTTTGCCACCTCTCTCCCACATCAGAAGTCTGCAGTCCCACACAACCAGCTCTTCTGCCTGATTACCGGGCACACCTGGCTGCGTGAGGAGGTGAGGGGGTCAGCTCACCTGCTGGGCAGAACCTGAGCAAGAGGAGCCGAGCGCCTCCCTGGGCTACGTGCATTAACAATAAGTAGGCTTTAAAACAACACCGATGTCTACGTGCTCGGAAAGCCCGCTATGTACATACTGCAGAAAACATCCCCACACTGCTAATCCTTCGCACAAAGATTACATAAACGTGCCGAGCTCGGTGCCAGCAGCTAAGAGCCTTTAGGAGCAGTCGCTACGACCTATACCTAGACCTGCTTCCCCCCTTAATTTTTGGGGTCCGTCTTTTCGGGAGCGCAGCCCTTCGCCTGCAACACGCACCGAGACGCCTCAGCTGCGCTGCCCCCAGGGGGCTGTGCCCGAGGGGAGCCCCCCGGGCAGGGGCAGCAGCGCCAGAGCCGCGATACGCGTGTGGGGGGCACCGCAGCGAGCCGGGGCCCCCTCCTCAGCCTGAGGCGGGGCGGGGAAATCCCCAGGATCCCCCCCCCCCCCCCCCCCCCCCCCGCTGCCCCCGCCCGGGGACACAGGGCGTTAGTCACCGGGACCCTCCCCCGGCTCGGCCCCGTCAGCGGGCGGCGGCGCCGCTCCTCGCTGCCCTCCGTGAGGCGGCCGGGGAGGATGGCGAGAGCCGGGCAGCGCCTGGCGGGGCTCCCTCGGGCCGCGGGGGCGAGCTGAAGCCCCCCCGGTGCCCCCCCGCCCCGAGCGGGGCTGCCGGAGCCCGCCGGGACCCACCATGAGGGAGCTGGCGATCGAGATCGGCATACGGATCCTGCTCTTCGGGGTCTTCGTGTGAGTAACCCCCCTCCTCGGGCAGCGGGTGCCTCCGGTACTACCTCAACTTTCCGTCCCGGCGGCCGGGCGAGGTGCCGGGGGGCTGCGGGGTGGGAGAAGCCCTCGGCAGCCCCTCAGCCGCCGATGCTGAGCCCCCCAGGGCGACCCCTGCCCTCCCGGGACCCGGGGAGCGGAGCCGCTGCCCCCCGGCTTGGGCTCTCTCCCCGGGGTGCGGGTGGCTGCGGGGAGCACCCCTGCCCTGGGAGTTTGCCGACGACCTGCGGGAGGGCTTTTGAGAAAGATGCTGCTACTTTGTGGGAGAAGTGTGCAAAATAATAATAAAAATCTGCTGCCCTTGTCTTTCGGCCGGCTGTGGTTCTTGCGATAAGGCTGTGGGTGCACCTCAGCAGCTGGCTTGTGGCGGTGGGGAGAGCTGTGGGTGCCCCGGGGCGGGCACCCCTCGCCGGGGAGCCACCGGCTGGGAGCTGGGGAAGGACCAGGACCTCGGGATGGTGGCCGTGAAACGTGGGCTGGAGCTGGGTTTGAAGGCACGTTTGCGCTCTGGTACGTAGGAAGGAAAGTCGTGAAAAGCTGGTTGCTAAAAGACGTGCGCCTACCGCTGCATGAACGCTGCTTTTGCCTTCCTTCGGAGCAAGCAGTTACGCGGTGTTTCACTCCACGCTTCAGGCAGGCTTCTCCCTTCCCTTTCAGGGCTGTACCCGTTTCTTCTTTCCAGCAGTTTGTGTTCTCCGGGCATTTGAACAACAATGATAAGTTTGATTCCTAAGTTTCCTTAACGTTTAAAGATGAGTATCCTAAATCTTTGCGATCTCTCTAAAGCATCACAGAAACCGGATGAGATTCTGCTGCTGTTTGTTTGCCTCCTTAGCAGTGCATTCTGTTGGTCGCAGATGCAGCAATAGCAGGGCAGCTATTAAACCGCGGTACTGGCTTACAGCTGGCGATACTGGCACGCTTTGATCTGATTCCTTTCTGAACCTCTCGTGGTTAATGAATAACTTGCCCAATTTACTGGCAGTGGAGTCTTTTCCTCGGTGCTCATTTCTCTCAAATATTGATGCAAATCAAAAGATTTGCAAGATGTTTAATAAGTGCCATCCTTTTCATTCTAGGATAGACTTTGATACTTTCAAAAAACTCTAAGGTGCATTTGATACCTTTCTATTCAGTTGCATCTTACTTTAAAAGTAGCCCTGTTCCTTTCAACCAAACTCTTATCTGGAGCACATGGGATTGCAGGGTGAGTGAAGACCTCAGGATCTGATGCTACATCAGGACCTTACCTTTTACATGTGTAATTCATCTCTTGCACCATCCAGTGAGAGATCTCCTAATATAGCTTATTACCACATATGTAAATCATGCTCCACTGTAAGCAATCATTTCTTGCTTGTGCTTGTCTTCTGTCCTCATTTCTCCTCTCTGAACGTTTTTGTGATTTTTACTACTCTTTATGCAGTTGTTGTAAAGTTAACTGAGTGCGTGGCTGAAGAAAATGCTTCGGGTAGATAATGCTAAATGGCAAATGCCAAATGGCTAACGACTACACAAGTAATTTTCATGTTTTCACATGGCATAGCTCCTGTCTTCTTGGAATTCTGGGGAATAACTTAGATATTGTAATAAGTCTTTTCAATGATATCTGGAAGTGCCAAACACATTGTTCATGTCAGGGTTGTTGGCATATAGTTTCATGAATAACTGCATTTTATTTGTTGGTAATGATTGCAAGTCTATAAACTCTAGGTAGATGAATGGCTTTTATAGTCAAATAATCTTAACACCAAATGATTATTTTCTTTTGCTGTTGAAGTAGTAGTCAGTATTTTTCTTAGTTTTTCCAAAGAGGCATTTATCTTTTGAAACTTTTTATTTGTTGTTTTCTGTGGTTTTGTAGACAGCCAGAGCATGCATTTTTATGGAGTTTTGAGTTCACTGAAATTTCTCTTCAAGAATGAACAATTACAGACGAAGTTGGAAGCTCTGGGACTGGAACCCAGGCAACAGCAATGTAAGCTGTACTGCAGAAACTATTTCTAGGAATGAAAAGGCTGTACGATTCCTCCCTCCCTTGGAAAGGAACGCCACTGACATCAAGGAGTTCGGGCCAGGTCTGAGACCCTCTTTGTGCTAACTGCGACACAGATGTTTGTCCACCAGGAATTGGACTGAAGGGAATTAGTTCATTCTGAGAAGGTGTTGATGACTTGGGTCACTACCAGCCTTCGCAGTGTTAGAAGTCTGACCTTGAAGAGAGTGGTTCCAGAGTTATATGCCAATCCTTTGAACCATCTGTGCCTCCCAGATGTCTTTTTAGCTTCAACCTACTGATTAATATAACTCAGAGTAAAATGCTGGCATATTTTCTACCATAAAATACAAAAGGGGAAGGCGCATATTCCATGTTGTAGTTTTGCTTGGTGATAAATGTAATTTCATAAAAATGGAGGTGTGAAAACTTATGTTGATTACTGAAATTGAGTATAGTGCCAATTTGAATGCGTTTTACAGCAACAACAGCCATATTTTCTATACTTAAGACTGGCAACTTTTTTATTTCCCCAGTAGCTATAATTATCAACTTTAGTCATTCCACTTGAAGGCAAAAAAGCCCTTTACTTTTTATTTAAGTTCTCTTCCATCACGAGAATGTACAGCACTACAAGTTATGCACATTTTTGATGGTTGTGTATTGGTTTAGATGAATTCAAGAGACTTTCAAAAAAAATAACAGCAACAACTGACTCAGTTCTAGATGTTGTGTACTTAGCAATTGCTAAGTGTTCACTTGCCAATTAAAGACTGGTTTAAGTATTGAAATTAAGCAGCTCAAGCTTCTGTGCATTTACAGAGATCTGTACTGAAGGGCACTTTATCCCTCAGGATTTACTACTATTGAAGGAGAGATTAGTTAGGGGAGATCTATTTGAAGACCTACAGCTGTCTAAAATTCAGAAGCAGGATTTAAAAAAAGCTGGTTGCCGTCAAAAACATACTTGATGCTCACTTTACTGGGTGGGAAGCTAAATGGGCATTCTTTGAGTACCTTCAGCAAAGTAGCTCTCAAGCTGCAAGTAACAACAATATTTCTATTCTGCCCTACAGCTTTTCCCCGTTCCCCAGGATTAACAAATTCATTTTTTGTTCTCAAGATATTTAGCCTTGCATCTTTTCACTGGGCTGAACTGATGCTAATGTGCATAGATGCTTTTCTTCTTGCTAAGCAAAGAAACTCTCACTATGTGATTTGACTAGTTATTACATTATGCAATATCAAATATTTTTCATTTAAATTTCATCAGTTAAACTAAAACAAAAACATGAAATGTTACGTATTAAACAGTGTGAGTATACAAGTGGATTTGGGAAAGTGAGATTTTTTTGTCATGTAAGGTCTCAGAAGTAGAAATGGTCTATTTGATACAACAACTGTGAACATGTACTGTGTTTGTAGAAAAAATCAAACACTAGTTGAAGAATGATCAAAATAGGATCTTGTTTCTGTTTTCTTCATTTTGTATTTATTCCTATGTCTTGGAGCATTTTATAATGCTGAATTAATGCTAAAACATATTAAACATAATCAGTCTTTCTGCTCCATGTGAATGGTGGCATTTCTCACTTATTGAATGCTTGATGAAAGTAAATTGTTTTGACTGACTTGTTTTTATTCAGTTAAGGCAACTGTAAAAAGATTTGTGTGCCAGCCTGGTGCTTGACACAGGAACAATGTCCTTAAAGGGATGTTCATCTGTCCTAAAAAGAAGAAATACATTGAGTGGTAGCTCTGAGTGAGCTGGTAATTGCCAGTAGGGCTGCCTTTGTTTCTTAGGAAAGTACATATTGTTCAGTTTCAGTTGTCTTCTACAAGGAAAACTTTTTCAGGAGTTTCAAGACCATAGAATTGTCTTAATAGAAAGACAGAAGAATTTATGTGCCTTGTGGTATGTTTAATGCAATGACTTTTAGTGTCAACAGCATATTGCTGATGTTTCTTGAGCTGTCTAATTGATTAAAAAGACAGTCTTTCAAGGATTGCTTCATCAAACCTCAAGCTCTTCAGCGAGTGTGATGTGATTAAAATATAAATGTCATTCAGAGTAATTGGATATCTTCCCTACAGCACAGTCTCATTAATAGTCTCCCTCGGGGACAAATGTTTATGTGCAGGGTGATACACATATACATTACATACATGGGTGTACAGTGTTAACTAACATTGACATCTCTCGTGTGTGCATGCCCTGATCCGACTCTGATTTAAGTAAATGCAAGCTGATCCTGTATGTATTGGTTCTCTTATAAATTTAGAATCTTAAGATTTTAATCAAGTTGATATGCATGAAATGATGTAGGCTGGAAGGCACTTTCAAGTAGCTTTCTTTGTCATGGGTGGTGATCTTCTGGATAGTCTGCATACAGGTTGCCTTCACAAATTATACTATGTATTGTCTTGTTAACACAGACAGAAGATCAATTGGCTGAGGCAATTCCACAATGCTACAGTTCTGCTTTCCTATTTTACCACAGTTTGCCTTCTCTCTGTCATATCCATTGGGTTTTGGAAGACAGACTGAGCAGGAACTGATGAGCAGTTGGAGAACTGTAGGTAGTAAAAGGAGAATGGTACTGAGAAGAAAACACCAGGCTGAGATGTCAAGATATTTCCTTATGATGACAAAAATTACACAGATCAGTTGGACGTTTCAAGTCTAGGATCTATAGCTGAACATGTCAAAGACAAGTTAATATTTGGTCACATGAGCTTGTTAGGCTCTTTTCTTGACCTTAGTAGCCCATAACTTTGATTTTGTTTGGAACCTGATTTTTGGCTTTTGATCTTAAAAGTCTTGGACTTAATTTCTCTGTACCCTAGTTTCTCATCTACAAAGGGGGAGTAATACCTCTTTTTCCCACACTTGGTTCATTTAGATGATAAATTCTTTGTTATAATGTACATGGACAGTAGCCAGACCCATTGAATATTGAATTTGCTTGTAGCTTTTTCAGGGTTAGTTTCACAAATAGTAATGTTAATAGGAAGTGAGAACATCAACAGGTTTGATTACTAGCCTGTTTAGAAGCAGTTACTCTATTGCAAACCATACTTTAGATCATGCTAAAATGAGGGAAAGATGTAGCTTAGTAGCCCAGGCTGAACTCTAGCTCACTGAATAGTGTTAAAGCACAGTTAAGGGAGAGGCCTGCCCTAAAAAAGCCCTTGCCTCTCTGGTGCTTAGGATCTGACAGCACATATCAAAGGTTGCACATTGAGCTTCAGAGGTTGCACATTGAGTTCCAGTGGCAAGCAACAGGCTTGTTCCAGTGCTCAGCACTCTGCTCTACCTTTGAAGTGATGGAAGAATTAGAATGCCATGGAGCTTCTGTAACTCACTGAAAGCAGCTGATACACCACGAAGTAACCTGAATTTTTAAATTCTCTGAGCTCTGACTCCTTGAGAGGTTACTGTAAAAACAAAAGGTCATAAATACCTATTATGCCTAGTGTAATACGAAGCACACAACAAAATGACTGCGTGTCTGTCCTAATATCTATGAAATATCACCAGGCTAACAGAGACACTTGGTGTTTGGTGTTCACTGAGCTGAAGCTTCTGTTTACGTTGTTTTCTTCCTACATTGAGACTAGGGTAGCATTTTACTGACATTGATAAAAATTATTCAGGAAAAAGGTGCACTTTTTTTTCTTTTTTTTTTGTGTGTGTGTGCAGATTTTTGTCTGTGCCAAGAATATACAACAATCTATAAAGCAATCTCAATACTTTTAGATTGTGCAACTAAGTCTATTTCGTTTGTCTTCCCCGAGTTCCAGGATTTAAATGGGATTTAATGGCAAGAATTTTAATTTTCCTATTAATAGGGTAGGATTCACAGTTATGTCCATTGCTAAACTCCCAGCTGAATCCATGCTAAAAAAGGATGCTTTTGTAAATGCTAAAGCATTTGCTCCAGATTTTTGAGGAGAAAATGGTGCCTGTCTCTCTTCATGTTGAATCCTATTTGCTCACTGGCTTTGGCACTTTGCTCTCAGCCTTGATTGAGGACTTTTTATAGCAAGAATGTTACTAAGACTGACAGAGCTTCTGTAAGGGAAAGTTTTCTTTAAAAAAATGAATTTTATACTTTGATCTAAGCACAGTCAGGCTGTACTTTCTATGAAAGCCTTTGCCATAAGAAATAGAGTTGTGCTGCAAACTTCTTGCTGAGAATGTGCTTGTGCCCAGCACCTGGCACAGTAAATCCAAATCTTTAGTCTCCCGATCTGGTGATGACTTTGAAAAGTGAGTGCTCAGAAGTAGTTAGCAGAATTATTGACACTGAAAGCAGATTAAGGATTGGATTTAGTGTGTAACTTATCTTTTTTTTTTCTCCTGTATTGAGTACTCTGCTGATACTGAACAGGGGATGTTTGAGTGCAGCATCTATATTGGCAAGGAATGACAGACACAGAGAAAGCTAAAGAAAATACGTGCATCCTTTTTTATAGTATAAGTTCTGATCAGCTAATGAACTTCAGGGATTTATCACCTGATTAAAGAAGGCTTTACATATGATCCAATTGGACTGGTCTCACAGAAGAGACAAAGTTCTTATCAGGTGTGGCACTTGAAATAAGCTTTTCATAATTGTTCATTTTTAAAGGGATTTTCCATTCATGTTTTACCTTTTCCTTGTGAATAGTAAACTTGTGATCATTGGACCACAAGTCATTACTATGCAGGAAACTCTGTGAGTGATCTCTGTGATTTTGCAGAAAACCAGATTAAGAATGTTTCTTAGTTGTAAATCAGATTGGTACAATCCCTGTGTATTGTATTAGTTTATTTCTCTGCATTACAAAACATTTTTGGCTTTTACTATCCAAGTGGATAAATATTTTCTCCATTAAAATTCTGCCGAATTTTTGTTAAAATAATACATATAAATGTACGTAGCTGAAATGGCAATAATTTTATTTTTATTTTCTTTTTCCAGAGGCCAGAATAACAGGGTTTGCAAATGGAGGTTTCATAGTAAGTGGCTGATTAAGATAAGTCATGCAAGTGAATTTGAGAGAATCAGGGAGGATTGAGAAAGATGGTAGGAGGGTACAGAAAACAACTTTACTGAGATAAGATGGAAATAATTGAGCTGTTCAATCTAGAAATGGCAGTAATCTTCACATGTAAGTGGCTGCCGGAGAGATGTATAAAGAGAGTAAACAGCTCTTTGCCCCCTTTGGGACTATAGAAAGAGGAATGATTTTAACCTGTACCGAGGGAAACTTGGGCAGAGTGTGGGGAAGTACAACCTAATTGTAAGGACATCTAAGTACTGGGAAGGATCGCCTGAGGCTTATGTAGAATCTCCACCACCGGAAATTTTTAAGAGTGAGTTATGCTAAAACATATCGGGAGCGTTTTATCTCGTTGAATCCCCATTGCTGGGAGGAGATAGACTTGTAAGCTGACACGGAGTGACTTAGTGGACTGAGGCTTGTACCGTCTGAGTCTGTCCCAGTGTGTGGGAAAAGTTGAAAGACATTACAGCAACATTTCTTTAAGAGAAATTTGGCACATGCTGAGAGGCAGAGAAGGAAATGGTGCTACTAATGTAATGTTACTTGGAGAATACTTTAGCAAAGACTGAGCAGAAGCTGATGATCCCTTATGGCTCGAGGGCATTGCAATGTCAGATACCTTATTCTTAATATTCTGCATTGACGAGACTGTGAGGAAAATGGAATCTTAGATTAGGTGAGAAGTTTCACTCTGCAATTGTGCATTTCAACATTTTACTGTATTTCGAGTGCGATGCTTTACTGCTGTCCTTAGAGTTTGTAACGGAGGTGTAACTGTCAGATTGGAAGTATTTCAACTTTGAAAGATTCGTGGCACCCTGCCAAGCATTGTGAAACCTTGCAAATTGAAAACAACAGAGGAGAACATCATTTGATATGAAGTGTTATATTTTCATTAGCTGCTAATTTTCCCTAATGGGAGAACAGATCTAATAGCCCGATGGTACTCTCACGGCCAACAGAGAGACTATTAATAATTTCATTCATCTCGTGTCCAAGGTGCTTTACAGGAGTGTAACTCTTGCGATTGGACTTCAGTGATTACCACAAAATGCTGAAAGTGATGCTCATATTCCCCATGAGTGTACAGTTTTTTTAATTGTTATTAAAGCTAGTCTCTGGAACATGTAATTATTCACACAAATGTTTTCGGAGTGAGTGATTTTAATATAGTTGGATTTGATTGTGAATGTAGTTAGACAGGTCTTTTTTTTTCCCCCAGAGAAAAATGAAGTCATTGCATAAAGCAACTTGGAAGGAAAAACTGGAACATAATCATTTGTAAATTCATATTAAATTTAGTGAATAACTTGGCCCAGAAATTCTCTCTTTATTAATACTGAGGTGTTTTATTTTAGAATTTGCATTTTTAAAAACATTTTTATTAAGTTTAAAATAACTTTAATAGACCCCCTCAAATTAAATGTTTAATCTCAATTTGGGTTAGAAAGGTATGTTCCTGCTTGACCAAAAATGAATGTTTACATTTGACATAAAGAAACTCTTGACTGAGATTTCTGGATTGGTCCATAGTACTTCTCCCCTCTCTCACTTCCTTGCCAGCTCCTGAGCTTTCGATCCAAAAAGCTCTCTGGGGATGTGTTTTGGCTCTTAGCTCCAGCAGTGGATCATTCGTTTGATACTACTTCATCTTCACTTTGGTCTGTACCTCTTGATGTGGTTTATGCTTTTGAGGCATGACATGAAGACAGGTTTCACTTCCATACAGGTCCTCTGTCAAGGTCATGTCCACATATCATACGTTTAAGGGGAAAAGTGATGCTTAGGGACTGAGATATAAATCATAAAGATGCATGTGGTAAACGTATTCTAGACTAAAAATAAACCTATGGTCCATAGGAGTGTGGTGTACAGGTATGAAAACAGAAGAAACTATCAGGTTACTCAGCTTTATCAGATTGCTATGACGTTAGGATAATTGTCCAAGGAACTGTTGGGAGCTGTTTGCCTGAAAACAGCCTGAGATAATAAAATTAATCATTAAAATGCATCAAAAGAAAAATTTTGACCATCTGTAGTGTATTTAGATTCATTATTCAGATACTTGCTTGTGTGGTTTTAGTCTGTAATATGCATTCTGCTCTTCCATTATTTAGAACAGAGTACCGCTGCAAGCTCTGAAGCTTCCAATGGCTGTCAGTGTTTGTACTACTAAAGATTTCCCTTCTCTCTTCTCCTGTCTCCCCAAACACATACATAAACATGACTTTTGTGAAATATTTTACATCATAAGGTATACTTATTAATTGTTACCTCTGTGATCTATTTGTCTTAGTATAAATCATGTTTTTTTCCCAACTAAAATGATAGATAAATGATGTAAGGAGTATCCAGTTGTTTTCACTTTGTTGGTAATTGTGTCACTGTGACTTATTTCTGTTGCAGTACTTCAGCTGTACTGCATTGCCTTAAGTATAGTACATTGATAATAAGGAGCAGCTCATACGTGCATGCCTTGTGCTTGATCTGCTTCATGCTTCAAGTTGCTCCATGTGAGCAGAGATCACAAGAACTGAACTGGTTTTCCACTTCAGAAGCAGCTAAATGCCAAATCAAATGTGTTTTTGTTTTAAATCTGTTTATTATATTTTACATTTTATATATGCTGATCAGGAAGCAAAAGAGGCAAAGCTCACTTTCTGTAGTAGGTGAAAGAAAGTTTAAAAAATATAAAAACAGCCTAAATATGACAATGTGACTAATTTTTGCAGTGCTTATTTTCCTCTTTCAGTATAACCACTCTTAAAGCTGCAATGCAGCGTGACCAACTATTCCCAGTTTCTTTCCTTCACTTTGCGCATTTCCACATATTTCACCTCTGTAAGGAAGAAATGATGGTGAAAAGGTTGTATCTAAGCCAGTTAAATATATTAACTCCTGGGTACCCAATTTTTTTCCCATTGAATGGAAGTTTTCCAGATTCAGTCACTTCATAGTGGCAATAATGAAGCTCAGCAATATCAAAGGCTAAACACTTGGAATGCAATTAGCACAGGAAAAAGGAGAATGTATAGACTGGAAGTTCCTGGATTCTTTCTTGGCACAAGGACAATTGGCTGGCTTTGTTTATTACTTGGGTTGTTCATACATGTTCAGGTAATCCTTTCCATTTCCTCCTCGGTTTGGTATGGCTGAAATAATGTCACAGGAAGGAAATGGTTTACCCATTTACAGAGATGTTTTAAATGCCAGGTCTTGAGAAAACAGTAGATATATATAATTTAGGGACTAAACAAATTCATATTAGATACTTAAACTCCAGGCTATTCTCTTTTCAGCATTGTGAAAAGAATTGCTGGTTCACTATTTCATATTAAGTATTCTAAGAGCATTTACATATCACATATATTATCTCATAAACAGCAGGACTCCCATCATTTATTTCATATTATTTCTTGATTTTTGGACCAGCAGACTTGAGCCAAATCCCAGGCACAGATGATGAAGTCTGTGTAAATACAGCTTCAGACACCACATCAGAAAAGGGTCCGGTGGCTTGGTAATCATTCAGAAACACTGTCTGGCACAGACTCTATTATCTTGTCAGGCACGTTGGTTTTGAAGAACACATCTCACATCGTGGTTGGCTTTGCTGACTCAATAAGAGTACAGTTCACCTTGACTGGGGTGCCATGATAGCTGCAAAGGGGAGAGTGAAGAGGATGACCATTCAACTTTGGCGTCGGTAGCACCCAGGTACATATCTGTTAAATCAGTGCTTATATGAGGCAAATCTGTGAAACATGCTGTGCCAGTAAGGTTGAAGGAAAATACTGGAAACTCTCCTCCTACAGCACATCTGGGAAATATGACAGCCACAATAATATATAGATTTTAAACTGCATCAGGATTTATTTTAAATCCCTTTTTAATCAAAATGATTTCTCATATCTGAAGGGCTAATGTAGCCATATGTGCTAATTAAATATAACATTGCAATTGCAAATTTAAAATATGCAGAAGTCTCTTCCATCAGGTGGTACTGACTCATCTGAATCCAAACCTACTCTTGAGAACCAGTCCTCTAATTGCCAGTCACATTTAATAAAAACAAGATGTAAAGTTGTTTTTTATTTTTTTCTTACATTTCCTTACCCTTTATTTTACTAAGTTAATGTAGAGACAAAGAGATTGGCTGTATGTTTTCCTTGTTATTCCAACAATTCTGCTCTCATATGTTTCATAATTTAGTATTTTTGCTGATTTCCTTTAATTGTGGGCAAGGCTTGCTGATTTTTATTTTTCTTTTTATTTTCGTGTGTGTTTCAAATGGAAAAAAATCTTTCAGATGCCTGACTGGAGAAAAAAATGTTAATTTTTTAGAAATGTTGTTAACATTGTTCTTCATTCAGGATATCCATAAGAATATTAGGACTGCTAATTATTGTTTCACTGGAAGTATAAGTAATAAAGACAATTTCTGAGGGGTAGGAAATGATCACCTGTTGACAAGACCAGGGCCACAAGAAGTTTACTAACCTTAATCACCTCTATTCTAATCAATGGCTTAAGCTCATCTGTATATTGTCTTTTGTACCTTATTTTAGCAGTTCCTTATGTTAGGTTACAGTAGGTATATCAGCTCTCACTGTCTTTAGTATTTTCAGAGGACAAAGGAAGTCCTGGTTCATGTTTCAGGGAGAATGAGCTCTAGAAATGATAATGTTCATGTACAGACATAAGGACATGCAACAAGGAAAGGACTCAGTGTAAGTCAGGCACAGCTTAGTCTCTGCACGTTTCTCCACCATCACCGAGTTCATATTCTCAATCATCTTTTCTTTGCACCTGCCCGCACTGCTTTGCCTTTATCTGTCCCAGGATTTAATTCCAGTGACAGCTTCTCCCTACGTAAAAAATGCACCCACAGAATTAAGAGGGGGGAAGGCTGTATATATTCAGATTTGAATATCTAATCTTATCAAGAAGGGGTGGTCTGAAGCCTTTGTTTCTATCTTGTCAAAAATGCAGAAGTTTAAAATGCCATCACCTTGTAGCATTGCCAGAGCTGCATTGGGCACTGAATCAGAACTGAATCAGAAGTTTCTTGCAACATTTTTCTTACTATTTACTTTCTGTCAATACTCTTCTCAATCTCGATGAGTGCTAGCCTACAAACAAAGGGTTACTGCAAATACAGAGAGGCAACAGATCCTCTCGTTTCTGTAGCAATAAAACTCAGAATTATTTTTGTATGACATTGCTGGTGCATATTAACTTCCCTGTACCCTGCAGGGCATTCAAACCCAATAAAGCTCCATATTAGGATTACAGATTGTTAATCAAAAGTGACAGGTGTCTACACTTCATGGCCTTGTATTGAGAAGTATAAATCTTACTTTTTCAGTTGGCTTTAGTGCAGTTACAATATGATGGTTTAAATAACAAGTTTCCATCAAAGATTATGAAGAACCAATAAAAACATTAATTTCTGTTCTCATGTTCATACTCCTGTGCAATCGATAGCTACTGGAATACAACTTCTATTATACTATATAATTTAACTCAACTTTTGATTTCCATGGAAATTTGAAGCTGCTGCTTTCCTGTTTACATGCTTGTCAGACATGGGTGCTGGGCATATGTGAATACCAGTCCAGGTAATGAGCAAAATATAGCACTAGGAGTCGTACTTTAAATGCCAGATATTGACACTTCTGGCTGGGATGGTTTTCCCCACTTTGCATCGGAAAACAGTGGCAGACAAAATCAAATCTGTTGATATCCAGTGTTGTGCCTTATCTATAGGGAAAGCTGCTTTTTCTATCAAAACTAGAGTTTATACTCTTGAAGTCATGTTTTTAAATCATGTCAGCTTCTTCCTTGGTGGAATTGCGGTTCATCATTTACAATCAGGCCTTGGTCATGTGTTTGTACCCTAATATGTAACTTCCTTCTTGATGGTTGAGGAACTGTGGATTTTCCCAAATAACTCTTAAAATTAAATGACTCAAATCTCTTTCCTTCTGCTAACCTCTGGGCTAACACAAAGCTATCTCATCACACTCATGCAAGTATGTAGCATTATTTCAGAAACTGAATTCCAACATTCATGTGGTGAGCCATATAATGGTGATAAACTATGGGTACTGTTTCTTATCTCACTATTCTTACCATTATACCGTCACCTTCAATTCTGCTAATTTTGCACTCCGGCTATGGACCATTTCAAGCTTTTCGTACTTTGTCTGCCTTTGGAGGAGTCCATAAAAGATCCACTGAAAAGTTTTATTTTTTTCTTAATATTATAGGGAAGGTTTTCTTATGGCATGAGAATAAGTTATTCTCCAGTATTTGCAAATAACACGATGTGAATGCTTCTCCAGGTATTAGTGTGTGTCAGGTAAGAGTGGATCAGCTGAAGTCTCAGGTTCAAATGTGAGCAAAGACAATATTTATAAGCAATATTCCATGCAATGTACCCAGCCAGTGTACTTACTGGCTTCTTTCTATTTAGCCTGGATCACTTGCTGGAAATCCCTAAACCAAACTCTTCCTTTCACAGCTGTTGTGCCCTATGCTGTGTTCTACTTCATGGCCTTTCTTTTAAAACTTTGGGGCTGCAAATCAGGTGTGTGAGAATGTCTCGGTGAGTTGTGTTGTGTGTATGCCCCTGTAATTAGGCCAACTTGTACAGAGCCCTCCTGACTTCAGTCTCACTGATGCCACTCACAACTATGCAGCTTTAGTGTCAGGACACCTGACTGCACGATTTAACGTGGCAGGTACATGATAAAAGCCTTTACTACTGGGTTTGAGACCTGTTTTGGAGAATATTCAAGGAGAGAAATATCCTAGAAAGAAAGTGCATGGTGTAGCTTGAATAGCACAGCCACAGCTAATCTGTTTTGGTGGGAGAGGCACTGATGAGTTTGCTCAGAGGCCTACAGTCAGGGAACGATGGTCAGAGCCAAACTTTATTTCCAGAAGTGCTCGGTGGTGATTTACAAGAGAGTTTCTTGAACACCTATGGCTTTGCTTCTATCTCTTCGTTACTTGCTCAAATAAGAAACTGCATACAAAACCATTTTAGGATCAGATCTGCTTGTCAACAGATTATACTTAGAAAAGAGGAGAATTGGTCACTAGTTATCTGATACAAAAGACTGAGTACCACAATCACAAGTTCCTGTTCATTCTCTTGTGATGCTTTGTTATGCCATAAGGACTTCCCTTTCCTTTCCTTTGGGACATCCACTGCCTGCATCTGTGAAGAAAAGAAATGCTTCAGAGGGCAAGGCAAGAGACCAAAAAAACAACCCCCCCCCCCAAAAACAAAACAACAACAACAAAAAAACACCTCATACATCCTTTAGATGATTCTCAGAACTGGTAAATGATCCTCTAATCTTCCAGTGTGCTATGGATGCTTCCAACAGAGCAGATACTGAGACCCCCAGGATTGTTTGGAACACAGCCCTTTCATTTTCCATCCTGTTTCACGTTGTTAATCTCTGAAAATGGAGTTGTGGGCTGGTGAGTCCTTGTAACTCTGGTAGGAGCTTTTAAGGTGAATGCCACCCATGATTTCACTGCTGTTAGCTTGTGAAAGGTAGGCTTAGTACCTTGTGCTAATATGGCACAACAATACAATCCAAAAGTTGAGCCCATCTATCCTATTCCTGTCCTGTTCTTGGTGCTAGATTTGGAACCTAATTTCCTGCTCTAACTTTCAAAGGTTTCTGTCTTACCAACTTTGCCAGTGCAGTACTGCTTATTGTTCTACCTCTGATCTCAACAGCTTCCAAATGTCATTAGGTTTTGATTACTTGCTGCTGAATGCCAGGGAATGGTGGCTACTGCGGGCAGTGTCTGAGGCATTAAGGTAAGGTGCTAAATAATGCTTCGCCAGTAGTTACAGGAGATAAGACCATGGTGGAAGCAAAGGTCTTAGGCTCTGTGAGGGTATTTATGCGATGTTTAATTCACTACCAGTGAATGGCTTCATAATAAAGCATTACTACATATTTTGCAACTTTATCTTGATGTAATTTTATATGTGATGTGGTGCTTGCGTAGAAATTATCTTAAAGGGCTACATGCTGTTAAATAGAAGTGAAATTTACGTAACCTGGAAGTGTTTGTGCCCTTAGAAAAGAAAGTCATTTTTATTTAGTGTACTGTTTTATGCAGTAAACTGGGATGTCCAAAACAACCTCAGGCACTTGGGCACCCATTCCCCTCTGAGGTTTTTAATATTATTAGGGCTCTGGTTTCCCTTGGGGTGCTTTGAAAGTGACAGCTAAAGGCTCTTGAAGTTAAAGGAAGTCCTTTTATACCCTAAATGTATGCTATAACTGTTAAAAATGTTGGGTAAATATGTAAGCATGCAGAAAATGTAAAGATAAAAGCAAATAGTATATTTTCATCTACAAATCCAAATTAAGTTTACTAAGTTGCCCACCTGCTACCAAGCTTTCTATGGATGAGTTTCTGTCTTTAGCCATAACAGAAAATGTCTAGAAACCAGCTTGCTTTATCCAAAGACAACATCCATTTCTAATAACGACTAGTCATTTAAACAAGCTTGTGCTAGCTTATGAATAGTAATACAAAGTACTTTCAGATAGAATGAAGGAGCATAAATCACTAAGTGTCAGGAAGCTTAGAAACCAGTATATCCTCAGGATTGTTTAATAGAGTACAAAGGGAATTGCCTTTAAGCTAGAGAAATCTTGTATCCAGTTGCCCACCAATGATGCTTCAAATAAAAAATTGTTCTCATATGAATCTTGGCATAAAAATTTAATTAGCAGATAAGCTCTTTCTGAGGATGAAAAAAAAAAGTGATTTCTTTTGATATAGTCACCTTCCTTTAACTGTTTACTTTTTATTTCTGTATTGCTCACAAAGACATGATCTGCCACTTTCTATACCTACTTTTCTCTCCTTCAGTAGTGATTTTCAAATATTTTTTTACCTAGTGTCAACAATTTTGGGTTGTTGTTTGCATTATGTTTCAGCATAATAATTGAGTACTTTTCTTGGAAGACATTTAGAACACAAGTAAGAGGAAAAAATAGATAATGAAATTTAATAGGTGGTGGTTAACAAATTGCTGTTATTAAATAAGGTAATAATTGTTACTGTCATCGGTATCTTTGTTTAAATTAATCTTTCTTTAGAAGATTGCAAAGATAGTATATAACAACCAGAAAATCAGTCCTCCATGGGAATCAGATACAATTTATGTTGTTTCTTACAGTTTCATCTCTTTAGAACATGTATTATTTTTCTTTTAGAGGAATTCAATCTTATGACTTTAGTACATACTTTCAGTACCATATCATGATTCCTGTGAGAATGATTAAATTGATTTTTTTTGTTTCATTTCTCAGATTTCAACAAATATACTTTAAAATGAGATTTTTTTTTTCCTTTCTCCTAGTTATATAAGAAAAGGCAATGAAGAAAATACCACAAACCTTTAACTCTTAGCATCTGCTCATAATGTCAAATGTCATAATGTCAAAATAATTATGTCTCTGGTCTAATGTGTCACATTTTCCAAAAGTGCACTGGTGCTTGTATATACTGTGATCAACTTGAAGCATAAGTGTTTGTGTATCATTTGTTCTTTGCAGTTTGAAAAAAATCCTTTGAGGCCTAGAAATGTCAAAGAATGTGTCTCTGCTTCAAGGCATTCCTTGGCATATCCATCAGCTCCCATGCTTTGAGATCTGCTCCAGAACAGTCATTAGACCAGCAGATATCTGAAGGAGTATGTCAGAAAAGATGTGACAGCCTGAAAGATGTAGTCATAGGATCATAGAATGGTTTGGGTTGGAAGGGACGTTACAGACCATCTAGTTCCAACCTGCCTGCCATGGGCAGGGATGCCTTCTGCTAGAACAGGTTGCTCAAAGCCCAGTCCAACCTGGCCTTGACCTCTTCTTGGGATGGACCATCCACAACTTCTCTGGGCAACCTGTTCCATTGTCTCAGCTACCTCATAGTGAAGAATTTCTTTTTTATACCTTTTCAAAATCTACCTCCTTTTAGTTTAAAACCATTACCCCTTGTCCTATTGCTACACACCCTGGTAAAGAATCTCCCTGTCTATTTTGTAGGCCCACTTTGAATATTGGAAGGCCACAACAAGGCCTTCTCAATAGAAGGGCTGATCTCAATCCATTTGTCACCCGGTATGTAGTGATGTTTGGGATTTCCCTGGCCCAGGTGCAGAACTTGCACTTGGCCTTGTTGAACTTCATGAGCTTTGCATGGGCACACCTCTCAAGCCTGTCAAGGTCCTTCTAAAGTGTCAGCTGCACTGCAAGCTTGATGTCATCTGCAAGCATGCTGAGAGTGCACTCAATCCCACTGTCAGTGTCACCAAGGAAGATATTAAAAAGCACTGGTCCCAGTACAGAGCCATGAGGGACACCATTTGCTACTGGTCTGCACATCTGGACATAAAGTGATTGATGGCGACTCTTTGGATGTGACATCCAGACAACTTCGTATCTACCAAATAGCCGTCTGTCAAGTCCATGTCTCTGCAATTTAGAAACAAAGTTGCTTGCGTTGTCTAGAAATCAACTTTTATTTTTCTAATTGAAGAGAAAAATATAATTTTTTCATATATACAATATTTTATTTCCTGGAAATGGTCTCTTTTGATACATTTCACTCTTTTATGTCCCTCACAAGCCATTGATTTTAAGGAAAAAGGATAAAAGTTTTCATTTTGAAGACTCTGAAACAATGTGCTTTGACATTTCTGAAATTCACCTTGCACTTTCCTAGGAGATCAGAGTCAGACTCTGGGTTTAAGGAAGCTGAATATAACAGTAAATAACCTTCTGGAAATACTAGACTCCTTAAGTTTTCAGAAGAATCTGGTTGTCCATGTAGGTCAATAATGGAAGCTTAACTATCACTACAAGTAACAACACCGTGTTTGACTTGTTTGCTCCTGTTCTTGTTATTTTCCTTTAGGAAGAAGAGGTCATTTGGGTTCTTTGAGATAGAGAGTTTTGAATCTCTTTCTAAGGGAAGTCTGAGAGTGCTCAGGTGGTGTGGGTCAGTAGTAACATGGGCTGGGGATGTGGGAAACTAAATACTGCAGAGAGATCATAGGCTACAGGGAGAAAACAAAGAACAGCTGGTCACTCATCAGAGGGGATAGAAAGAAGAATTTCCTGGAGATGCAGGAAAGTGGGTAAAGCTTGTTGCTAGATTTGAGGACTTGTCTTCATAGGGGGGAGTTATGGTTTCAGCTTTACTCTGCTTTACAAGTTGCTTTGGGCTTTTTTCTGTTTACAAAGTTAATTGTTGTCATTGTTACTTCTATAAAACCTAGTTTTGGAGGGTTGGAAGCCCTTGGCTTCAGGAAATTTACAGTAAGAAAAGCTTTGACCTACTACTCCTGTGTGCTCTGACTCCATGGGTTTAGGTAGGACCAATCTGCAGAAAGCTGGTCCCTATATCTTCTTTCAGCAGCTATTCTTTCAGTCCTAGTAAATAGCCCTGAAGTGAGTTTTATAAAGTAAAGTCAAGGCTTTCCAGGAAGTTTTATATGACTTCAAAGCTAAGAAGGCTTAAAGGACAGAGAAGGATTTTATGAAAGACAGTTTGTCGTCTTCAAAAGCTTCTGGAGCCTCCAATTAGAGTCAAAGATGACAATTCCTGCTCCTAATTTCAGTGCTGGACCAAAGATTCTTGCACAAATTATTTACTTTCTAAATAGTGATTAAACCTCAATGTTTTATTTTGATGAACTTCAATTCAAAACAATGAAACCATAACATTTTAAATTTTAAATTATTATTTTTTAAATAACCAGATGACATAAGAATGAAAGTAAAATGGTCAGTTTTGGTTGAATGAGACCAAATTTCTCATTTATGGTAGAGCTATATTCTTCTTAAATTTGACAGCCAAATCAAATACTGCGAATCTGAAATAAGAACTTCTTATGTATTTCTAAGAGCCCATGCTCTTTTAGGAGGCAGCGTCTTTTGGAGATGTTCTCTAAAATTACCTGTTCTTTCGATCTGTAGAAGGAATTGTCTGGGCTGCTTCTTTCTCCTAGCTTTGTAACCCTCAAATACAACTGTCATACTTCAAAATCTGTATCTTGAAGTTTAAAGACATTTTGTATATGATAACTGCTATATAATTTCTTCAGTGTAAAACATCTGCTACGTTATTTTTCTAATCCCATGATATTCTTTGCACACTTTACCCACAAAAATATAGTAACAGTTTTTTACAAGTTTGTGGAACGTCTATAAAGTTGTCGAATATAAACTTTAAAAAATCACTTTACTAAGTGTATGTTAATGAAGGTCATAGTACTAAAAAGCACTGATGTAGGAAAGCAGTGTATTAAAAAGGTAATCAATGCATGTTACACCACAATTAGTTTGGAGGGAAATTTTAAAACAGTAGGACTTCTTTGTGTGTGTGTGTGTTTGTCATCATTTACGTTTTTTTTTTTTTAATGTCTTCAATTGTTATTTTTCAGTTTTACAGAATTTTTGGATCCATTCCAGCGGGTTATCCAGCCAGAAGAGATCTGGCTGTATAAAAATCCTTTGGTGCAATCAGACAACATACCTACTCGTCTTATGTTTGTAAGTACTAAAGGTTTGATGGTTATTTGATAGCTGTAAACCAAGGTCACTTCCACTTGTTGAGCAGTAAGAAACCTTTCAGAAGTACAGGATGTTCCTTTAATTCTAATGACAATTGCTTTCCAACCCAGGGATGTACAAGCTGACAAAATGTAGTGAATTGTGAAGAGTTTCTAGAAAGCAATAATACCAGATTAACTGAATTTAGGAACATTGATTTTACAGTTTAAGATTTAAGCTGGTGTTAAGTAGAGGGATGCTTGATTAGGGAAGCTTTTCGAATTAGCTAATTGGGTGACCTTACTAAACCTTGCTATGCTCTTATTGGGTTAAGTGCTTAAATTTTGAAATCCAATTTGTTTTAGGCATATTAGGCACAGAGATATTTGCCTCCAGCTACTGTTTGGATCTTTCTTGTAGACAAAGCCTTTGCTTTAGGTTCTGCCAACAATCCTGAGGTCATTGGGCGTGTATTAAATATATGCCAGAGCTGCTCTGCTGTCCCTGTTCTTCTGGTTCTCCCCAGCATGGTACATGTTGACATGCAGGCTGTCTGTCTAACTGTCTGGTTATCAAAATTTGTGGTTTTTATAAAATTCACTAGTAGTAATGATTTTAAATCAAATAATCTACACATATAAAAGTGCAGTAAGATAGACCAGTAAATACATGCTAAGAAATTAGGGGGTATAGTTTGGGCTATTAAAACAAATGGGCCAGTCTGCAAAAGCTTCATCAGATGAAGTGAACATTTTTTTTTCAGGAGTGGGCACGACAGACTAGGTCAAATCCTCATACCCTTGTGTTGAAGCATCTTTACCTATGTTTTCAGTGAAGCCAGGGGTTTACTTTTGAGATAAAGAGCCTGAACTCAGAATAAATGCAAATCAGCTATGTAATTTGTCACCGTTGTAAATCTTCTTTTGTTTTAAGACATTCAGTTAGGGAAATGTGATAATTACATATGGAACAACTTGAGCATGCTTCCTGTTTGTGAGGCAACAACATATTCCAGCCTTCTAAATGAGAGGCTGAAGGCCTAGTTTTAAAATCACCAACCTATTTGTTTATTTTGCATTAAGAGGAAGCTCTGCTGTGTAGTTTTTCCAGCCTGGGTAATTTTTTTTAACTTTTTTTTTTTTTCCTGAAATGGAAGACTCCTGTTTAAAACAGCAACAACAACCAAAATGAAACATTAAATCATTGTGCTAAGAAAGGCTGAGCATTACCTTGCCAAGTGGTTTGTCTGATCTGCGTTTATAACTGAACAGTTCAAGGACCAATAGTGAATCTTTGGACAGGGGTTTGCTACAGTGATTAAACTATTATTGAAACTGGTTGGAGTGATCATTAGTCCTTTCTCTGGACTCTAGGCGGTGTCCACTGGGAAACACAGCTCTGGGATGCGAGCGTTAACATTTAACATTTCCCTGTTATCCACTTGCCACAGAGCCAGCTCTTTGTGTATTTTATGGCAGCTGGGACTTCCAGGCAGCTCTGAGTCAGTAACTTTTGTATAATTCGTGTGCTTTCTGGCTCATACCATGACATCCCAATAACTCAAGGAACAGCTTCTTAAATTAAGAAACATAGATCACTTCTAAATGGTTTGTTCTTATTTCCTTAACTAAAAAATAAAAAAAAAATCCAACCCTCACACTGATCACAAGTTCTCGTTATGTAAAGATCTCATCTTGCTACTAGTGTTATATTCCAATATTCAAATATATGGCTATGGCTAACCAGAAGGCAATCTCTCAGATTTTGTTTATGAACTGCTGTTTTTTTTTTTATATGCTGAGAGCTTTGAATTTAAGAGAAATGTTGTGAATACTCCAGATACAAGTTAGACAAGTTGACCTCTGCATTGGTAACAAGCAATCTATTAGGACTGAAAGACCTGAGCCTTGTTTTTTCTCTCTGTCTGTGGATATTCCTTGTTTAAGAAGGTGCAAGGCACTGTTAATTACTCTTGAATGCACGGACGTAAATGGGGATCCCTGCCCCAGAGTATCTTCAGAACAAAATGAAGTACTTCTACAGAAAATTAAGTATCTCACATTCTGATATCAGTGGACGATGAGAACTCCTGTGAAGGATTTTACCCCCCAGTGAAAGCTGCAGTGCAGGGTTGTGTTGGGGTAGTGAGGCTGCTTTCTGTCTTCTCCACTCTCCTGGGGTAGAAGGCTAGGAGCTTCTGCCTCATTCACCTCCATCCAGATTCTCCCTGACCCTCTTCTTGCATCAGTTCTGATTTGTTCCAGGACTCTGCTGGGAAAAGGTAAGAGTGCCACCAGCAAAATGGGAAAAAATAGGATGGCCTGCCTCTTGTGTTTCTCTTCCTTCCCATCCTTTGGTGAGACAAGCTTTTTAGCTAGCATGCAAAGTGCTGGCAAGCAGAAGGAAAGAACAGCAGGAGAAAATGCACAGTAAGGCTGAATGGAAAAGTAGGTCTAAGGCTAATGCGGTGGCCAGTGTGACAAATGCCAGTGCCAAGAGCTTTGGTATTGTATGTCTCTAGACTGCTGTGCACTGCTCTTTTCTCCTTATTGCATTGCAGTAATCCTAACAGGGAGAGGAAGACACTGGAATCCTCACACAGAGCTCTGCATGACGTGGGATAGGACTGGAGTAAGACTAAATGTAACTGTCAGTCCAGTTTGGCAAGAGTGGTGTGTGAAGGAGCAGTATTTATTGCAGGGCACGTAGGAGATTCCCTGTAGTAAGGGGAAAGCTGGATTTCTTCTGCCGCACCATTTGCAGGAGGGCTCTGAGCAAAAGCACAGTCTAGCTTCACGCCACTGAAAAATACCGTGAGGTTCTGAAGCCATACAGTACTGTAAATCACTGTTGTCCCACGTGAGAATCATGTCACTTGTGGAAGTGGGTTTTCTCAAAATAGATCGAGTGCTTCTCTGTGGGATTTTTGTAACTTTAGCGTGTCTTTGTCTTGCTAGGATGAATAATGAATGAGATAGATAGACTTTTGTCCTTATTTCACCAAAGTGAGGAAATGTGTTGGAATATTTCACTGCTGGAAAAGAAAACATTACTGAGATATATCTGAGGAGAGTTTTGCTCATTAGACTGCTGCCAAATCTGTTATGGATATGAGCCATACAGAATTATTTTACAAAATATAGGAAAATGAGTCCTTTTAAGCTAGACTTTCTTTATAAGGGTGTTTTGCTGCAGAATGATAATAAAGAAAAAAAGACACCTTCCAACTAATGCTTGTGTGTAAGGAACAGCAACCGATGTACCGCAAACATGAATATTTCTTCATCTCTCTCAAAAATCCACATGCTTGTAAAATATGAGGAAATCTGTAGTTTTACCAGATTTCTGAAGAGTAATTGTGAAGAGTTTCGGGACAAGTTGCCACTTGAATTCTGTTCTTTGACATTTTCTGCTGTTCATGCTTGTTCAAAAGGTTTCTAACTCCATTAAACCACATCTAGCAGCCTGTCAGCCTGGCTATATTTCTACATGTTCTTCAGCAATGGAATGCAGATGTTTTTCTTCTTTTCTTTCCTGGTGGCAATCCTTACTTTTTTGAATGAAACTAATAATTCTAGGTTTGCTTTAACCATTTTTATTTTTCCCTTTGTCCCTGAAAGCAGAAATTAAACTATCGCTGAGTAGGGAGAGAAATGAACATTCCTGAAGTAGTAACATAACCTAACTTAAAACTCCCTTCTGTCTCCAGGCTGTATGAAATTCAAGTGGAAATGGTACCTTTTTTGCACAAAACTTGGTGGCTTTCTTTTAAATGTAAAAAAGGGAAAGAGACTCCAGACTGCTCTAATCTGCATGGCTCATGGAGGTAGATAATCTTCTGCAGATGCAGGTGAGGGGAATCTGGTCCAAGATGCACTACCAAAATCATAAATACAGTGCATTTTCATGTTGTTTCATACGCGGCTTGAATCAACATGAAAAGCAGAAAATGAGGATTGGGATTAATCTGTTTTCTAAAAGGAAGAAAGGAGTCACGTATCTTTGATCATAACATGTCTGTTCTGAATCAGTGTCTCTGGTTTTCATTTCAGTGGGGCTGTTTAAGGAGTAAGGCAGTGTTCAGCCTCAATAAAGACAGCGTAATCTTACTCAGAGTCTGGTGCCCCCCAGTGCCACATACAACTTCATTTTTGCCTTCATTAAAAATAGTCATTTTCATTTTTTCTTCAGGAGCTAGAATGCTATTGAAATACCTCTATTTGCTTTTGAACAGATGTGATTGTGAAGAGGTTTGTAGAAAGGAATTCCAGAAAGGAATTCCGGAACTAATTCCAGAAAAGAACTAGTTACCTTACCCCAGACCTAGCAACAAGCATAAATGGGCTATCTTGCCTACCAGTTACCTTTTGAGTCAGACCTTCAACTGCAGAGGTAAAAGGGATGATGGAAGGGCCAGGAACAAAATCATACTTTCAGTGGGAGGCTACTATTGATAAACTGCCTGTTGTTATGCCTGGGAGAATGGTGTGTTTCTCTGTAGAAAGATGAATACCTGGGATGGGAGGACAGTCTGCAGTGTATCAACACTGCTCTAAGCAGGATGCTTTTGGGATAACTGAAACATTTACAGTGAATCGTCAACCATAGTCCAGTTGCTCTATGCTAATGGAGATGTTGTTCATCAAACATGTGCATTGGTGTGCAGGTTGCTTACAGGAGGAATACTGTTGTACAGTGCTAACAGTAAGAGAATATGGTTGTGCTTAACTGATGAGTTTACTTGACCTGTTCAGGTGTTGTTTTTCTGGTTTTGAACAAAATCAAGCAGGTGGCTCCACTTCTAAACTCGTCTGTTAATCATAAAGTTATGGTCTTTTAAAGATCCCTCTAAAGCCACCTCAATGCATTCAAGAATGACAGTTCAAAAGAAAAAAAAAGTAATATAGCACTCTGTATTGTCAGGAAGTTTGTGCTGGAGTCTGGTACATTGGATAGGGTCTTTCTGAGAGCACAGGCTGGTTGGGCTGCCTTCTGGAGTAATGCTTAGTGTGAAAAAGTGTACAAGATATCTGTGGATCAGACTATGAATTTAGTGAATTTTGTCTATAAATTTAGAGAATGTATAGGCTGTTGCTTTTTTTCATTTATGAAGCTGACGTTTTAAATGCAGCTCCAGGCAATTACAAATCAATTATATCTCACAATTATATTACAGTTTTAATGTATTCACTGCCCTGTAGTTACAAAGACAAATCATCCCACTTTACTTGAGGTCAGGAGTTTGATAAAGATCATTCAGCCTTCCAGTTCAAATGGAGCTAACTGGAACTAATTATTAATCAGTTGGACTGAAAAGAAATTGATGCTCTAACACATGGTATTTGTTATCTCTTACAGGCAATTTCATTCCTTACACCACTAGCAGTCATTTTCGTGGTGAAAATAATTCGGCGGACAGACAAGACTGAAATTAAAGAGGCTTTCTTAGGTAATGTGTGTTGTATTTCAAGATGGAAAATATGTGGTAGTACTCAGAGATTGATTGCAGTTGTAGTGTAAGCCTTGAAGAAAACATGTCTCCATTACAGTATGTTTCAGTGCAGCGGTGGTTGCAAGCAATCCTACCAAAGTCTCTGATTTTATGCATGCTTCTAAATGTATAAATTCTGTGCCTTAGTTCTTCAGTCTTGCTAGAAAGGGTCAGAATTTGATCAGTAAAATCAAGACCAGCTGAGAGAGACTGTCCAGATGTACCCTTTTTCTGTCACAGTTAATCTGCTGCTTACCTCTTATTTACAGTGCAGCTCTTCTAAATTCAGAATTTACAGTCCTGTGAGACTCAGCTGCTTAGTTTAGAAAATTATTTCTCTCAATGTTTTCTCTGACCTTCTCCTGGAGCTTACTGTTTCCCATTGCAAAATCTGTGCTCATGGCTCAGCTTTTGCAATCACAAGCTGATGTTTTATCTTAAAATGCCAGTGTAGCTGGATGTGCACTTAATCCTGGACCGTGAACTGCTATGGTTGTGTTATGGATGAGGTCTAATTGCAGTTGGAGGCAGCAGCTACCAGCACTGGGAACCGAAGATGCTTTTGTGACAGTGTATTTGAAACATGCCTAACTCTGGAATTCTGTGTTTTATTGGCTAATTTGCCCTTGAATTTATTGGAGCCTAGATCATAAGGTCAAACTAATACTCAGCCGTACCTTAGCTAGGCTGGATATAAATGCCACTATGTATCTGCCTTTGAATTTTTTTAGACCAGGCTGGGTTCTTGTGGCATGTTCTTTCTCCAGTTGCTCTTGCACAAGCCTGAGGAGATCCTAGTTTCAATTTGTCTGCTGAGTCATTTGTAGTAAGTTCTGACATGTCTCATAGTGATATTTTACTGACAAGTCCATTCAGTAGAGGTAACCCTGATTAATAAAAATGTATGCAGTCACAGTGCTGAGTTTTATTTTCTATTGTTTGAGAAGGAAGCTTTGGATTAGTTTCTTCATCACTTGTTCTTACCTTTTTGTTCTAAAGAGGCATCTATTTTTATTGCTGTTCTTGCCTTCTTTATGATTTCCTCTATAATGCCCATGAGTAAATTCTGTTCTCAGGTCCATGTCAGCTTCCCTCCTGTTCTCCCTGATGCCCAGATTTTAAGGAAACCCCAACCTTGATGTTCTGTTCTGCACAGTATCTCTGTTCAATACGTGCCATAAATGTAGAACTGCTTGTGGCTTAATTGTGTTCAAGTATAAAGTACATTAATAGATTTCAGTATGTTAATGTGTCTGGTGGTGTGAAGATTCATTGTTTGATACAGCCTTGCTGTTTTGCACTAAGATCTGTCACATAATGTTCCTAATGAATAATTGAGAAATCCCTCAAAAACTAAATTTCTTTACACATCATAGGTAGAAGAGATCAAAGGTTAAAAGGATGTGAAAATGCTTTGCCCTTCGTATAGCCATTAATATAAGGAAGGTGATTCCATGCACCTAGGATAAGGAGTAGTTAGTTTCCTGATGTAGGAAACTTACATCCTTTACTCCTTTCTCTTGCCTCTTTCTTTGTACTGAGTGGATTATGCGTCTTGTGGTGGGCAGTGTGATTTTTTTTTTTCTGAAGTGAAAAAAGTGAGAGCAAATGCAATTCAGCTAACACACTGACATTTGATACTTGGATTGCCACCGTTAATAATACACAACAGTGGAAGAAGCATGGTTCAGTCAGACATGCCATAAACAATCAAGATAAAGCTCAATGAAAAGGGTAAACTTTACTTCATGTCTTGGAAAGCAGATATCTCTACGTTTCCAATTTTTTTTTTTTCAAAAAGGAGAATGTAATGCCATGACAATGCTGGTGATCTGCATTTGATTTTTAGGAAACTTTCCTTTCAGTTAAGACGTGATCAACATAAGTAACTGAGAAAATACAGTTGAGAGGAAAAAGCGTGGGCATGAGTGGTCATTGTGAGCATAGGTATAGAAAGTGGAAGACCTGTTTTGAACAGTATCACTGTCTCTAAAATTTACTTGTTCCTTTATTTTTACTGGCAGCTATTGTTAAAGTCTGAGAAAAATGTTATTTTTGATTGAGGACATCCTTTTTTTTTTTTTTAACTTAAAGAGAAATAGATCCTATAACACACATCTTTATGATCTATAATATCCGCAGGCAAAGATTTTATGGAGACAGGATGAGTGCTGCTGCATCTGGGGCAGCAGTCCAAAGAGAAAATAGCTCATGCAGCTGTCACAATCAAAAATTCTATTACTGAACTGTTCTGCTGGAAATCAGAGATTTGCCTGAAATCAGTTATTCGTCTGTTGTAACGGGGAGCTACAGTACGGACTGCAGCATCAGGTCAGCTTTATACTAAAAAGAGCGCACACTGGATCCAAGTGACACTGAAGGCTAGGTAGAGATTTCCACAGGCTCTAGATGAGGTTATTTGGAAAGTCCTGACATGTAAGTACAAATAAAGAAGATCAATACAATCATACCTAGCATGACAATTCTTCTTTGTTACTCACGTTTTATTAGGAAACCTGGTTAATTCTGGAAGATAACATAGGAGGAAAATGTCAAGTTTTTTAGTCAAAACATCCACATCCTGTTGAAAGGAAAATTAAAAAAAAGAAAACATCCAGTTCTAATTTTAGTAAAAAGTCAGTTTTTAGCCTTAATGTAGGTTACTTAATTGGGTCACACACACACACATGTAAAATACATATAAACACAGGTCTATGCAGGAATTCTTGACCCAAAAAGTGTAAGGCTTTCATTGAGTAAATTACAAAACTGCTAAACATAGAACTTGATTCTCTGATAATTACTACTATTTGATGATTTATGCCTCTGCAAACGACATGGTAGGAAAGTCAGCCTTGCATTAAGGAAATAAGGTTTCTGAAGAGTAAAAGCAGAGCAAAGAACATCGTGTGATTCTTTGGGGTCTATCCTCATTCTGGTTAAGAAAATTAGTTAATAACAGTGAGTTACAAAGCTTGTTCAGTTTTCAGTCCAGTAAAGGTTTCAGTCTGTAAATCAAATGCTGTGATGCTACAATATATATCTTGGTATTTATGTTGTTGTTCATTCTGTTTTGTAGCTGTTTCTTTGGCTCTAGCTCTGAATGGAGTCTGCACAAATACTATTAAATTAATAGTGGGAAGGTAAGTCTTTTCATGTTATAAATGATGGCTATGACTTTTAAAGAAACGAAGACAGAGTTGGCAAATACAATACATCTTAATAAAACGATAACCACTGCTCCAAAGAATATTGAATTAGCAGGGGTCCCTGTAAAACTGGCCTTTCGCTGGTGCAGGTGTTGCATAATTTCATTATGTGACATCCAGCTGTGTTAGGAATGTGTATCCTTGTGTTTTATTTTTTATTGGACTGGTTGGTGGATCCAGAGAAATGAGGAGTTTGAAAGGAAAGGTGTGAGCTGAAATCAGTTCATTACATTGGCAACGCAGAAGAGTCACAGTATGTGGGAGTTCAGCTGCCAGTGCCACTAGTCTGATGAAATAGAAATCAATTGAGTTTTAATATAACCTACTGCTTGCATTTTGTATGAAGCATATTACTGAATGTGGTATTTCCAGGTAACATCAAGATCCCTGGCAGAGCAAACCTTGGAGCTAAGCAATAAGTGGACTCCTAGGTAGGACAATTTTTAGAGAAGCATAAATTTGATTGAAGGGACCGGAAAAATATTAGCAAAGAAAACTCTTTGGAAAACAATTTTTAGGTATTTTTGGCTCTTTTTCTTCATAAAAAATTCACCTGAAAAGTATGTAATTAACTTGAATTTGTACACCATTTAATTGAGTCCAATTCTACATTTGTTGTTTAGCTTCACCTGTTTTGTAGCACTGAGGAAGCAGTATTTGTGCTTGTTTGTGATGGACTCTCTGCTACAGTACTGTTGCCCTGATAATAATGGTACTTGGCACTTTTGTTTTAAGAGTGCTTCTGAAATGTAATTAAGAACGTCTGCATCATCTTCTTCAGGCAGACATGAGCTCATTTTGCCTGCACTGCAAGCCAGCTAGTTGCTCTGTCAGCTTGTCTCGGAATGCGGTTGGTTGCCTCGTTTCTTTTCAGGGTTTATTAGCACAGGATCAGTATGAAACCAGCCAAACCTACACGCTACTCTTCAGCTCAGAGCAGGGTCAAAAGAAGTTCAGAGGTTTGTTCAGTGCATTTAGAGAGGCAGCATCAAGGTTGGCAATATAATTTAGTGGCTGTCGTCCTGTTCTCAAGCAGATGTGTCAGCAAGACTTGTGCAACTTTGTGGGGTTGCTACACTATTTTGCTCTGCTGCTGGAAGTACTGTGCAAGATTGCTCTAGGTAGAAGTAGCCTTGCATATTCATTTTCAGAACAGAGCTTCTGTGTCCTCTTTGGGATGAAACACACTATGAGAAGAGGCAGGCTACAACTCCCACTTGAATGCACTGGAAGCCTCCCTTATAGATCCTGCCTGAAAAAAAAAATTGTCTTGATTAGATTATTCCAGGAAAATGAAGCATTTCTGGTTTTGTGTTAAAGCAGGAAGAAATAAATGTACTCTGTATGTAGTAGGCAGTAAATGTAATAATCACTTTGAGGTTTATTTGTTACTACAGCATTTTATATTTTTAATGTCCATGGTGTTTTTTGTAGACCGCGTCCCGATTTCTTTTACCGCTGCTTTCCAGATGGAGTAATGAACTCTGAAATGCACTGCACAGGTGATCCAGATCTGGTGTCTGAAGGCAGGAAAAGCTTTCCAAGTATCCACTCTTCCTGTAAGTTCGTTTACATGGAGTACTACTTTAAAATAAATAAATAAAATGTACTATGTTTTGGAATTACTCTTCTTTTGTTAGATGGTGAACCTGATTTTTGCTGCAGGGTCACTTCTGTCTTTGGTTAACTCTGCCAGAAATTTACTTCTGGAAATAAAATTGTGAGCCTGTTGACCCTTCTTTATCTCAAGAACCACGTGACTCTGCTGAGAGCCATAGCATACTGAGAACATCAGTACAGTGAAGTACTATTCAAGGTTAAAGAAAACAGTGTGATTCTGAAGGGCTACCTGCAAACCTCTTTGTGCAATTATTGTTTATATAGTAAATATTTATTTTGTTATATTCCACTGAAATATGAAATGTGGCAGGGCATGTTGGACCGACAGTTTTGAAGAGGTGTAGTTGATGCCTTTCAAGTACTAGATCTATTAAACCAAAGTTCAAGTCACAAAGACAGTTCAGCTACTTTTATCTTCAAAATTTCATTCATTCAAAAAAAAAAAAAAATCCATTACTAAAGTGCTTTTCTTCATAGGAGGTTGTATGATTGGATGTGAAAGGAAGGAACGGACAGAGATCATGGTGCATCATTTTGGTGCTATTTGTCATAATGAATTGCATACAAAGACGGATTCAAGAAGTCCCTATAGCTCTAGAAGCTATAATAATATGCCAGTAGAATAATGATTCTTTCATTCCCTGTTTTCTTACTCCCTTGACGATATCTTTCTCTACAGACAACAGTGGATGAGATGCTTGTCTGTGTGGGCGTTTATTTTATCCTGAGGGGTACTTATATGTCCGTGTTCAGCTGTCTACTGCCACTGGGCTACTTTGCCATGGTGCAGGCAGGAGTGAATGGTGGCAGCTCTGTTCCCAGCACAAGTAAGCAGAAGAGAGTGAGTAGAAAGTCCTGATTTTTATGTCAACGTGACAGTACTGAAGTAGCAAGAAATGAGAGAAGGAGAGTTTGGGGCATTGTTGTTGCAGTCCTTTGTTACTCCATTTGGCTGTGGGATGGTCCATAACCTAGGTCTGATGGTTTGTTTGATCAGCTGCTCCTAGCTAGTGCTGTATCTTGACAGATGTTTAGGTGATTTTTGAAAACTCGTATGCCTGATATATTTAGTTATATTAACTCAGATGTTTACAAAGGTTCCTTTCTCTGTCTTGAGGAGCTTACTTCTAGGGTGTTTTATGTCAGGAGGTCCAATAAAACTTCTTGTGATGTGTAAAATAATTAGATTACTGTGTTTCTGTTTTTTGGCTGATATAGTTTGTTGTCTTGTGCTGTTCTGTTTCAGAAAAGTGCCAATTGAGTACCAGTAAGTCCTACCTCTGGAATTTGTTTTCCTGATCTTTCAAAGTAATAACTTCCCGTTGTCTAATTGCACAGTTATGCATTGGAAATGAGTTGGGTAATGAGATGAATGAAATTCTGGGCTGCTCTTGTTCTCTGTTCCTTATTCAAGTCCCAGAACAGATAAAGGTGTAGTAAATGTTTGTCGCTATCTTATAACCTTTGTAGCCCTAAACAGTAAACCAACTGAGCTGTGTCAACTTCTTTTTTATGGGCTTTGATCCACATTAGAGGGACACTAACAGGTTATATCCTATGCCATTTAGAACAAATGGCATTTATTGCTATTTTCAGACTGTCTTCAGATGCTGATTGTCACACTTAATTGCAATCCCCTTGGCTAAGTATTTCTTCTCTGTATAACAACAAAGGCTTAAAGTAAGTACAAGTATAGACTGATGTACTGAGAATTTACAGGTTAGCCCACAACAGACATCAAGTGTTAGAGTTGCTTGCTTTACAGAAATGCAACAGTTTACTCTCTGGAGCTGCAAAGTGTAAGCTGGGGAGGACACCTGATGTGCTTTTGTTTTTGCTAAGACTGCAAACACTGTGTATGTAGCATGCTCTGGTTCACTCTGGCCCACATCCCAGTTCTCTTACCAAGACTGCTTGTCACACAGCAAAGTGCATTGTCCCTGTGCCAGTAAAGCAGCTCACAGAATGCGTACTGAGGTGTTATTTTTAACTGCCATTGGTTTTATAAGCACTGAGTTATGTTACTGCAGCTCACACAAAATTCAATAGGAGCAGTGGGTTTAGATCAAAATTATGAGAATAGCTTTCTCCTTCACTGACTAATACAATATTAGCATGTGGCTGAGTTGACTATATTTCCTAGTACAAAGCCTTTTATTACAGTGTGATGAGAATGAAGAGATTATGTATATGGTGGTTTTTATCTGTTGGTAAGTGTATGCTTGAGTGAGGAAATTCTGCAGTTGCTTGAAGTACTTGACTGTTTGAAGCCTGATGTTATAATATCCAAGTCCCTGACAAGACCATGTGTTTTGAAGCCTTAAAATCCACACATATTTTAGTCTTACTATAGAGAATTAAACAATTGTAAGTTTATATTCTTACAATGCCACCCACTGCTTCTTCTGTGTAGTAGAATTATTTAGATAACCAGGTTTTTCAATAATATTAAGAATAATTTATACTTGTGATAATTTATTTTCTTCCTGTTACTTCATCCCCCACTAGATTGAAGAGTAGAAAACATTATTATGGGAAACACGGCATTATACTGCCTTTCTGGATGTATGAAGCAATGAGGATGTTCAGGATATAACAACTTATGCTTAGAAATTTTGCTATAGTTCTACATTTTCAGTCTTTTGCTTTGTATAATGTGTAAACTATAACTACTTTGCTACCAACTCCCTGTGAAAAATTATCTCAATTTTAAAAATCATTCCTTTCTGCCTTCTTAACATACTTTTAATTGTAAGCTTTCCTTCCATAAACTCAGTCCAAGATTTTTTAAGAAATCTGCAGAAATTTAAGTGGGGTGGATGAGAGTTGACATAAACTCCAGCACCTCTCTTGGAATTACTAAACTACAGTGGGCTACTGGTAACTGTATTTTCTACTTCACTTGAACATGTGAAGAAAATATATCATGAGTGAAAGATTCCAAGCAGCTTGTAAAGAGAGATTAGAGGCTTCAGTCGAGAGCCATTTTCATCTTCAAACTCGTTTTTCTTACAGCATTCCTTGGACAGGCTGTCAATCAAAAGCTTTGTTATAGCAGGATCTAAAACCTCATCCATGCAAAATGAGGCGTTTAACAAGAAAATCTGTTGTGCTGTGACTGTTGTACTACAAGAAGGTGGTACAGGCTTGTTTAACAACAGTGACGGTGCTGGCACCCCCAGATGGCCTGACCTGATCTTGTGTACGCAATAAAAATGTGGTGAACTACCTGTCTTCCACTGAGAGTGAACTTCTGCCCTGAAGGAGAGTTCATTCTTCTTATTAGAGCATAGATGATTTTTTGGGGGAGCTTAAATTCACATCTCCATCTCCCTGTGCCAAGCAGTGTGTAACACAAATAAGAAAATGTGTGGAACACAAACTGTTTGGTAAAGTGAAAGGGAGACTTCCAGACATATGTGAACTATATAGGTGCCTGAAAAAATCAAGGCATTTTGTATCAAGTAGGAAAAAAGAGGTTGACCAACACGAAGACTTGTTCTTGTTACTGCCTTCTCTGACCAAGAAGAACTCTACCTGTGGTAGCTGCTGAAAACATACTTTGAGTTGGCTTACCTCATTCAAGGCTGCTGTCTGCTCGCTCTGTCCTTTTCAGGAAAGACTACTGAAGTTAGGCAAATCCTTCTCTTGATAACTTCTTACAACTGCAACTTTAGCTTAGAATCCGCACAAGCACAACCCCAGCATTCAAGGACTCCATTGATATTTACCCAGCATGCATGCTGTACGGGATCAAAGAAGTCCCTAGACCTTTTGGATTTTTTTGAACACATTTTGCCTCTTTTCCAGTTGAACTGCCAGTATGTTTGTTGGAAGTGATGTTTGGGGGTAAGCAGCAAAAATTCCTGCCTGGGGCCAGTAGCTCAGAGGCCTTCAGGTCTCAGGTTTATAAATGGCTATTCCAACCAAAATGCGTCCAAAATATGTGTGTATTTTTCCATACTTAGTACTTCCACGGCTCTATAATTCATTGGCTATTTAAAGCTGCTGCCTCTGAAGATACTGTTCAGCTTCTGTAAAACCAGACTTCATTGAAATAATAATGTTGATGAAGATCATAAGCACAGCGTTTTTTCCTCCTGCCTGTATCCTTCCCACGTGTCATCCCTACAGTTAACTTGCACAGGGCCTTCAAGTATCATGTCTTAGAGGTACTTTGTGTTATCCTAACCTCTCAATGTAAGTGGAATAAGCTTGTAAGTAACTCTTTAGAGTTTGTTCTGGATGTACTTTGCCAGCCTGTCGTCCAAATAATAAGCAAGTCTATCTGAAACAGGGCCCAGAGAATAGTGGGAGTTCCTGAGCATCTGAAGGCCAGTTACACCATCTAAATGTGCTCACTGTAGTAAGAAGTGGACGAAGTCTGCCATCCCTGTGACGAGCTTCTGAAGGCAGTACTTCTTGTGTTCGGTGTTGCGTGACGAGAACTGCCCTGCACTGTATAAGCTTTAGCATAGGGTTTCCTCACTTCAACCTTCTGATGTGCAACAGAAGTGAGAAAGTATCGCTGCCTCGGGTCACTCTCACAGTGCTGGAAAGGACATAATGCAGCTGCTGGTGGACTGACGCAAGACCCTTCACCATTTTTCTCTCCTTGAAGATTCAAATAGTAGCATAAGGAAACAGATAAAACAAACAAACAAACAAAAAAAAACAAACAGCAAAATGGATGACTGTGAAAAAAGTATGGTTTGTGAAACAAAGAGAACAAATTATGCTGAAATCAATATAAACCTTTTATTGCCTTGAATTAGTAATAAGTATAATGATCACCCAGCATACCAACTGGTGAAAAATGCAATGTATGGGTAGGGAAAATGTAATTGAACATAATACATGAAAATCAATTTATAAGAGGAAAAATAATGTAAAGGAATACAGGACTGTTAATTGGATAAGCCACGTGTAACTGGTAGCTGGAAAGAACAGAGTTTGTAGGCATACAGCGTGCTCATGGGATGGATAGAAATCTTTTTGTTTTCTTTGATTTTTTTTTGATTTTTTGACTGATATCATGACGTCATTTTGATGTTTGTCTCAGCCTGATGATATCTTTCACCCCCAAAATATGAACCTAGAGTCCTGAAGTATTATTTATTTGAAAATCAATATCTAACTCTTAGTATTTGTTGTTGAAAAGTTACCACTGTTTAGAAGCCTCCTGTGAAGTTTAATTATTGTTCTGTGTGTGAGAATGCAGAAAAAATGCATGGGAAATAAAGCCTTATAATACCAGGCTTAGATGCGGCAGAGCAATTCCAGGTAGACCAGACATTCATTGATTAAAAAAAGGGGATAAAATCAGAAAGTTTCTTTTCAATATCAGTACTTCATTACTTTAGGTTGCATTTACCAGTTCAAGAAAGATTTCACAATGCCTCATTCTTCAGATATTCTACAAACTGAATATTTGATTGGTATTTATGTGGACGGAGAGGCCTGTGTTTATTTTGGTGAAAAAAAAATTTGGAACAGAAAGATAACAACTTTGGGTGAATACTTTCACTATTTTTTTTATATGTATGATTTCTTCACAACAACTCTCTAGATGTGATAAGCAAATCCTAAATTAGTCCATTTTATTATTTTTATGGTTACCATGAGATCCTGCAGGAGAAAGTCAATTTTCTAATCCTGGTTTTAATCTTATGCCATTGCTGTTATCAGAAAAAATATCTTTTCCTTCAGCATGTTCAGCCTACAAAGCATCAGAGTCTTCCCTACATCAGAAAGACTGTCCGATCCTGCTGCTTGTGAGCAGAAGACAATATGTCAAGTATGAGTTTATTTAAGATGACAGAAATCCTGAGCACGTTTTCCATACGAGAGTTCACATTTCTCAAAAGCGCATAGGGTTCGCAATGGCAGCTTACGTTTGTTACAGAAGAAGGAGGGAGAAGGATGCCCTGGGAACTCCTAAAGAGTCTGGGAGAGGCACACACAGTGACAACGCCAGATGTAGCTGTTCTCTCTATATTAGTGTCATATGCTTCAACTTTAAGAGATGCTGACAAGTCCAGATTTCTGTCACACACCATTCAAAAGCCAGTTATTTTCCTAAGCATAGGGAAATGTTTTAAAATATACGAAGTGATTATTCGTGCCCATATCAATGCATAGGATATTAAGCCTTTTAATTAATTAATTAAGCCTCTTTCTGGGAGTCATGGATATAAAGAATTTGACCAGGAAGCCAGGTACCCTGAAATCTTATGGAATTCAGTCTGGAAGCACACTTTGTCTTTCAGATAGATTCAGAGACAGTGAGAAGGAGAAGCCTGCTTGTATTGTTTATAGTACATCAGTTTGTTGCTATATGTAGATGATTGATAGCAAAAAAAAAAAAAAAGAAAACAACAACAAAAAACTGTTGTTATTTAAACATCTTACATGGTAGGATTTTCCTATAACTTAAAATTAGGTTGATTGCTATATGATTTGCGAGTTCACTGTAGGATAAATACCCCTCTCTGATCTAATCTTGAGCCACCTAATTGGATATTTCTTTTCTGAGCTTGGTGCCTCATTTCAAATTGCTCTGAATTCATCATGTCAGTATGATATTCTGCTATTAAGCTGCAGCTGAATATTGCAGTTTATCATGCACTTCAGTAATTTGCTGCATAGTGTATGGGTTTTTTTGTTTGTTTTGTTTTTGCTGTTGTGGTTACTTTCTTTTCTGTGCTTGTATTTCTCACCAAGTATGCTAATAAGAAGTCCAGGAAATACTCTTTGGGCTACTGCACTGGGAAACTCTGCAGGTATCACAAACATTGGAAAACATCTGACCACTTCTGAAAGAATTATGTGGTAGTGCTAAACAGGAGGGTGATGATGAGGGAGGGATGTAGAGTGTGCTGGAATGGGAACTAAGCTACAGATTCCCTTAGTTCTTATAATTATGTGTGGCAACTGCTGAAAAGAGAGATGGTTGCCAGTTAATACAAGCATCAACATGATGCTTTAGGGGCTGCCAGAGTATCTTTGATATTATTTTTAAAGCCTGTTTATAGGTTTCTTCGTAGTTGCTTGATAGTTTCTTGGCAGTGAAGTAGAGCGATCATCAGCGCATGTTGTATATGCAGCAAGTTGCCAATGTGAAGGTAAGCTTAAATGTGGGGTTCTCGTCAGATAGTACGGAACTTGTGGAATATGCTATGAAGAAAAATTTTTTGAAGACAAATAGGTACCATGTAAAACAGATGCTATCACTATATATGCTCTAGTCTGCTGAAAATCCCATGAGGCTCTCTATAAATGCAAAGCAATGAATTGAATTTTAGGATGTGTTTAAAATCTATCAACTTCAGAAGCGGAGCAAATGAACTAAAGCACGTTTCCATTCCTTGGGTCTGAAATCTTTGAAAGGCTGGTGGGAGTATCCCATGGAGTTCTACATTTGCCCATTTATTTTAGCAAAAGCATGTGGTCACTTGCGAATAGTTTAACTAGTGCTGTCAAAAAATAATTTCATAGAAGATCCCATGAAGAGCCTTAAGAAAAAGCTAAAGTTTTTCAATGAACTGGTAGAGCTCTTGGACCAAATCAGAATACAGTGTAACAATGCATGCTTATCTAGTTTACTGGATATTTTTAGGCTATTTGTACAATGACTCATAAATGATTAAAAAAAAATATTTTCCAAGACTGAAAGTAGGTTTCTGCAGGTGGAGGAGGAGTTAAACGTACTTTGTGTGTATGATGAAGGAAAATAGTAGGCACCTTAGGAAATTGAGAAGTGTAAGTTGAGAGTTACTGAAAAAGATAGGAAAAATATCTATCAAAGAAAGCATGTTTTAAAAGCACAAATGCGTAGAAATCCATGTCTTGTTCTACTGTTTGTTCCATTTGCTGCCTGCAATTAATTTCCCTAGGCTTTCAGCTGCAAAGATTTTGGTTTAAAATTGTGAATCCAGATCATGTTCCTAAATTGGTAATACTAAGTTTTTGATACAGAGCTCTGAATCAGAGAGAGAAAGACCTGACACGTGGCATTTTAACTGAGTCTTTGACCCAGAATTCACAGAATTCATCTGTATAAATGAAGATAGGACACCACCAACAAGCAGAAATGGGCTGCAGAAGTATCATGTGTTTTTGTTTATGTTAATATAGTCAGATGGATGAGTCTTGACCTTTTTTCAAAAACTGGGTCAACTTCCTGATTAGATCTGACCTTAAATGGTTGCTCATGTTCCTATGTTACCTTCCAGAGCAGTAAGTGAGCAAGCAGAGTTAAAGTAGACACCACTGAGCTGGCAGTCAGAAATATCACTGTTCTGCATTCAGCCACACGTCAGTCCTATGTTAGTGCACCTGCTTATGACTGTTGTGATCTGTGGTGGTGGAGAAGGTTGAGGGGAGCATGGCATAGTGATCTCAGTGTGGAGTTACCATCATAACCTGACTTCTCTTTCACATGTGTTGACTGTTTATTGGGTAGTCATAAGAAAATATTTTTCTGGGAGTGCTAAACTGCTACAGGAACATCCAGAGCCATGTCCTGGTTGTGTCCAGAGATCTATTTCATGTCTCAGCTCAACAAATAATAGATCAGTCTGGTGTTAATCCAGATTTTCAATAGTAGCAAAACCCATAGTGTTATTTTCTGATCTGCTTGCTCTCTTTAGGCTCTTACTCTGCTCAAAAACATTTGCAAGCAGATCGCAGTTCTCAGAGTTTGACTCAGCTTTAGTAAGAGACTATTTCTGAATGTGTTGTTTCTGAGTTGGTCAGAAGCAGTTAAGCTGTATTCTTCAGCTAAGAGATTGCTCTCATAGATTTGGGGAAGCTGTGTGAAACTGGTTTTGATTCCTTTGTGCTGAACAAAAAAGAGAATGGCTTGGTAAGAAGGTATTTTAAACTCCTCGGAGCCAGTACTTTTTTTTTTTTTCCTCCTTCTTCGTATCAGTAGTTAGTTGAAGATCAAACCCACGATTATCATGAATGCCATATATGCAGCTTGAAATTGATGTGTCTGAATAATTGATGTGAATGAATAATGACTTCCCAGCCTGGTTTGTACTGACTGATAGCTTGATTCACAGAATCATTAGATTGAAGGCACCTCTGAAAATTGTCTAGTGTCAATACTTCCTTGTGTTGAACTTCATGAGATTCATGTCAGCCATAGTGCTCAAAAAGATCGTGACTGAGCCACTGGACTTCAAATCAACTAACTGAAAAATAAATTTTATGACAGCTAAAATCAATTAAATATTACAGGAGCCACAGAGATAATTAAACTTAAAATTTCGTGATAATAAGTTCAATTAAAAACATTTTCTGTATAAAAGTGCTGTATCAACAGCAAAAGGAGTAAAATAATTTCATGTTTTTTTTTTTAGTTGGATTTAGATACTTAATTTGAAAAGTTGACTTTTGGCTAAATTGTGCTATTGATCTTATTTTATTTTACTTTTTTACATAGAAATCTTTATTGATTCCAGAAGTTTCTTTTTGCAAGGAAAAAAAATTAAAACTTGAAGAAATTATTTTGTGGTAACATCTCAATTTGATTTGGACTGCTTCAAGCTTGAATGTTAACATAGCTGTACATGAGCTCTTTTTTCTTTCCTTTTTTTTAAACTTTTTGTTTTCCTTGTATTATATTGGCTGAAAAAGAGTTGTAGTGACTACTGGTGAATACAGCTGAAGAAATTAGAGAATTTCATCAGATACCTGAGATGAAGCATGTTATCAGTGTATAAGGTTGTAGGGACAATAACAGCAACTGTTATGTCATATTTTTGAATGGCTTCCGTGATGAATGAAGGGCTCTTGATATGCTTGAGAGAATTTTAAAGTGAAAAAGAAAATTATTTTCTGTCTCTTTCAGACTAAATTATGCACTTACAGTCTTCATAGACAGGATGGCAAATAACGTTCAAACACTCAACTTCATGTATTAGTTGACCCTATTTTCTCTAAGAAATTCATGTTTTTAAAAGAAACAGTTCATGTCACTGTACATTTTTAACAACTTGCACTTTTCATACAAAAATGACCTAGGTAGTAAATATGTCACTAGTGAGGAAATAACCATTCACAATGGTCAGATTTGCCTGGGTTTCACACTACAAATTGTAACAATACAGGGAACTGATTTTTCAGTTTTCTTATTCAGGGTAAGCCTTTGCAGGTATAAACTCATCACAAATTAAGGTGAACATCTGTTTCCAACTTAGGGGGTAGTCTTGCTGATCAAAATCAATGCCAGAACTGAATTAGCTGGAGATTTCTATTCTATTAATAGTTATCACTACTACAGAAAATAAACGATCAGCAAACAAAGTTAATGGGAGCAGTGACCAAAGAATTAGGATACCTACTGTGCAATTCAATATAGCTACTCCCTTTAAGAAAACGTTTCATGTGGAGCATGTAGCACGTTGTACATTCTGTTTATATTAGAAGTAGGACATGTACATTATAAGAGTACTGAATATGAGGTCATCTGTGCTTATTTGTTGGAAGAAAGAACAGTGTCTCTAAGAAAGGAAGTACAAATAATAATAGGAAAAAAAAATTGGTTATTCTTTTCTTCTGGTGTAATAAATGAGATTACATTTTCGGACCAGTCCTGCATAGTAATTTCCTACTTTAAGTAGCCAAATTCCATTATGAATGACAGCAGTAATTGCTCAGTCTGTTGTAACAAGCCTAGGAATACATAAGGAAAATTCTGCGGAGATCTTCCAGCCCTATCTGTGACTAAAGAGAGAAATCCCAGCTGCCTTTTTTAACAGCATTTCCATTTCTTCCTCTGTGAGCAAGGTCAGCCTCTACATTCTGCAGGTAGTGGGAATATGTAAGTCTTTCCCTCCAACTCTGACACATTTCCAGGAAACAGAGTTCTTGTGTTCCAGGCACTGCCCTTAAGTAAGATTCCTCACAGAATGAAAGGGACAGAAAGCTGCTGTTACTGCTGGTGTTTGCATTTGACAACTGTCGTTGAAGACGTGTGGCAGTAAAGGGAATGGCCATGGACATTGTGCCCTCATCCCTTACAGGGCATCCCATCTTGCTCAGGAATGACAATACAACAACTTTAGAGGCAGTGTGCAGGATGGTTTTCTAATCCAGAATGTGGGACGTGCAAGTTTCAGTTCCTTCCTTTTCTCTAGGAAGAAACAACGTTTAATTTCTGCAAGCTATCAAGAGTATTTGTTGAATTACTCATGGTAGTTTATCAAGCAGCTTTAATGCATATTATTGCAGTAAACAAGGTAGCTATTTACCTGCCTGTTTTTTTTATGAAGAGACAGAGCCATGCAGGTGTGCTGTTCTTTGTCATGACTAACCAGTTATCAGTCTGAAGATATACCAAATCTTAAGGTGAAAGGGCATGTCTTTATCTTTCCATCAATTTCTCTGAAAACAGTAGGCTTGCTTCCAAACTGTATAAATTTGCTTCTCACCAGCACACAGCCTTTTTTGTTAAAATGACTGAAAGAACTGAAGCATGAGGTGTTGGATCTCTCTGCTAGCTAGCAAAATTCGCCAGACCTTCTTCAAGAAATGCTGGATGTAGTGTAATTCTTCACAGTAACATGTTATTTAGCAATACCAAGGCCTACATGAAAAATCAAAAACTTGAAGCTAAATTATACCGTAAGCCTGTTGCTTTCTTGATTTCAGGACAATGATTTTCTGATTCTTAGTCCACTGTAATTTGTGATTCACATAGGATACCAAACAGGGTTGGGAGGCTTTTTTTTTTTTTTCCGAATCTGGAGTGTATACAGTACAGGGAATTTAGGAGTAGATTGAGACTTCAGAGAAGAGTAAGCAATAAATAAATTAATTAATTAGGAATCATCTTGCATAATGTGTCATCGAGTCAACATGATTCTTCTTCAAGTGCCGGAGAGCCAAAGATAAAGAAATAAGCTGATAGTATAAATCTCTTAATTTGACTTAGATAAACCAGTTTTCCCAGTGGCTGTTGCTGCTTCTTTCTTATTTTACCTGCGCAATTCTTTTTCATCTGTGTAGGGGAAAAGCTTAATTATTTTGGTCATTCTCCCATTTCTTTTGCCTAACATTAACTCTTCAGTAGAAAGAATAAGGTTAAGGTATATGCTTGATTTCATAGCCTGAAGAAAACTTGGTTATGGTATCGTGGACTTTTGCTGTATGCAAAGCTAAGGCCGTTGTTCTTCTGACCAGCCTTTTCAGTTAAAAGGACCTTGAGTTGCACTGAAGATCTGAAGATCAATTTTTGTCTGTGAACTGCAGTGACAGCTCTTCTCTGGAGCAAAACAGGTAAAAAAGCTCAAGATTAATTTGAAAATGGATGGCTATCAACTCAGACCTGAAGACAGAGGAGACTGGCACACAGATTTCAGACCATCTTTAAGAAAAATACAGTGCAAAGCCTTCCTCTAAAAGAAAAGGAAAACAGAAGTCTCTCCACAACGCTGGCAAATACTGAGATTTCTTCAAGTTGCCATTGCAGCATGATACTGACATTTATACTTCATATTTTCTACTCTACAAAAGCTAGCAGTGATCTGTCTCCAAATTACACTGGTTGACTTTTAAAACCCTTATGAGCAGCAAGAGTGATAGAGCTGAAAAACAGAAATACAAATTACACCAATTGACCTGAGTCAATCCAGAATTATGTCAGTAAAATAAGAGTATCAACTACAATTTCATTGTAGCAAAAGAAAAATAAATCAATAAAACCCTCAAAATTGAAACGAGAATTTAAATGCTAGGCACCCTTCTTTAGAGGTGTCTGACTGACTTATCAGAATGTAGAAATCTTGGTAATAAAGATTTCTGAAAATGTTAACTTAAGTCTGATGAAAACAAGGGAATATTAAAAGTCTCTTGAGATAAATGCTATTAAATAAATGCAGGAAATCATGAATGTTATTTATGCCATAAAGAAAAGTAGAGTGCATCTACAGAAAGCCTCATTTGGATTTTGCTATTACTGTCAGTTCTACATAGAAAATGCCAGCTATTACAGCCAAGTAAGTAGATAGGTAATACTTTTTTTTCCTTCCTTGTGCAGAGGACTGAGCAAATAATGAAGTCACTGTTTTATCTAACAAAACACACACATAAAATGTTTATGCAAAACGTTTTAAAACTTATACTGCTTTGTTGCAGTCAACTGATTTCCTGTATTTCTCCTGTGATTTTCTCTAGAGAGATTTAGTTTTCACTTGTTTCAATCAGAAATAAGACAGTTTTCAGTATTTTCTCTTACCGGTGTTTCTGCATTCTTTTTGAACAAACAGAAACTTTTGGAAAACGATCATGTTGGAAGTTCCTGATCATGTTGGAAGACCTCATGGATGAAGTTACCAGTAAATAATAGCATAGGATGTCTTTTTAAAATATCTCTTGTGTGGGGACATGGGGAGAGGGAAAAATCCTTTTGTAGTTGTGCTGAGAGAATTAAAGAGAAATCAGAATGGCTGATCAGATGTTTTTGATAGCAAAGCATTTCTACAGACACCTGGGACTACAAGTAATTTGAATTAGTGAGAGGTGCTCAGTAATGCAAGAAGTTCTGTCATGTTATTAATTTTATTCTTCATTGTATTAGCCTGTCTTCTCTGTCTTCCTTGCTTTGGCTGGCCTGCTTGAAATCAGTAAGTTTCTGAGAATGAACACAGCAAGACACTGTCTTGAAAAATGGACCTATGAGTTTCTGTAAATAAGAAAAAAGCCAAAAAGCAAGGGCTCAAACATATTTACGTTATAAAGCAAGAGCATAGTGTTTTACTTTCAAACATGGTTAGTGTGTCAAGGAGGTTAGAGCCTGAATGGAGAAAAAAAAAAAAAAGTATCACAAAATGCCTATTGGAATAGGGTCAGTAATGGGTTAAATATGGTTAAATAAGGTTAAATATGAGGTGCAGGAGCATAACTGGGATGTTGGGATGTATTCATTCAAGAGCTTGGCCTTGATTCAATTACCAAAGAATTTATATGCCATACCTTGGAAATGTCTACTTATCTCTATCAAGTTTAGTTTCGATAACTTGTTCATGTAACAATGCCTTCATTTGTTTGCGTGTCCCATTCCTCATGGCTAGCCTCTGCTTATTTGTGCAGAAAGAGTTCTCAACATTACTCCTAAATGAGTTTTGTGTCCAGTGAACCCCTTGGTTTTGGGAGAAGGAGAGAGAAATCTCTTGCTTTTTTCCCTTCTCTAAAACTGTTGCAAAGTCTCTCACAGTCAGGCTAGGAGCCATTTTAGTGTGAGTTTGTCATCTTAGATGGGCAAAGGCTGCTATAATTTAAAAAAAAAAAAAAAAAAAAGCTCGATGACTTGCTTATTATTTCATGTTTCCTTTATCTCTTCAATTATTTATTCCACATGTATTAATATTTGTCATTGTATAGCGCTTACTGTTATATTACCTGGGAGGAGTTTCCTTTTTTAATGTCAAGAAGATTATATGGTTCAAGCCTGCATCAGACTTCCTTGATGAAGCACTAAGTATATGTAGTAGTCGTGATTTGTCTTGCTGTGTCACTAAAAAGAAAAGAAAAAAAAAAGGGAGACTGGAAAATATGTCTTTGGAGTGAAGAGCAGGCAGCCAGGTCCTCTTCCCCTTTTTCTTTAAGTAACCAATATTAGTCAGTTGTAGAAAATAAAATATTTTTACATTTTAAAAACTGTTCGTTTGTCTGAGAGATTAAAATGATTTATGTACTTCAGAATGAAGAAATTATTGAATTTCAATAGAATTGTTTGCTATTCTGTGATAACTTATATCAAATATTACTGCAGTACATGTAATTATAGTTGGGTATCTAAATATGAACTGTTAATTATCTTTAGCTAGAAATTTCATGGAGGATAATCATATTTCCTTTAGTTGAGAGCGAACATTTAAAGTAACAGATGAGCTGCAAGCCACAGGTTTTTGGCAGTAATTGCTGTAATTCCCCTATTTTCAAGATAAATCTCTTAATTAACAACTGTATAGCAGTGTCGCTTTGAAATATTTCATCCTCTTAAAGAAGAATCCAGGGAAATAAGAAATGAATGTCTTAGATATGCAAGAAAAAAAGTCTCCTGTAGGTTTTATTGGCTCCTTAGTTCAAACTGTAAGTATACTCAGGAATGTTTGTGTTTTAAGTTTTTTTTTTTTTTTTTTTTTTTTTACCTCTTCTCTGACATATTTACCTCTCAGCACTTAATAACAAAGGCTGTTTGAATTCATGAGGGGCTTGTGAGATGAACTCTGTAAAGCTTGGTTCTCCAGCACTACTATTAAATCAACGTCCTGCTAGTCTGTTTGAGATTCAGGTTGTTATATCTCAAACATACTTCCAGAAGACTTTCTATTTTTCTTGAATAAAAACAAACAAACAAACAAACACTTTTATAATCCAGTAAACTCCCTGATGCTCCCTACCGTGCTGCTTTGTGTGTTTGGCAGAAACACTACAATCCTCTTCTGTAAAAAGTTTCTGTCCATCAAAGTACTCTTCAAAATGTGTTTGACTCTATTTCATATGCTAATCTGTACGTCCCTGAGAGATTGATAAAAATGCCTGGCATAATAGATGGGACGACAAGTAGTTGAGCAGGATGTGATCCATTTATAAGGACACTATTGATGGTTTATGCATGGCAAAGTAGGAGGCAAGAAGTTACCCCAATCCAGCATGTGAGATTTGGTATGTTCTGGTGTTGAGCTGTAAATAATTGTGTCCTTGACAATTCCCCAGTGACAATAATTTGTGCTAGAGATGGATAGTTGGTGATCTAAAGCTTGTGTCTAGGTACTGCTCAAGTGTAGCAGACAGAGAAAATTATCTTCTAGATTTGATAACTGTCAAGGTAGTAGCTGTTTAAATACTACTGACCTGTTTGAACTAATCTGGCAACTCTTACCTCAGTTTTAACATTTCTTCAAGCAAAAAAAATAAAAATAAAAAATTAGAGGTAAAGTTTTCAGGACTTTCTTTCACAAGGGAATGCAGTTCTGATCTAACAAAACTATTCAGTCAACACATGGTCCTCCTTATGCCTGTAAGGAGAAAAATGCATTTTCCAGGGGTCACACTAGGGCATTGTCACACACCAAATGTCATTCTGTCCTAGGTTTAAATCTGATATAAATTCATTAGTTGGTCATAATTTCACCAAATGTGATTGAGATGCAGAGATCTTGGCAGTGAATAAAGAATAAAACCCCTACCTTTCAGAGCTGTCTTCTAGTCTGACACAGTTGTATGATCAGGGCTGAGTGTACATGGTGGTTTGTTGTGGCTTACATTAATCCTAAGGCTGCTTTGATTAGTACCTGAGTGCTGACCCCTTTCTTTTCAAAGTAAATCCAGAATCTGAGACATTTTAGGCTTTGTTTTACTGTGTTGTCAGAGAAAGCAGATTTGTTCAATGTTTCTGTCGACAGACTTGGCAAACCAGGCCATGCGACAGGTCCACCTTTAGGACTTTTTGGCATTATTTACTGAACAATTCAGAAGAACCTTGCCTTTTTTTCATAGCAGTGATGTACACCAAGACCACTTTAGATATTTCAGGTGTAATGAGGTATCTTGAAAGGCACATGTAAATAAAATGTCAGGGAAAAAAAGGTTCGTGAGAACTTACCGTGACTGTCCTGCAAAAGCAACCTAACGACTAGTACTCTAGTTACTTGCCTCTCAGATAGTCTAGATCTATCTTTCTTCTAATATGTCTCTGTCTCCAGTATCTCCTTTTTGTTTTCCAGGTCCTTGCATACATTTGCATTGTGTGATGTGCTTTTCATGTTGCTTCTGCTGAACTGTGTTTCTTTGTTATTTGTGAAAACGAATTAATAAAGCTAAGCTACAGGAAAGGTGATTGACTATCCCACTCAGAAAAAATATATATATATATATTGCTAGTGATAATAAACTCAAAATGTTCTCTGGGAATTGTACTCCTATAAAATCCTCTTTGAATTGAATTTTAGCATTAAAATTTATGCAGCCATTTGGTATCATACGTTTCCCTTCAGGAAAGATAAATATTTCAGTCTTTGAACAGTGTGAAACTGAAAACATTCACCAGTTGCCCCAGCTAAAATTGCAGTAGGCTGCTGTGCAATTCCAGTGATGAATAGCATGTGTTTGCATTTGAAAAATATACAGTAATCATTGCAAGTATAAGGCATTACAGGCACAGAGATGGATCATTTTCTCTGATTGTTACATAGGCCATTTGTAATGGTTGCTTTACAGTTTCATAATTTGTTGCCACTTAAATGAGTTGAAGATTTTTATATATTTTTTTCAGTTCAGAAACTGCTTAGTGTAAGGAAGACATGAATTGTATGCTTAGCAAAGCATCCATTAAAACCTGAGAAGGTGAAGATCCTCCTGAGGTACTTTAATTTCTAGAAAACACCCACAAAGGCAATTACATTTTTAATGAATAATTTATTTAGGGGGCTTTAGATCAGATTCTTGTTCACCGTTTCTCACTTTATGCATTTTAACTCAGTAATTGGTTTGGTCCATACAGATGGCTTTTAAAACCCAGCTAGATCCCCCCTCTGGAGAGAATAAGATGTTGGAATGGGGTCTGCTGTGTCCCTAGATGCTATAATTCTTTTTATTTCTTCTCTGAAATATTTTTTTTCTAAAAGAAAAGAAACAATCTGAAAGGCTGATTCTAACAAGGTTTTATATATTCCAGTAAAGATCATGCTGAGAAGAAATTTCAAGTGCCATTATGGTGCAGTTTAAAAAGGTGCCTTCCAGTTGCAGTTCCAGACAGCTCACCTACACAAAATGAGTGAAAGGCACTCTTTAAGTTGGTACTTCCTAAACCATTAGGACATAAAGGTCAAAGCAACACTGTGTTGTCTCCATACAGAAGGCTACAGCCAGCCAGTTGTATCTAAAAACCTGTTCAATTGCTTTAGAGACTGCCATCACCCACTACAAAGCTTTGCATGGTGGCAAAGTTCTGCATGCTTTGATTCAGTTGCACAATGAAGGCTTAGAACATGAGCTCCTTGGGCAGAAGGCATGCCAGGTTTTGGTTTTTGTTTTGTTTTGTGAAGTATCTGCATGTGTTATTGCCAAGTTTTGTCCTTGACTGATCAAATCCATTCCGCCTCCTGCACTCCCCCCTTGCCTCTTTGCATTTGTATCCTTAGTGGCAAAGTTTTGTGGGACTGTGTCCTCTCTGTGTGCTTGCAGAGAACTTAGCACGATGGTAATCTTATCTCAGCTGAGGCCTTTCAGAGCAGATACAGTGCAAATATTCCATATTCTGCCTCTCAGTATGTTCACAAAATTTACAGTGTTTAACCAAGCCCTGGGAGATCATGTGGCTTGTCTCAGAGGAGAGGTTTTCCTGTGTACAACAACTTGTAACATCAGGACTTTGATTTCTGTTAGCTACACTGATTGAGTAAAATGGCTCATTTTTGAATCATTCCTTCCTCCTCTTTGAACACTGAAAATTAATTAGATATTTCTATCTGGAATTTTTATTACATCTGCCTTAAGTTAACAGTGTTTTAAACTTAATCAGACTGATTTTCTCATTTTCATTTGTGTCGATGTCCCCAGAGAGTGTTGGGCTGTTATTTTATGTAGGTCCATGCTTTGTTTGTATAAACAAAGTGTTGATTTCTTGTGATTTAGGAAGAAACCAACTTAGTAAGAGTATTTGCGTAGACGAGGAACATTGCTTTGCTGATTCTTTGGAATCTGTTCTATGCAGGATAACTTCTATTATATTATAACATTAGGCAATTTGAAAAGACATATCTAATATAGTAGGACATGTGATGTGTGTACACTTGTGTTTGCATTTTCTCTGTGATACAGTGAGCTATGGAGTCTAGCCTGTGAAGGAAAAAAAAAATCAAAAGCTGCCCAAATACATTCTACTGATAGACCAGTTCTTCAGTGTAAATATCACCTACAGTCTAGGGATTCTTGAAGACTGAATTGTTTTTCTTAACGTTATTGACTGACCACATCTTCAAAATATAGTTATCAACCAAATAAGCAGCATACATGAAGTGCATAGCATTCAAATTGTTTCTGAATAATTAGTTACCTTTGCAATGGATGCTGCCACATCCCAGAGCATTTAGCTGTTCATGTTCTCTGCTGCTAGCTCTGCACGCACACTGCAACTGTAGGGTCAAGCAGCTCTTCTGGATGTGCATACTGCAGGGTGAGGAAAATCAATCTTACAATGCTGCAATGTAAAGCAGATACTCTGCAGATTGTTGGTTTCATAGCTACAAGCTAGACCATCATTATGTTACATTTCCATCTTTTATTAGACATAAGTTCCCCTGTAGGACCGTATGTGAGTCTCTTTTTTTCCTGACCTTCAGTTTAGACGAACATATCAACCATCTGAGGCAAAATCTGCCTTTGGGTCTAGTGCAAATACATCCTGCTGACCTTCTCTATTCATTCATGAGCACCTCTTTCTGGAAATGTTGTGGATCCTGAAAAAAAAAAAGAAAGGAAAAAAAATATGGGGAAATTTATTTATTTTAAATATTATGAGATTTGCTCTAAAGCTCATTTAACTAAACCTGCTGCTATCCACCGTGCATGTGAATAAAGGATCCTTTAACTGTAGGCCTCTGCCATCAGGACAATACAGCTGCAGTTCTGGAGGTTGTGTTTTAGACTGGATGGGATAGAACAGAAAGAAGGCAAAGTTCCTGAATTGAAACGTTGACTTTTGTTTATATTCTTTGAAGCTGAATACTTCCTGAACTTTGTCCAGAGCTGTAAATTGGTTTTACTCTATACTTTTCTCTACTGTCTTGCTCTTAGTGTGTTAGAGCCATTATGTTGAACATCCATAGGATATTTATAATTAAACGTGAATAAATGAATAAATAACATCCACAGAGTCTTAAGCAAGTCCAGAAATCATGAAAATATTAAGATGTGCAAAGCTACTTGGCGAAGAGTATTCCTGTATGCTATTTCACCTCCTGAAAATATTCATTGCAGCAAACTACATGCTTGTAATGTAGATTATTGTGGAGAAAATGGTTTCCCGTCAGCAATTCCATCTGTGGCAGATATTTTATATGATATGTGCACTTTTCCTGTTCAATTTCAGAATAATTCATGTCAGTGCAATTGTAGTTATGTTTGTGTTTTAAAAAATTAATTTGTCTCATACCAAAGATGAATCTTGCCTTACTGCAAGAGCTACATTGGTACAAATTCTTAAAGCGCTGATCTCTCCAGTCAGTTTTCTGGCAGTCCTACAGTGATGAATCTTTCACAAGCGATTAAATATCAAGAAAGATCTCAGCTTAAAACCCTACTTCAAAAACAAATGAAGTTATCTTCAAAGACAAAAAAGTTCTCTTTTACGTCTTTTGTTAACTAGGGGCTAAATTAGGTCATTGAAAGATAATGCACTGCAATTTTATTTCACTGGATGTTGCAGTGTTATAATACTCATTTTACTGCTTTTGCAGGTCAGCTTTGCCTTGCTTGAATCATGAATATGAAAGCTCAGTTTAGAAAGTAAGGTTTAGATTAAAGAATGTAATGGACAAGGACTTGTGAGTCTATGTGCATAAAGAAAAGATTTCTCTCCATTCCCCATAATATGCAAATATTGATTCAGTCATGATGAAGCCTGGTTTTCTGTATATCAGAGGCATTAATGTGCAAGTGTATTTCAGGTGCTGTTTTTCTCCTTGTGCTCTGATCCTCTGTGAAGCTCATAAATCTTTCTTATAAGGTTTTGTTCTGATAAGAGATGTTGTCCACACTGAAACACAGATTCTCCTTTTTGTTTGCTTGTTTGTTTTTGTTCTGTTTGTGTTTGTTTTTTTGTTGTTTTTTTTGTTGTTTCGTCTTCTTTTTCCTTTCTTTTCTGCATTGGAATTGCCTGTTAAATTCTAGTAATTCTGAATACATTTATGTGTGTAGTGGACACCTACACTATGGATGGGGCAATATATACCCACACCATGAAGGTTTCTTAGTATTAAAAGATAACACTCAACAATTTAAATAGTAGATTTAGAAAAGTCAATACTACATTTAGCTGCTTCCTTAAGCCCTCTACTTTATGAAGTGTTGTAGGTTGCCTGATTTTTAAACCACAAAACCTTTTATGTTCTTGCCTGGAAACAGAATCAAAGAATGGAATCACAATTCTGTTTGGGTTGGAAGAAACTTTAAAGACCATCTCCTTCCACCCCTTCTGCTGTGGCAGGGATGCCTCCCTCCCAACCAGGTTGCCCAAAGCCACATCCAGCCTGACCTTGAGCACTTCCAGGGATAGGGCAGCCACAGCTTCTCTGGGCAACCGGTTCCAGTGCTTCACCACCCTCAGTGTGAAGAATTTCTTCTTTATAACTAATCTAAATCTACCCTGGTTGAAAAAGCGGCTATGAAACAAAATATTTGGTGTATTGGTTTGATGATTAATTAGCATTCTGTCTTGCTCCACCATATCCAGTCCAGAGAAGTGATTTATTTGTGTGTTTGAAAATGAAATGCAAATCTTCAGTAATTGCATTCAAACAGCTGTATAGTATAAACTTATGAAACCACTCTGTTGTGCTGCCAGCTAAGATAGTACATCTCATAGATTCATCAGCAAAACGCAGGGTAATTACTTTATTACATTTAGCATTTGTGAACACCAGGACAAGGCTATTTGAAAAGCCTTAGAAGGAGATTAGAAAAAAGATGCATGTCTGACCCAGCCCTGAGAGCAATTTTACTGTTACATTCACCAGTAGCAGAAACACAGAATTTTGTACTATGAAAGTGACCTATTACCTCTCACAGAGGTTCCTAGATATTACAAAGGTAAAAAGTATAAAGGTTAGTCAGAAAAAGGATTTCAAGTGCCTGGATATATATTTATAATTCTGCTATTTGTACTTTAAATGGTTACGTTCTATTTTGATTCTGCAGTCAGCAGCAGAACGGTGTGTGATCTTTGTGGATGTTTGCTGTGTTTCCCAGAGCTACCTGTTCAGCAGCTGTACTAATTTTCCTTCAGTAATATAACATATTAAAGGGTCTAAAAACAAACAAACAAACAAAAATGCCACATATTTAAAGAAAGAAAGAAAAAAAAAAAGGCCACCCAGCATCTTGTCTGGAAGGTGAACAGCTGCAAGAGGAAAAAAGTTCAGTACAGAAACTTGGTATCTGAGCTCTGTAATTGCTGCCAGTTCAACATGTTCTGTAGAAACAGGTTAATGGAACCTAAAATATCATTTAAATGTAATACAATTGCAGTACAAACTGACTGAATCCTTTTCTGCTTTGAACCTGAGCTTTTTAGAATAGGTCTCAAATCAGGAAAGACATGCTGAAGGTTAAGCTTGAAAAGGCTTTTGTGACTCAAGCTAAAAATGCGTCTAAATGTTTAATTTAATGCGAAAAGAAAATCAGTGATTCTTTCCGCAGCCAATTTCTCTCCTGGGAGAAAAATGTGAATTGCTAAAAGAAAAAAAAATCAATTGCTATTGGAAAGGTGAACGTCTATAGGTACTATGGTATTTGTAGACAAATCAGGTTGTGTGAAAGTTGAGTACATATGAGAAGGAAATGGATTTACTTTGCAATGTTTACTTGCCTGATTGCATGCATTGCTACAGAGATAATGCCACTGCTGTGGAGAATATATGCACACCATGGATCTGCACATCACAGCAGGAGATCTTTTCCCATTCAGCTCTCAAAGTAGTGGTGTTATTTATTTATTTATTTTAAATAAAGGTTTGTACAATGATTTTTTATTTAAAAAAAAAAAGAAGCAAAAATACCTCTGCCTAGGACATGATATATTATTTTAAAATAGTAAGTTATACCTGCATCATTTATATAGTCACATGGGATCACCATGCAAGTTATGAAACTTACAAAGTTTTTGCAGATAGGCCTTCTCAACTTCTCAGCTTGGCTCCTAACATCACCCTGTAAAGACCAAGACTTCTCTGCAGTAGAAGGACCCTGCTGTCAGATCTTAAGGGATAGTACGGTACAGAACATTAATGACAAAACACTATAATTATGTGTTTTTCTTTCAGTTGCATTTTCAGGCCTTGGCTTTACCACCTTCTACCTAGCTGGAAAGTTGCATTGCTTCACGGAAAATGGCCGGGGGAAGAGCTGGCGGCTTTGTGCAGCTATTCTGCCTCTCTACTGTGCCATGATGATTGCTCTGTCACGTATGTGTGACTACAAACACCATTGGCAAGGTGAGCCATGGAGATACCTTTTTCTGTGTATATTTTTTAATTAGCTTTGTATTTTTTTTTTCTTTTTCTTTTTTCACTGAAATCACAAGTTACGATGTGATGGAATGCTATAGCAGACTTCCCTGGCACTGATGCTCCTGGCTTTCCATCTTTTGGTTCCTCTACATAGTTTCAGTTTAGTACAGTGTACCTCTGTCCCACTCTTATCTCATACAGCTGGCTCCATACCAGAACAAGACTCATCCTGTTACATGTTTTTTCTTGCTCTTTTTTTTTTTGTGTGTGTGTGTATTCATGCAGCATGTTGTTCTCCCATAGCAGCTTAATCACCATCCACTAGCCTTGACATCTTTTTCAAGGAGTCTCCTGCCTTCCTGCAGAGGCCTTGCCTTGCTGCAGGGCTCAGCACACACACGGTCACTGAGAGCCTCCAGCACAAAGCTGCTGAACAGGAGGCGCTCGCCTCGCCCGGCGGCAGAGTTATGGATCTGCTGCTCTGGGGGAAGACCTGGCTGGCTTGAGTCTGTTAGAGAGAGTGAGAGAAGTGCGAATTAAGATGAGTGGCAGGGTACAGCTTTACTTGAGTTTTGGATGTGTTTACAGTGTGTACTATATCTTGCCAAGAGTAAGAATCATTTATTTACTGAAATATGTGCTCTGAGGAAGATTTTGTGGAGTATTTTAAATATGATGGAAGGAAACTACATAACCCCAAGGGGTTTTGACTGTGTCCATTTACAGCTGCTCATATTTTTATTTCTGAAGTTCAAAGGGTTGGGGCTGAAGACTCAGATAACTCTTCCCAAGCTAGAACCGTGCTGGCAGACGTTATCTTGCAGGTGACCCATGCCATTAGCTGAGAGAACTGCGATCTCAAGGGAGAGACTCGTTCCCTCTGTAATATGCAGTGCCGAAGTTCAGGCCTTGTCTTTTATGTTCAGCAGAGTCAGCCAATTGTGTTAAATTATTTATGGTGCCTTTATAATAGAGTCTTAACTATGCTGTGGGGAATGAACAAGGACCATCAATATAATGTCCAGGACAGCATACTGTAGGTGAAAGGTGGAGTAGAGTAATTTTTACATTAAAAAGCCATATAGTGGGCTGAGAACACTAACGTTATGGGTATTTTATGAGGTCCCTTCAGTTTGCCTAGGAAATGTATTATTCAGGAGCTTAGTGTTGATATTGGTGAACATTAGGATATTTCATTATGAATCCTGAAAGTATTGACTGCTTTTAAGTCCCTAGATCGCTATGTAAGTGTCTAGCTCTGAGAATATTAGTGTGCTCATGAAATAAGTGAAATTCTTGTATGAAAAAAAAAGTAAAGATAAATACCGAGGCTGAAAGAATATTCTTTTTTCCTTTAAGGGCAAAGGAAAAAAAAAATGTAAAGAAAGCTGTGGCTATCATGAACTCAAATAAAACACAGAATTATTGTCTTCAAAAACAGGGGTCAAAATAGCACCCTGTGTACTCAGTGTTACCCCCATTAAGGGTTAGTAATGTAGAACTCTTTGGCATAAGTCATGTGGTGAATTTGTATTACTGTGGTGGCCAGAATGAGGCCCAGAATTGCACAATTTGCTTTAAAGTGTTTTGAAAGAAATTATCCAGGCAAGTTTTCAGCAAGTCTGGAAATACTAGGGAAATTACAGAGGACTGGTAGAAAGCTGATGTTTCACCATAATTAAGAACAGTATTCATAGGCTTAACTCCATCCGAAGGCAAAATAAAAAAGCAGATGAAACAGGATTCAATTAACCACAGTTAAAGGAGGGTAATCAGAGAATTTCAGCCAACACAGGTTTATAGAATACGTCTTATCACAATAACTAAATTTTGTACAAGTTGATAAGAACAGTAGTGTTTTTTTTGTTTGTTTGTTTAAAATATCTTTAATGCAATAAGGAATTACTTCAGGGATGTTCTACAGTTTATATTTCTCAAGAAATCATGTTAGATGATCACAATAATTCTTTTGATACGTAATCTTTGCATCAGCAATGAATCTCACTGTTGTGTAGCAGATAAAATACTTGGTTTATGCTAACAAACACAAAGACAGTGCAGTTCTAGTTAGAGAAAAGAGTGAACAGACTAGAGGCACTGGAACCTGAGGGATTAGCATTGTGAATTTACACATATATAACTTATTTCTTTTTTCATCCTGGAGGACTTTTATGGTTTTGCATATCAATCAAGTTCTATCAATACAACTTACAAAGTATTCATGAAAGAAAACAAAGATTTATAAAAATATAGGTAAGGTTGAGGTGACCTGTCTGTTTGCCTACAATACTTATCAAAGTCCAGTACACGTGGTTTATTACTGACAGATCTTTTTCTTCTCTGGTCTTAAAAAAAAAAACAAACAAACAAAAAAAAAAGCAGTGAAAGAGATTCCAGAGTCTCCCCATGAAACCTGAATAAATATTTCACTACCTTCACCAGTAGAAAATTTTTTATTAATATCTAAACCTAAATTGTTTTCACTGCCAACAAAGCTGGTTTTTGCATGTACTTCCCAAAGGGAACACTGAATAATTGAGCACCATTCTCTTCCTACTGTTGTATTCAACACTGGAATGCCATATGCTCACACGCTCACCTCAAGTTCTTTGTATCCCTTAGACGTTTTCTTATTAGTTATGTTCTCAATTTTATATATAGTTGCTTGTCTTCTCTGCATTCTTTCCATTTCATCTGAATTTCATTTAAGATCTGGTATCCAAAACTGTTCTGTCCTCAGCAATGAAGGAATAAAGGAAGAAGCCAGGAAGAGCTGCTAAAGCAAACAGTAGTTTGTCTGTGAACATTGTTCTTTACTATTATTTTTTTTTCCTGCCAGCTTTCTAGCATTTGTGAAGAGATAAGGCTCTAAGCCACGTGAATATTTTTGTACTTTACTTGTGAGTTCAGAAAAATTAGCTATCCCATATCTAATGCTTTGTTTTGCATTGCCAGATTGGAAAAAGGCAATAAACAAATAAGTAAATAAAAAACAGCAAATCACCTTTAAAAATAAAAGTCTCTCTAAGTTTAATTCAGATATTTATTTAGATTTCAGATATTTATTCAGCTATTTATTTATAGATTTATTGCTATATATAAAATTACATGTCCATAAATACAAATACTTCCTGAACTGAATAGTCTAGATTTTACTAAGTCTTATCTGTTACCTTGAATTGCCTGCTTAAATTTAGGATTTGAATAAGACCACAGCATCATTAATACCAAATAAACCCTTACGGCACACCTTAAAGACTGGCCGTACAACAAATATTTTATCCCATTTCCATTTAGAAATGCTAACAAAACAAAACAAAAAAAGTTGCTGCAACCACTTAGCAACTAGTGTAAGATGTGTTTGTATGCTTTAGGTGTGGATAATACAAGCAGTATAATATAGCAAGAAAAAAATTGTAGATTTTTTCTGTGTTCTAAGTGTTTGTGGTGTTTGGCTCCAAATTGCTAATGAAAATACATTGTTCACAGATTCTGGGTTAAACACTTCCAGGTCAATCTAATGTTTTAGATTTGTATTTACAGTTTTCAGTACTGGCTGTCGTTTCTGTGGTAACATGCTTCTGGTTTTGTTGCTTTCCTTGTCTAGATGCTTTCGTTGGAGGGATCATTGGCCTCATTTTTGCTTATATTTGCTACAGACAACACTACCCTCCTTTGGGTAATACAGCTTGTCATAAATCTTATGTCAGCCTGCTAGACCAGAACTCTATGAAGAAAGAAGAGAGACCTACAGCAGACAATGCTACTGGCCTGCCTCTAGAGGGAATAACCGAAGGTCCAGTATGACTTTGAGAAATGCAGAATGAACTTTTAGCCTTCTCACATTTTCTCCAAGCTGGTCTCTTAACACGGTGTTTCTTACTATACACATGATCTGTGCTTTTTCTTTGATTTCTTTCCTTTTTATAAAGAAAAATGTAACATTTTATTTTTAATGCCATAGTAGCATTATACACTTAAATTTAAACTTTCAGTTCGTATTGACTGCTGAATTGTCTGTTTTCAGTCTACTGCAAACAGGTAGATTATTTGGGGGAAAGGAAAAGAACGTTAAAAACAAGTCCATGTGGAGATTGGTCAGGAGAATAATTTTAAGATGTGGTTGAGGATATAGTAGATCTGGAAACAGATTTTTTAAAGTACTGAGTATCTCTTAGAAAGTTCTGGTCGTCTTCAGCACTCATTGACTTTGATGGGTGGTGAGTACACACAGCACTTTTCATCAGATGTTCAGCGTCTGTTGTAGCCAGACATTTATTTGTGTAATTTAATAAGTTAGGGCATCATCCTTCTGTTTATCTTGTTGCCTTCTAACATAATAAACTCCACATGCTGGAAGAACTTTGTATTAAGTTTTGGCAAGGTCATTCTGAGCTACTAATGATCAAGCAGCCAAAAGGTGCAAGTGATTACAAGAGCCAAGCATTGTCACATTAGTAGTTCTTCAGAATGATGCTGACATTCAAGAAATTCCACACTCTTAAAATTATCAGCTTGTGATAACATGGATGTTTGTAGGATGGATCAGAAACATTAGACATTTTTTGAGAGCTTTTGCAGTAAATACCATCAAAACAAAATGAAAGTAAAGAACACAATCAACAAGCTGAAGTATTTAAAACAAATCATTAAAAATCCTAAAAGTTTGAGGATAAAGAAACTTTTTTTTTTGTGAATCTCAGTGTACCATGCTCATTCTTGTGTGGTGATTCACTGTAGCATTGGTGATCTGAAGAAATGCAAAGATTTTCATTTGTGGCTTTGGTGCACAACCATGAATGCTTGTGGGGGTTTCCAGCTCTGTAGCATATCCAGAGGAATGCTGGAAATGATGTTCCACTCAAACCATTCCACATTCTCAGCTCCTCATGTTCTTGTGCATGGTGTTTGCAAAGGTTGGCTTGGTACCTGAATTGAAACTCACCTCAATCAAAACAGTGTTGGTACAGAGATTACTAAGTGTATGACCAAACAACTTTAGTTAATTTATTATTGTTAGGATCCAGTTCTGTTACATATGCACTATGCAGTATACATCACATTCCTGTGAAATGATGTAACTTTGGATGGCAGAATGTCAGATTCCAGAATCTCTTTTCTTAGGTATCCTGTGAAAATACAGGTAGATGTTCTAGACTGCGTCTTGGCAGTTGAACATTTCTTAGCAGGGGCTGCTGGTTAAAGCAAGATAGTGTTGACCAACAACTATTTTTATGGTGCTGTAGACTGGAGAAGACTGCTGCCATAATTATAATTTATGTGTTCCTGTTGGAATATGTATTGGCCTTGTAGGCATTTTGTGATTCAAACAGCTCAATGTCTTTATGTAACGCTTGTCATTTACTTTTGTCAAAGGTAAGCTTTGTAGATTTTTTTGAGAAGAGCTTTTTCCTGATTGGCAACACTTGAATTTTTATAGAAAACACATAAATTAGAGTCCCTTTTAAAAAACTGTAATAATTGTGTACAAGAGAATGCAACCATACTATGTATAGACATATGATATTTGGAAATAACTGTAAATAGGAAATGACGTTAAGGAACAGATTGTAATAGGCATGAACCCAGTAGGGTTCAGTAGAAATTAGGCTTGACCTACTTGTAAAACTGATGCCAGTTTGACTGTGTCAGTTACAGGCAGGATTTTTTACTGACAGCTACAGAATTCTGAGCTCTAGAATAGAGAGAGCCAAACATAACTCTCTTGCTGGTGTACATGTGCTAGGTCATGATCCTAGCATATGTGAAAGAAAATTGTGCTGGCATAGCATTTGCATTGGATTTGAAAGAACACTTCTCTAGTGTAATTGAGGTCTTATTGTAGAATACAGTTTAGTGGAGGTTTATCTTTCTATGAAGTTTTTAAACCATCCTATGGAATTCTGTAACAGAGATACCATTTTCTATTACTTCATATGGGAGGGTTTAAAGAAAGCCCTAGAGTAAGGGTGTTGTCTTTACATTGTATAGGGCTTTGCAATTAGCTTTTTCTTTCAGCAGGAACCCTAGTCTTCCAGGTTATATGCAAATGTTTAAAAAAAAAAATTAAATCAAAATTAGAAGTTTAATACCAATGCATAGTGCATTTTGCATGTTTTTATATAGATCTGGCTTATTCTCAAAAGTGAGTGGGGCCTCCTAACTGTGCTGTTCACATTTTTTTTCCAGTATTTTAATGGCTTTTGATACAAGTAAGTGATTTACTTTGGGATGGGGAATGGTTATACAGCCCTTAAATGAACACGGGCTGTTAAAAGATCGGAATATGAAATGTAATGCCACATAAATACTTATGTTGCAAGAGTAATTAGAGAACTTTGCAAAGCGGTAAAGAATAACATTTTTAATGGGAATAATTAAATTAAAAGTCATAAAACAGGCAATGTAAAAGCTTTGATTAAAATGTAATTAAAAATATCAAAGACATAATTAAGTAAAACTTATGGAGGGATCTGTAGATGCTATAATTACCAGTGCAAAGTCAGTGTAGGGAAGGCATTTTTGTGGATCAATGTATTTTAATCTCATGCTTTCTCAATGTGAAGGAAATGTAATGTTGTAATGCACCAATAAAACAACACATGAATGTGGGTTTGTACATCTGTGTGTTATCATTTTTTATCGTTAGTTTAATTAATAAACCACAGAAGGTATTGCAAAAACCACACCCTAATGTAACTGAATTATTTATGAAAAACAGCAGTTCCAAAAGTGATTACTGTTACTAGTAAAAGGTAACAGCCTTCCTCATTTAACCAAAATATGCTAGCCAACTTTCATCCAGGAAAATGCAGTGTAAATCTGTGAGCCTGAAATTTTGAAATATTCAGTCAGCTAAACTGCAACAGATCGCTTTTATCTGTCAAGTTCTGTATCTCAAAAGATACTCAGAGTGCCATATTTAATGAAATGTGATTAGACTAAAAAAAGGCTAACAAGATCTAATAGAACACAACAGAAATATCCTGAAACCAAGAGAAACACGAGATTGCAAACCAGTCAGCAAAATGTCCCTGTAGTGAATGCATATCTCGGGCAAAGTGTTAGGAGTAGAGTTGGAGCGTTTCTGCTGTTTTGTTCTCAGATTTTCTTTGTGCAATTTAGCCTGATTTCACCCTTGCTTCCATCCTCATGAACACAGCCTGTTCTTTGTATTTAATATGAAAAGAAAACCTCATTTTCCTTCCATGGTTAAAAAACAATTTGTGATGGATATAAAAAAAAAAAAAAGTATTTTTTTTCTGGTGTATGGTAGTAAAATTCCATTGATTTCAGTGGAACTGTTGTGTATCACCAATCACATCACATCCAGTAAGTGGAGAAAAGCCTTTACACAGTTCCTGCTCAAACTCTTACATTTTTAGGACTGTAATTAGTGAAATATTGCCACAATTTGACCGCAATTTTATTTTCTTGTGATAACATACATCTCTTCTGAGTTAGAAAACTGTTGGATTGCTCTGACCTCACCCAAGGGGAAAAGTCTTGAATGCAGCAACATCAGGGTAATGGGAGTGAAAAGGTCAGACACTTGTTTCTGTCGCTTTTGATGTTCAGAATGTGGAAATAGCTGCAAGCATTAGGCAACAGTGATTATCATTTTTGTATTGCCTACCCCACCAGTGTTACTGCTTTACAGTAGTGCTGTGCCTGAGGGGACAAGTACAGTACAGGACCTCTATCAAAGAGTTACTCTGTGCTTGTATTAACACAAGCAGAAATTAAAGGAAATTCTGTTCTTCTTGACACCAGGGCAAACACTGCTATATTGCATGGGATTACTCAACAATACCGCTCTTATCAATGCAGAATTTGAGATGGTGGACTTCACTCACTGTAGGCTGGATCTTGCTTCAAGGAAACTCATCAACTGAAATGTGAAAGGGAGGGCCTGTAGTTCCCTTCCAGGCATACATGCTACATTGCAGTAGGCATCCTGTTGGGGGTCTAAACAAGGCAAAATTTGTGTGCCTACATTATTGTGTCTGTATTGTTGCCAATGTTGAGAACCTCACATGAAATAAAATTGTGGTGTCCTACCACTGAAATGTAGTTTCAGATGAAGTCAAAAATCTACAGTTGCTTAGCACACCTTTTGCATATGCCTGGCACATCCTGCCATTGGCTGACTGCTACAGGACTTTTGATGAAACTTGCATAGATAACCAAGAAATTGCCTTTCAGACCATTCAGGACAGATTTGGATCTTGATTAAACCCAGATAACCATATGAAAGGCACCTGAGCTGCAATAGATTTGCACAGAAATTACAGAAGTAAAGATCTGTTAATTATTATTTTGCTGCTAGCTTCAAAAACTTTCCAAGAGGAAAATCAAAGGGCATAGGTGGGTAGCATGCATCATGCGATCTGTGTAGCAATGTATGAATGGGGCATGAAATAGAAAATCCTTGCTCAGTGCTTTGACTCAATAAAAACAACACAGCGATGCATAGGACCCATCCACATGTATTGCAGAACGCCAAGCATCAAATGCGATTCAGCCAGCTATGTAGACCTTAAATCTGTGGACTGAGTTTCTGTCAGCAGAGCAAAAAAAGCCCTCAATTTCACTGGCAGCTTTACAGCTGTCATCCATTATGCTAGAGACCTACTAGAATTTAACTCTTGATAATGAAAATTCAAATCACATTGTTTGAAACAAGTTTATTTCCAGGAATAGATGGGGCTGAGCACAAGGAATCTCTGTTTTTATTCTAACACTTATATATGGTTGGCTTTTATTTTGGCCTCCTGTTCATAGGCATAACTCTGCTTTTTAACCACCCTAAGCCCCGTGAGCTCCTTTAGATCCTTTCTTCTTGTTCTCTTTGTCTCCAGAGCAGTCGCTTTGTTGGTGAAGGAAATGGGAAGAGAAATGTTTGCTGACATCTACAAATACCTTCTCTTGGATCCTGCCTGTCTCCCATCGTTACTCTCTTCTATTCTTTATATGTTAGTTGGAGGATCTGAATGTGGTCTTTTCTGATGTTGTTTCTGTCTGTTCTGTTCCTGTTTGGAAACTGCCTTTTTCTGATGTCAAAGCTTTAGTCAGCTTACTAAACAGAACAGGACCCCCCTTCGGGGCCCTGATTTAATTTATAGACTGGACTGGTTTGGCCTAAAATTTGCAACTCTGTTACTTCCACGCTCGGGGAAAGCAGTTGGCTGTTGCTTGGGATCAACTGTTTGGGTTAACTTTGACTCTTTAATTTAAATTAAATAAAAAGGCTGACAGTAAGGGATATGCATACGTAGATTGAAGGCCGTGAAATAGCTCACAGGACCACAAGCACTGCAACATGAGGGAGTGCACCCTGCCCTGCCCCTCCTGCCCCTCTGGGTTAACCGGTGCAGTGCACCAGGCATGCAGAGTGGAAACTTTTGCCCAGGTTGCATGAAACCCATTCCAGAGATGCTCTGTGAGCAGAACAAAGTCCCTCTTCCTCCCCAGCCCCTGCTGTGTCCGCCCTAAGCAAGCCCATGTGAGGAAATGGCTAGACATGAGTTAATAATGGAAACACACTGAAACAAAATCGTTTGGGATAGTAAGAATTAAATATATATTTATAATAGCATCCCCCCTATCCCCCCTACCATCCTTAATCCCTTACATAGACACTTGTTCCAGGGAGGCAGCTTTTGTATTTGGGGTTAACAGAAGCAATACTTTTTATAAGCTTTCAAATATAATTAATGTGCTTATGTATTCTAAACAACATTTACACAGAAGCAACTTGTAAGGGCCTAGATATCATCATAGAATTGCCTGATAGACTCAAAACAAGCTGCAGCGGGAGACTTCGGGTTACCACTGCCTGATAAGCAAAACCTCTCCCTCTTAAGGTGCAGGACACTTTTAAGAAGTGGCTTTTACAGTTCTTAGTCTTGCAATCAGCAAGTGCAATAACTAATGAGAAGTATTCCCAGTGCACTTTCACTTTTCCAAATGCACAAACCCGCAGCTGGAGCAGAAGCAGATTCTTGTTCTTCACCTTTACAATGTTATCGGTTGAGCAAATGCACATTCGATATGCTAGATGCTATGAGTGACTGATGAGTGCACTTTTAAGAGTGCAATTCAGGGACATCAATTCAGAAGAATTCTCACTTCTCCCACGATGCCCTCAGAAGGCAGTCTACCAACCCAGCTATACTCACAGCAGGTTAATGTTCCACTTCAAGAACCTATCTAGATACTAAAAGCTTCTAGTCTGTCATCAAACATCCTCCATCTAGCACAGGTACCAGTTTATCATCCACTTAAGGCAGCAAAAATCCCGATGTGACTACTTGAAGAAGAGACACAGCTTGCCTAGTAAGACTGCTCTTCTTCAGACCACTGCCTAATGAAATTACGTTGTTAGCATTGTTCAGTGAAGTACAAAAGCTCTGTAAAATAATTTGTTCCAATTCCACTTGCTCCATGTTCCCACCACTGTGATGTTATTGCAGTCACAAGTCTATTTCTATCCTTCAACTTTTTAGCTTGTGGTCACTGCAGCAGAGTGGAAACAAACTGTGAAATAAAGAAGTTATCTGCTGCCATGGGAACCATTTGAGAACCATAGCTGAGGCCAGCTTTGCCACTATTCCTGTTAGCATTTCTATCTCAGAGTGACTTTCTGACACCATTTGGAGGGTTAAGAGTGAAGAGATGCTAATTAAGATATGAGCCCATTACTTAATTCCTGGAAGAGATCTCAACAAGGGAACGTTTGGTTTATTAGTCCAAACAGCTTTGCCCGCTCTCCCTTGCTGGAGTCACGTTATTGTCACAATTCTCCTTGAACTCTGTATTCAATTCTTTGCATAAGGGTCACTTGGAAAAAAGGACCCCCACTTTATTAGGGTGATGTGTACAAATTATATATATATATATATATATATATATAAATATCTCTGTTACCAGACAGACTGAATATACAATGCTATTATATTAGTCTGAATTCTGTGCACATCATTTCTTATCAGCATTACAGAGCATTTGTGTATACACAACTGCATTTCATCTTTGTTTCCAGTCCAACCAACTGAAGCCAGGATAAAAGATTCAGATTCTACTTCCTCTTGAAGTCAAAATAACACTGCAAAAAAAAAAAAAAAAAGGAAGGGGAAAAAAACACCCGGGCAATGTCACAGTGTCATTCTTCAATCTAAGAGGTGTAAGTCTGTCAGTTGAGTGAATATGCTGGAATTCATATCTGCGGCATTGTTCAACAAAGAAAAGCAGCTTAAAACATCCTCTGAATCAGTGAACGTCAAAAAGACTGGAGCTGGCCTCTTTAAACAGATAATTGCATGAAACAAAGGGCTAGACATCATATTTCCATGATGGTTTATTTGGAAAAGAGCACTTCCATTTCACAAGGATGTAATGGCTTAGAAAATAGTTTTAACTCCATAAATTAATAAAACTGAGAGTTTTAACAATATTTTAAGGGAAACAATCTGCACTACCTACATACACTTCAGTGTACAGAGCCCTCTGCCAGCATGTGGAGATGATTTCCGCCCTTGCTCTTTTGAGACTTCCAGCTCACTGGTGCCAGGCAAATGCCCACTGTAAGGGATTTATTCTCAAGTAGGTGATTTGTACCTACCTAATATGACCATAAATTGTCTACTGGGCTGAGAAACCTCCCCCCAAATTTCCATGCAACTGTTTTGTTTTTGTGACTTGTTCACATGGGAAATGGTTCCATTTTAATTTTAATAAGTCCAGTTTAATTTTAGCATCAGGGGGAGTTCCCTCTTTTAATCTAAAGGGAAACTCCTGTGCTAAGCTCCAGATTAGCACAGCTGCTCTGAGTATTCAGCTCAGGGCAACTGAAAACAAGCACAGTCACAGACAAAAGCAGCCCACTGCATCAGTGATATGAGAGCTAGCAAGGTTGGGGAGGTGGGGTAAGAAGAGGTGCTATGGGGCTTTATGAGTAGTAAGTGGATTTATGTTTTTCAGGAAGAGTGAAACCTAGCCTTCATTCTGTTTGGAAATTCCTAAGGTAAGTGGAAATTAGCTCCGAGATGGAAATTTGCTAAGCTGAAGTAGAAAGGCAGTGAGATTGCAGAGTTGCTTCTTCCTATGAATTTAGGGGGCAGCACTGTTAATCTTGTTTCTTGCTAGCTCTTGGTTTATGGAGCGTTTCTGCAGTAGAAAGAGTTGATCTCTTGGTGAGCTTCAGCTTTATTTTTTTCTTTTCTTCTTCTCCCTAATGCTTAATAGACTGTGAAGCACTAGAATTTGTATTCTTAAGCTTTTTCTTATCTGCTGTTAAATAAAGGTTGGCTTCTAACTTGAAGTGCAATGGTTTATAACAAATTAAGACTACTAATGTGTTCCAGCTTTCTTTTTCCGGAAAGATTGTTCTGAAAAAGTCAATTTTCTGAATCTGTATGTTCTTAATGTTTATGACCGCTTTTAAGGAGTCATATAGAACTGTTGAGCAAGTAAGTATATATTTCCCCAATATATTGTCCTCACTAATAATATGAGGAAAAACTTGTGTTACCCAACATCTTTCTTAAAAACTGTAGTCATGACATGATGGTTTAGGGAGTTACTGTCTAATGGTACTGGTAATAGCTAGAGAATAAGAAGCACTTATAATGCAGTAAATGTGTCCATGACAAAGGTATTTACAAATTAAATCATAGAAAGTCTGCTTCATTATGTTGTGGTAATCCAGTAAATAACAAGACTCACTACTGTAATTAACATTAATGTTCAGAATTGTATGTAAAGTATAATACCCTCAGAGCCTTGTGAAGTAAATCATACATTAAGGCCTAGAAGCTTGCTTTTCCTCTGCGAAATCTTCACTGGTAGAGCTGCTGACATTCATGTATGTGTATCAAGGTTGTGAAGAATTTGTTTAAACACCAGAACTAACACGTGCAAATGATCTAAACCAATCTTGTGACCTGAATTTCAATGGATTTGCTAGGAGAGAGAGGGACAAAAATATATCTTGTTGTCAGCTGAACTCCACTAAAAGCTTTCCTGTCACCTCCCCATCACACTGAATTTTCACTTAGTTTCAGATGAGGGCAAGAGGTATAACATACTATCCCCAAATGTGTTAAAGGAATAAGGGTTAGGTTCAAAGGGGGAAGATAATCATACAATGTTCAGGCAAGTAAAGATCCACAGAGTCTCCTGGGCCTTCTCTTGGCGTAGAGTCACAGCTGATAGTTGGTGGGCCAGTGATGTGCTTTCATCAAACACACCGCATCACCAGGCTAAATTGTGTGTTTGCTTCAGGCCATTTTCAAACACTTAGGTTAGTGTTCCCAGCAACCGTCGTGGGCTCATGCTGGCACAGAATAAGACCAGCTCCAAGCTGGGTTTTCAGTTGTGGGTTTTTACATGGGTGCTCAGTAGTTCTTGTTTGCAGTGGCTGCTTGCTATTATCAAACAGCAGTTCCTGAAGACAATTCTTTAAGAAAGATATTTCTGCAAAGCACTTGCTCCTGCTACTTCAGTTAAATGGCAGTTTTGTGTCTGCTTTCAGCAGCACCAGGCACACAGCTGAGCAGCTCAGATGTTGTTCAGAGGAGCTGGAAGTGGCTCAAAAATGTGCTCGGTGCCAGGCTTCATTGAATGCTTGGTGGCTATGGGCTTTCTCTGCTGTCAGCAGTCCATTTCATGCTCAGGCTGCTCTAAGAGGGGGTCTCAAACCTCCAACTACACGTGAAACCAGTCTCTGAGATGAACAGACATCTGCCTGTGCACTTTAAGGAAAATAATGTTTTTTTTTTTTTTTTAAAACAAATGTTACTTCTGGTCATGAAGAAATAGCGTTGCCTTTGATCACTGCTGAAATCAATGAGAGCCAAATATAGTTGAGGAATAATAGTATTATACTGTGCATTATTTTCTATGAAATTGTCCGTGATAAAGTGAGCTTGCAGGCATGCTTACACTCTTAAACAGGTCATAAACTCAAATTAGCTCTTCCTATGATATAGACCTCCCTGAAGCCTTAAAGTAGGTCAGTCAAACTGTTTCATTTCTGCAGATCTTAATATCAATTATTCACACCGGTACTCGAGCTCTGATACGATCTCTTGCTCTTTCCTGCTACATAGCAAATGCAGATAGTGGGGTGGAGAGTATGGGCTGAATCACTTCTAATCACCTGTAAAGGCTATTTTGTTATTCCTGATAACACCAGTGAAAGACATAAAAGGGCTTGGGGATAAAAGTATCTCTCATCTTCCCTTTTCCTCTTCTGCCTGTAAACTCCACTAGGCAGGAGCTGTTTTCCTCTTTGTTCGGTGCTTGTTACAGTGAAGGCCTGTGCTACAGAAGCAAGTTGCCATCCTGGTGCTCAGAGGTCCCCCATGGCTCTGCAGTATCGGAGCCTCAACTCTTCTCCTGCAGTAGTGCAATTGCCAGAGCAAACGGGTCACACCAGGAAGCTTTCTGGAGTCACAGTAACAGATACCAGAAAATTCATTAGAAATTCAATGTTACAAGCTATTGACTTGTAGGTTTTGTTCAGTGAAATGTGAAACCAATTTTATCATGGAAGGATTTTTTTTTTTTTTTAGGCAGTGGTTGTTTTTAGAGGCCACATTTGTCAGCAGAAGTTTCTTCACTGCTCATCTGACAGAAATAGTTTCTAATGTTTAGGGCTGTTTATCATCCACATAGAAGCAGTGTTTTAAGTATCCTAAGAGGAATTGAATTTAAGACTTTTTGTATTTATTATTTCTTTGTGGATAAATGAACCTGTGGAAAATACCTTCCTCCTTTGCATGGCATATTCCTAGGGAAAATGTACATGTCGTATTGGATGCATGGCAATATTTTGGACAAGAATACTTAGTTGCATCAATACCATCAACGTGAATTGCTGCTGATTTCTTTTTACACTGATTAGAATAGCACACGATTATTCTACGGTAAAATCCTGAAAGACCGCCAGTCTGACTCTCCTCTCTTCCAGAGGTACTGCTCTGATGTCCAGTGTTCCTTGCTAGAACCCCACCTCTAAACCTCCAGGAAAAAGGTGTTAGATCCTGCTGGTATGGACAGCTATTAAATCAAAATAATAATAATAAAAATTATTCCAAGTCTGTGGCTGCTGTCCCTTGTCAAACTTCCCTCTGGTGTGGGAGAAGGTGTTTGGAAGTGTATTCATGTAGGCTATAATAGTCTGGAATATCTTAAGTCATCAAGTATTAATGTCTAATTCTATATAGAATCATCCGTATAATCCTTATTAAGTGTTGGGTATTAAATAGGAGTTTTTCTTCTAGGTACTTAATATCAAGTAGGCTAATTGCTAATTATACATATGACTTTTTTTCTTCCTCAGTTATTATGGTGGTGTGCTAACCAAAAAGCCTGTTTGGAACTTGGACAAGAAGTGTGGGGTTTTGTGTTGCGGGGTTTTGTGTTGCAGTGTTTTGTGGATTGTTTTATTGCTGGGCTGGGTGTTGTGCCCCCACCACTTCATTGGACATCTGGGAGCTTCTCACTGACAGACGGCTGTGTGCCATGATGCTCTCATTACCTAAATTTGCCTGACTTCAGGATCACTTCCTAATTAATTGAAATAGGACCATGGCAGAGGGCTGAGCTAGAGGAGCAGTCTGCAGCTGGCAGATGCTCTGAGCTGGGTTTTGCATGTCTGCAGACAGAAAGCAGAGGCTGCCTTTCTTTGACTACCCTATTTTCATTGCCAAGCAGAAAAGGGAGACTCAGGCAGTTTTCCAAGACAGAAGTTTGATCTCTTTGAAAACTTGACTGTGGGATGAAAATGTTTGAATCTCGCCTGCCTCTGCTATGCAGGGCATAACAACTACTCAGGGTGCATGGCACCAAAGCAGCCTTTCCCCTGGACCACAGGTGAGCGGTCATCCACTGCTGATTCACCTGCTCAGGACCTTCCTGCATCTGTCTGTAAAATGTGGATGAGGCTCTGTTTCCTGGTAAATAGATGTTTGCATGGTGCTCCAGATATTTCTCTATATGCTTAGGGGTAGAATTCCCCTTGAGAAACACATGTTCACAGGCAGTCTGTGGGTTGTTATCCTGCTGCAGAGCAGCTAGACTGAACCCCAGAGGCTTCCATGACAAAGGTGTCTCGTCCCTGGTGCAAGGGCCCGCTCAACAGCCTCCTCCTGGAGCAGATGTAGGTTAATGGCATTGACTTCACAGGACATAAAGAAATCGTTTTGAATACAGATAGAAATATAGTAGAAGTGTTTTGTCTCACCTCTGCGGTTTGTTCCATTTTTTTTTTTTTTAACTCCTGTGACTGTCATGGGGAAGGCAGACTGTTTATCTTCTAAATCCCAGTGACACACCTCACTTGTCATGTGGACACTTTATTGTGGACACTTTACAGCCATCTGCTCATTTCTTCCCCCCATAAAATAGGGAGGACAGAAGAATGAAAGTGATAGATACTGGGCACTGTAAATATAGAGCTGGGTCTACAGAATAGATGGCCCTTTTCAGGAGAAAAAGGAGCAGAGATGCACAGGTTGCCTACATGCTATACAAGAAGTATCTGGAGACACTTTCAGTTCTTTGACACTAAGCAGTCACTGATGATGTACAGTATTTCTATAAGGTCCAAATTAAATTCAGCAATTGTTTTTTACAACTTAGCAAGTCAATAAATTTGCATTTATCATTTCCATAGGCTGTTTTTTAAATGTAAGAGTACATTAAATTGTCCCATCTAGCATTGCAAATTACCTGCAAAACCTAGAGGAATGTGACTTTGTGCAAAAAGATAAAATATGGCCAGAAAAAAGTGAACGATAAGAGACTACCACCGCTGTCTTGGCTGGGGTGGCACCCCCTGGGCTGGTGTCCATGGGGTACACCTTCATTAAACAGGTGAAGGACAGCAGGGACACAATAAGCTACCACCCTTCTCAAACATTCCTTTCCTTTGAATGGAAGCCTGAGACACTGTATCATCAGCGTGATGTGGGGCTGAGAAAGAGTTTTGTCCCTGGGATAGAGCCTGGGCATTCAGGAAGGCATCCTTCTTCCCATGGCTGAGCTTCAGTGGCTTGCTTTGTGCAGTAGTGATCAAAGACTTGCTTTACCCTGACATAAGCAAGAAAGATTGCAGTGATATTTTTCTCTGTCTCTGGCCTCAATCCAAAGTCATTCATTAATTTTATCCTCTTCTGGAGAATATCTTTAGTTTTTCAGGCTTCATGCCTCCTAGTACAAAAGTGTCCCCAAACCATTATTGATTACATTTGAAATCTTCTCTTTGTATATGTTCCAGAGCAAGAACATCTGGAAAGCTGCAGACATTGACACTAATAAATTATCCTGCAGACTTTTTCAAACCCTCAAACCACAGAGTCTGAATTTGGGTCACTCATTTGCAAATGAATGTCTATCCTTGGTTAGATAGATGACTACAGAGCTAATGACTCTGGCACCTAGCTGCATACCATTTAGGACACGGTTAAGCTGGCTTCTCTTTGTGTCTCTAGCTGCTGGGTGACGCTAAAATCAGAGCAGTGTGTAAAGTACTCTGGTGTTATAAAATGTGACTGCAGCAAGAGGTCAGAGCCTGGGCCAATTGAAAGTTTGGCAAAGTCTGGCATGGAGAGAGTGCAAAACCAGGGAAAAGGGGGGCTACAGTATTGCTTTTCAGTTTGGGGACTCTATCACATTCTTGGGTGTCAAGGAAATTGAATGCTTTTTCTAGTATTCTTTCTTGAAGCTCAGCAAGGAGAATAATGATGTTCAGCTTAACCTTTCATTACAACAATCAAAATTCAGCTCTGGTATAGCCACACCCCAAAGGGTTTAAGAGTAGGATTTCAAACCTCTCAAGTTAGCTTTAATAATAGTACTTTGCTGTTCTGATGGACATGTGCATATTTTAACAAGACTTTCATTTCACAACCAGAATTAACATCATTCTTTGACAATAAATGTGGCAGCAAATCTTGTAGCTTGCTTATGAAAGTTCTAATAATCGATGAAAGCCTTACTGATGTTGTTATAATGTCATTCAGATGTCAGTGGAGAAGGAAAGCTTTGCAAAATTGAAGAGCTCCAAAGAACATGCAGCATAGCGGAGCAGATGCTGACTTCCTTGGCTTGCAAGGTTTCTGCCTCTCAATCAGCAAATAGCATCAGATGAGTTCTGGCAGGAGCTCTAAAATTTGGCTTCTTAAATGGTACTTCCATTCCTCTTGAGTTTTCACCAACAGTTTATGTATGAATGGCTTTTATTTCCTCCACATAATTTGTCATGAATTATCCATTTTAAATGATATACTTCATTTTAAATCCACCAAGGGATAAGTCTGGAAGTACCCAAGAAAGAATGTGGATCAATTACATGGAAAGTTGGCTCAATAACCTACATTTATCTTTACTAATGAATTTTAATCACATGTGGCATACTAATCACTGTAATAGTTCAGCTCTCATGTTCCAGATCAAGTTAAGCAGCAACTTAGCTGCAATTCAGTACTGAAGCAGGGAGCTGGCAGGAAAATCCCTCCCGCCATGGACGGCACACATCCAGCACACCACGCATCGACGCCTACCTTTGTATGGAGGGATAGTCTCACGTGGCTGCAGGCTGAACAAAATGAGGTCATGGACAATACGTAGCCCCTGGCTGAATGTCCTAAAACGTTCTGCTCCTACCGAAGGCAGGGAATCTAAAGTAAAAATCAAATCTCAGAACAAGAGCAGGTGGTAGAAACTCTCAAACAGATACAATCAAACTGGAAATTAGAAAAGTTATATCTTAGCAAAGAGAGAGATTCCTAATCCTTTCCAGTTGTTAATTATAGGTAGTAGTAATACTTTACAACCATACATCATGGCTGCAAGTCTTTCTAGTAGATGTGCTCTAATTAAATCTGAGGCTATTGGGAAGTCAGACTACAGAAAAATCACTTTTTTTTTCCCTACTTTAAAATCCATTAATCTATATAGGTTGATTAAATTTGCAACCACGAAGCAATCTCTGGCTTTGAAATGTGGGCTGTGGCTGTGACAGCTAGAAAGATCCAAAGAAGTTTCTGAGAAATTCCTCAGGTTGGAATTTGCTCTTCAATGGTTGGTCTTTAGGACTTACTTTACTTTTAGGACTTGAGGACGTCAGGTCTTTAGGACTTACTAGACAAACAGGGATGCTAAATATATAACAAATTTATTTTGGCAATTTCAAGCTTTTTTTTTTTTTTTTTTTCTCTTCATAGAATGGCCTGGGTTGAAAAGGACCTTAAAGAAGATCATCTAGTTTCAACCCCATCGCTTTGGGCAGGGTTGCCAACCACTAGAGCAGGCTGCCCAGAGCCCCATCCAGCCTGGCCTTGTACACCTCCAGGGAGGGGGCATCCACAACCTCTCTGGGCAACCTGTTCCAGTGCCTCACCACCAAGTGAAAAACTTTCTCCTAATTTCTAACCTAAATCTCCCCTGTCTTAGTTTAAGACCATTCCCCATTTTCCTACCACTACCATCACATGTTAACAGGCATTCCCCCTCCCGTTTATACGCTCCCTTCAAGTACTGGAAGGCCGTAATGAGGTCTCCCCGGAGCCAGTGTTATTGTGAAACTGAATAAAATATTTGCGCTTTTTGGGTTTCCTTTAAAATACTTTCTTTATGTGCTTCGTACAGGTGTGTGATTCCTCAAACCCCTGGAACAGAATTTCATTATTTAAACCCATCTTCCAGAACTAACTCAAGACCATTAAAACAGCAAATGCTGCAATAGCAGATATCGTCAGGGACAAGTTGTCTCCTGCCTAGATTTGCTACTAGCTGTAGCTCACAGGTGCAGGGCAGAGGCCAATTTGTATCTTCAGCTACTTATGTCCTCTTTCCCTTCATTCTTCTGAGGCTTTAGCTGTTATGCTGCTACTTCTGCTATCGCATGCTCAAGATGCTTTTGTTAATTTGTTTTGCTTCTGCTGACTGCGTTATTAGGGAATCACCAAAGGACAGACAGGTTTCCATGCTAAAAGTGATTCCAGTGCTGTGATGATGTGAATGAGGAGCTTTGCATAAGATATTTGCAGTTTCTAACTCTTGTTTGTCAAGAAATTCCTTACAGCAACTTTTTTTTTCCCCCTGAGGACTGACTGACTGTTCTCTTTATTGCTAATAGAAAGATAAAGGCTTAGATGAATCCCCGTTAAACAATGCTTATGTGTCCATCATTCCTCAGAACTCTATTCCAGCAAGAGATAATTTGGTCCTCTTGTTAGAATCCTCTTTCTTCCTCTCTAATACCAATTTGAGGTTGCTAATGGTCTCAGAAAATATATAAACTGCAGTAATAGTGTGCCTGGCCTTTCTGACTGCATCCAGCTGCAAGAATGTGTTTGTATTACCTGATGGTTGAATGGAGTTTAATAGATAACATTACCATGCTGGCCAATATACAAATGGGCAGAAAAGTTTACTGGAGATCATGTGCTTGAGGAGAGTCAACAGAGTACTTATCTACAAGCTCTCCAAAAATGTCTTATTGATTGTGATTGTCAAAGCATCAGCTCAAATATAAGGAATTGCACAGCGCTGAGCTGACAAATCTCCACTCAGGCAATGCAGCCCTGCAACAAATTGCTGTGCTTATGGCTAACCAAAGTCGAGCCAAGGGGGCCTGCAGCCCCTCGCTGCTCTGTGTGCACAGTTCACAATAAATTCAGTAGCTGTATCTTTCTGAAGCAGATGGTGAAAGATAAACTGAGGAAAGAGAGCATCCACCCCCAAAGAAAAGTAATCTTTGTTTCAGCAGTCTGTATGAACAATGTTTGGATTACATTAAGCTAATATTAGCATTGTGAAGCCCTCACTGCCTGTCAAGCATAGCACGTGTGCCTTATCTCATTGGAATCGAAAGTAATCTAAGAAAATGGGGAATTCATCATGCTTCAGAGTGACAAAACCTGAATGGGGCGGGCCTAAGGCTTACTCGCCCTAGCCTGCTGGCTTTTAGACTATGAAGTTGCCTGTGCGCCAGATTCCCTCCAGTTTATGCTCTCCCTTTGGAGGCGTAATTCTGTCTCCAAGGGTACAAAAATGACCTTGGCACTAGGGATAGAGCCTGGGGGAGTTTCTCTGCAAAAAGCAGACACCAGCCAACATTTCATTTCATTCAGCTGAAGTCCTGAGACTGCTTTGGCTCTAGGGTCATGCATGGCTGATGAAGAATGAGGGGGCACGAAGCTCTGTGGGAGGTGTGGGATTTATTGGTTCGTCATCTGACTGTTCAGTGCTCAGGAGGATCCTTAAAAGCCAAATTCACTTATGTTTTCAGTGTCACTACAGCTCAATAAACATTAGCCACAGAACAGACCAATAAAGCAATGACCCACGTGAAAACAGGGGCTCTCAGTACTAAGATTTAAATGTAGCCCCAAGAAGGAGGGATGCTTAATTCTTCCAGAGAAGCAAGAACACACCAAAGGTTATTAGCTTACTGGGAACTTTATAAAAGGAGCTAAACACAGCTGAACATGGAATTAAAGTTTTATATAAATGCACTGGATAATTAGCTTCATACTGGCTTAATTAAAGCAAATCCTTTACCCTTGCCAATAATGGTAATTATAAAGATGTTTATTCTTTAATAAATACACTCGAAGGAGAAGTAGTTCAATATTCCTCAAGTCCAACTAGAATAAAATGAGGAAATAATTACATGGGGAAACTGGTCTTGGACCAGT